>NC_089502.1:89327336-89635963 GCF_036850765.1 Saccopteryx bilineata
GGTGCTAGAATGGCTCTGGTTGCAACGGAGCAACAGCCCAGATGGGCAGAGCATCGCCTGCTGGTGGGCATGCTGGGTAGATCCCGGTTGGGTATATGTGGAAATCTGTCTGTCTGCCTCCCTGCTTCTCACTTCAGAAAAATACAAAAAAAAAAAGAATGCTCCATAAAGTAAGAAAAAAGATAAAATGGACTAACACTACTATTCAATATATTATTATAAAATCCTAGACAATTAATTAAGCTAAGGAAACTGAATACATATTAGAAAAAAGAAAAAACTATCAGTTTACAATGTAATAAATGAAGACTTTACTATGAAATGGAACAATAGAAGATCAAAATATGCTAGCCAACATCCTTTATAAGCAAGCAATAACCAATTAGAGAATATGATGGTGAGGGGAGGAAAGACTTTCATATTAGCAGCAAAACCACAAAAGTTAATATATATATATATATATATATAGAGAGAGAGAGAGAGAGAGAGAGAGAGAGAGAGAGAATCTAAAAAGCAGCAAGAGAAAAGCAGTTAGTTATCTACAAGGAAGCTCCTATAAGATTGTCAGATGATTTCATAAAGAAACTTTGCAGGCCAAAAGGGATTAACAAGAAATATTCAAAGTGATAAAAGCAATGGCCTACAACCAAGACTACTTTACCCAGCAAAGCTATTATTTAGAATCAAGGAACAGATAAATGTTAGGTTAAAACTGCGGGTGGTCGGTTCACTGGGGAAAAGGAAAGCCTACTTTCAACTTCTCTTGGCAACTGGTAGGTTGATGTAAACCCCGACTAGGTCTGACTTGGAGAGAACTCCAGGTCTGGACTGCCTTGTCCTGTATGAAATAACTGACAGGCTAAGTCCCTCCCTTTCAAGGTCTGTGGGTGGACACTGTGGAGAGCCGAACTGAAAACACAAGGCTGGTATATTCCAAAAGGAAATTTTATTTTTTAAATGCCTGGATGCAAGCATACAAGAAGGCTGAGATTAACAAGTGTCAGTCCTGAACTGCAGGAGGGTGCATGAGATATAGGGGATTTTCTGGCATGGTGTCTGTGCAACTGGGCAAGCTTAGATTAGCACATTGGGGTTTTTGTGGCCTTAGTTACTGACTTAATGAGGGGAATTCTGCTGAAGAGATACAAGTTCTTTGATGTAGTACAGACTTGGTGTCCTTGGTAAATCCTGAAGATGGCCAAGAGGTCAGACTCCCAGTAATTGCTAGGGTCCTGAGTCTGTGAGCCTAATTTCACAAACAGCAATTGTGATTTAAAGGTCTCCTAATGATAAGGTTCCTCCCCAATGCAAGCTTTGCTACATTTCAAAGTCAAGGCCAAGCAGCTGTTAGGAGAGAAAATAGTAAGCAAATTAACTATTTTTACAAAATGTTTGAGTGAAAGGAATATGAGTTTTACAGGGGCTAATTTAACCCTAACAATAAAGAGCTAGCTAGACAAGATAAAACTTAAAGGAATTAATTACCACCAAACCAGTGTTACAATAAATGAAGCAGAAGAAGAAAGAAGAAGAAGAAGAAGAAGAAGAAGAAGAAGAAGAAGAAGAAAAGAAAGAAAGAAAGAAAGAAAGAAAGAAAGAAAGAAAGAAAAGAAAAGAAGAAGAAGAAGAAGAAGGGGAGGAGGAGGAGGGAGGGGAGGGGAGGAGGAGGAGGAGCAGAGAGGAGGGGGAGGAAGAGGAAGAAGAAGAAGAGGAGGAGGAGAAGAGGAGGAGGAGGAAGAGAAGAAGAGGAGGAGGAAGGGGAGGGGGAGGAGGAGTAGGAGGAGAAGAGAAGAAGAAAAAGAATAATTAGAAAAGTATGAATAATAAAATAGCAATAGCCTGACCAGGCAGTGGTGCAGTAAATAGAGCAATAGACTGGAATGCAGAGGACCCAGGTTCAAAACCCCGAGGTCACCAGCTTGAGCACAAACACGGGTGCTGGGGTCCAGCCCGTGGGGGTGATCCAGGGTTCTTGCAGGAAGAGACAGAGTCGTCAAGAAACAAGTGAGAGAGCTGAGTTCTTTAGCATTAACTGCCAGGCATCTCTGCCAATTGCTAGTACAGCTTTATTTTTATGCACTAAGTTACAATTACATGTTATGTAGAATATATTGATTAATAATTGTTTTTGCTTCAATATGGGTAAATATTCCAGGAACAGGTTAGTACATTTCTATAAGCTATAAATCTGGTGGTAAGCCATTTTAAGTACAGTTATACAATACTTGAGTAGCAACAACAATATTGGCACAAGCTTCTAAAAGGTCAGTATTGATTAATAATTCTACCTTACCTAATGGCCTATTGTCTAGTAAAATTGTATTTGTCTACTATATTCATGTACTAGTTAAGTTCTAACTTTATTTTTCTCATAGTGTTCCACTACCTGAAGGTCAAGTATGTAAGAGGAACAGAAAGTTTTTCTATTTTTCTATAATATGAAAAGGCTAGGGAGGTAAAGTAATGGATTAGGTGAAGGCTGAAAGGTGCTTTTGTGTTTACCTACTGTTTCTTACCTATTCATAAGTCACAATCTATTTTTCCCTAATATGATTTATAGGAGGGAGTTTTCCACAGACTTAGCCCCTTTTGGGGGATATCATAGCCAGCCTTCTATGTCTATAGGCCTAGGCAAGGGGGTTTATAGGCTTTTCTGTGGAATTCACACCCTCTGTCTCATTTCCAGAGAAATTACAATGAATCTACAGGGAAAGCACCGTACTATTATCCCTGTGCCATAAATGATAGAACGCACATCAGAAAAGGGGAGATGAAAAACCAAATTAGTTCAAGAAGTTAAAGGGGGAGGTATCAATGCACCTCTTCTTTGCTGTGACTATGTCAACCAGCAGCTGTTGATCTTCTTTGCTGTCATTAAGTCAACCAGCAGCTGTTGATCAGCTTCCGACACACGGGCTCATCTGGTTTGAACACAGTTCACCAGCTTGAACCCAAGGTCACTGGCTTGAGCAAGGGGTCATTTAGTCTGCTCCATCCCCCCAGTCAAGGCACATATGAGAAAGCAATCAATGAACAACTAAGGGACCACAACAAAGAATTGATGCTTCTCATTTCTCTCCCTTCCTGTCTGTCTGTCCCTGTCTGTCCCTCTCTCTGTCTTTGTCACAAAAAATTAAATAAAATAAATAATTATTTATCAACAACTGAATACAAAAAAAAAATAAATGAACAAGCAGAACAAAAACAAACTCATAGATACAGAGAACAAGCTGATGGGAGGGAATTTTGAGGGATAGGTGAAAAAGGTGAAGGGAAAGAAGTACAAATTGGTAATTACAGAATAGCCATGGGGATGTAAAATATAACATAGGAAATATAGTCAATAATATTTCAATAACTATATATGATGTCAGATGGGTACAGGATTTATTGAGATGATCACTTAGTGGGCTATATAATATCTGATCACTGGTTGTACATCTGAAACTAACATAATTTCTATGTCAACAGTAATTGAAAAATAAAAAATTATGTTTTTTAAAAAAAGTATAAATTTTTAAAAAGACACTGCATATAACCTGCATAATACTATGCCTCATCCCTGTCTCCCTAACTCTAGCCATACTGGCCTTTTCTTACTTCACAAAATGGAACATGAATTTTCCCATAATAAGGACCTTCATACAACCTATTTCTTCTCCATGAAATATTTTCTTCTCCATCTCCCACCTCCCACCTCCATAACTAGTGGAATGGCTAGTAGCTATAGATCTTTATTTTATGAGCTTGAGCATCATTTAAGTAAATAAATTTTGCCTGTCATGTCCATCCCCTACTAAGCTAGGTCTGCATTTTAATTACTTTATAACATTCTTTACTCCATAGAATTCATCTCACTGGCAAATTACTTGTACAAAGTATGTTTTCAGTTTAGATTGTGAGCTCCAAAAATCTGGGACCAGATTTACCTAATTCATCATTATGTCCTCAATTCCCAGTACAGTGAATGGATATATTACACAGATATTAAAATGAAATAAAAATCCATTTGTCTCTCACCAAGAAACAAAATGCTCAAGAAAGAAAGAAATTCATGAAGTAAAACTTGAAGCTCTCTGAAAAGTTCTGCAGACTAATGACACAGGAGCTTCAATAAGCAAACATTGAACTTATTAATACTGGCCATAATGTTACAGCCAAATTCTTTTTGGAGATGCAGTACACAAAAGTATTTGGAAAACTGTCACTCATCCATATGTATTGCTTATATGACCCTTAACATTTTTATATAAGAATACATATAGAATACATATAGCTCAAATAATTCTTTTACTTACCCCTAGGAGATACTTGGCAAAGCAACAAAACCATTTATAGATAGAGATTCATGGACCCACCAATTAGAGACAGTAATTCAAGCACTAAATCATCAGGGAAGGAAAGACATCCTGTGTCATTCACACAATTACCTCAGGCTGCTGGCCTGATTTACAACTGGCCCTATTCTAAAAGTGTACTGACTCATAGTCCCTTCCAACTCAACATTCTACTTCCAAAACACACACCCTGAAGACAGTGATTCAGAGCCCTGGTGCTATACTGCGATGTCCTGCATTCATCGAAAGAGCTAATCTCAACAGTAGTCCCTGGGGCTTCAGGCAGACAGATGAAGCTGTATACAAAGGAGTAACTGCAGATTTGTAGTTTGTCCCCAGGATACAGCAGCTATAATCAGGAATGTGCAATGTACATTGTTAGACATTGTTAGGCAATCTACTTTTATCTAAAAATGGTGAATCTGTAAACCAAATACGAAACTAGAGAAAGGTAACATTGGTATATACCAATTTTAGCTTCCAGCCCTCAATGAGCATACAACCAGAAGCATTGCTGTAGCATTGATACTTCCCAGGATCCTCAAATGCTTCTAAAGACAGTGTCATTTATATATTTCTAAGCAGGCATTCAGAACACAGGAGGAAATAACTCCTCAAGTAAAATGATAATGAGGTTTAAGATTGATTATTTACTTCTTTCTGCCTGGGTGTTAATGCAGCTGGAAGTGCCGCTTGTAATAATGAGATACTTTTTGCAAACATTTGGCAAGCATATACCCATTGCCTAACAGCAAGTTTCTTTCTCAAACTAATCACAGCTGAAAACTAAAAAAGATCATTTGAAATCAAGCAAAGAAAGAGGGGGCAGGCACAACACAGTCACTGAAAATGAATAATGCTCTTAATGGGTCACCAATGTGAAAGGAGAAGAAAGAAAATAGAGAAGGATTGATAAAGAAATCCAGGCACAGAAACAGAAAAACCCTTATGCCAGTGAGACAAAACAGAAACTTAAAAGGAGAAAAATTGAATTAAAAGAGAGGGGAGAAGAACAACAATATAAATGGGCAAATGATACAAAGTCAGAAAAACCAGCAGGAAATAAATTTAGCAAAAGAAACAGAATCAGAAGTACAAGTTCAGCCACATCAGACTTGATTGCTAAACATTCCATTCACTATTTTTATTAATTTACCTTTAATATATCTCTCAAACCCATCTTCTCTCTTCTCCTCTCCTCTCTCACTCTCCCTCTTCATCTCTCCAACACCACCCCACCAAACCAGCACATGCTGAGTTAAACCATTCTTCACAGAGCAATCTTTAAGCAAGATTACTCCCTTGTTTAAAACTATTCAAAGCCTCCCTACTGCTGATAGAAAAAGACTAAACTCTTGAATTGGGTCTACAAGGTTTTTTAAGAATTTGGAAAATTGTATCTCTCCATCCTTAATTACTATTTGGCCTTTCACTATCAGTGTCACATTGGCCCCCTGTCACTATCTCTAATGCATTGGTACCATGCTTTCTCACCTTAGAGATGATTCAAGATCATGAAAAACCTTTATTAGGCTATTTACCCCTCTGGAACCAAGTAAAACCTTGTTTTTAACCAAAAAATTAGTTGCTTTT
Source organism: Saccopteryx bilineata (assembly GCF_036850765.1). NCBI lineage: Eukaryota > Metazoa > Chordata > Mammalia > Chiroptera > Emballonuridae > Saccopteryx > Saccopteryx bilineata. Next base: position 89,333,267 of record NC_089502.1, read on the forward strand.
TAATCTATTTCATCTATTTTCTCCATTTCTGTTTCAATTTCCAACATCTACCTGGGGACCATGACTTTTTCCACACTCCCATTCTTTCTTCCTCCCATCTGTAATAAGTCTCTCTTGTTGAGGTAACCATTGTTACTCACCAAATGTATAAAAAAATTTTCTACCCATAAGTCTAGGGCTATAGATTTATGAAAGCTCAATGTTCCTGCCTTCATATTCAAAAACATCTAGCCTGAGTGAACTCATGCTTCCATTGCTTCACAACCTAGAGTGGTACTCAGATATGTGAATATTAGAATCTATGATTAGTGCCAGTGGGAATGGGGTCCTTTTACAGAGTCATAAGAAAAGGATTTTTGGAGACTTGCACATAGGTCGCTGAGGCTTTGTGGTAAGATTTATTGGGATAGAATGGAAGGATGTCCCCAGGTTCTCAGTGTCTCATCACCTTTCATCACACTGTTGAAAAACTCGAATATTGTCTTCATCAATCCCAGAACAAAGGCCAAGTTCCAGAGATTCTGTGCTGTTGGTTTAGTCCAGTTTATTCTCTGTCCACATCTGGTTAGATTAGTCTGTTTCTGCCTACACTTTGGCTAGTGTTTTGCTCAGGTCAACACTAGCGTTGTTAACACTTGAAGCCTGCACTTGGAGTACAGGGGGCTGCTACTACCACGTGGCTGCTATGGAGAGAGAACATGCGAATGAATGGGGTGAGTATGTGTTACTAAGTGAGAGAGAGTGAGGGACAGAGACACAGAAGCTTTATTAGGCTAATTATATTATCTCAGGCTTGGGAAGGATCAAGTGCTCTTTCAAACTAACCAATCAACTTCTCAAAATTTTTATGGGTTAGTGTTGGGTCCTTCCCCTAAGCAATCAATTTCCTAGATCATCCAGGGTTCTGTGTGTCTCTCATCAAATCCAATCCTTTTCCCAGGCTAGGCTCCACCCCTTATGGTTGCCATCTTAGTTCCTATTGCACAATACTTAACTTTCTCTGCATCTTCCTGACTTCTACTAAGCATGTAACTAGCAGAGGAATTTCTATGATTTTTTCTATTCTCTCTCAGTAATGACCAATAAATATCCTTCCTGCCCATGTTGGGGATTAGGTCATGAGAGTGGAGGATGCAGAGGTCCCCTGGAAAGCCTATGAATGCTGCAAATTCTTAATGAAGCAGGTTTATTATCCAATTCAGTTTCCTTGTTTGTTATGCTTAATAATGTCTAATTCTCTTTGCTCCCTTTTTAAATTAATATCTAGCTACTTACACTGACAGACTACAGGTTAAACTTAGAAAACTGATCAAGGACAAATCTTTATATCTAAGACCCGAAATGCTGAGTAGTCATTATGTGAAGAGGAAATTTTATTTTTATACTAATCCCAAAGTATCATCATGGCAAGCTAGCACTATAGGTTCATATAGAAAAAATTCTCTCAGCTCCAAACACAAAATATAGTAATGATAGCTAAATCATAAAATATACTTTAAAAATTAAAAAAAAAACACAACCACAATTATTTTAAAAAGAAAGAGAGAAATATGACCATGAAGCTGAAACAAAAAATAAACAAAGAAAAAAAGAAAAGAAACTTAGCAACAGAGGGATCTAAAGCCACTCACTTACTAGAACATAGGCAGAGGCAACCAGGAATTCAACTCCTAAGGGGTAATATAAATCAATAGTATTGAATGTGTGGTAGGACAGCAAACTTAGACCACTGCAAAAACCAGGAGGTAAAGCAGGAATTTCCTGCCTGCACACAATGACTTTTAAAATTCTATGATGAGTACATGAAACTGAGATTGACAACTGAGGTGCTACCAGAATGGTAGGAAGCAACAGAGATAGCTATGCAAGTAAGACTTGCACCTTGCCATCTACTGGCTCAAAAACTGTACATTTAATATCCTTATAGGATAAAGTGACAAACTTCAAATGGAAGAACTAATTCTAAATTAGGAACCTAACCAAATAAAACATAATCTAGCTAGAACTAAAAAGGATGAGTATAACAGATATAATAAGGATGAATTTTACCATTTAAGGCAAGCTTGCAGCAAGTTAAAACTCTAAATTACTAAAAAAAAAAAAACTTTGAAAAAATAGTAAACAAATTAACAAATGTGAGGTTAAAGACCCAGAGAAATAGAGTAACTTGAAAAAGAACTTTAAAATGTTTAATATCCTCAAAAAACTAAAGAAATAAGCTTCCAAAAAGTAGAAACAACAGGCTCTAAAATAAAAAAAAGACATATGAAACAGAAATGGAAGATATTAAAAAGAAAGAAAGTCATGTATATCAAGACTATAGACTCTGAAATAAAAGCTCAAAAGGCAGTATAAACTCTAGACTGGAAAATTACTAAATTTTAAGACATTTTTTGAGGAACTGAGAATGAAATACTGAGAGGTAAACAAATTAATAAAGTGAAAGACAAGTTAGGAGACCTGTATAAATGAGAAGCTGTATGACTATATGACTGAGAAGCTCCAACCAAAGCCTAATAGTCATTTCAGAGGGAGAAAATAGTGAGTATAGAAGAGTAGTAATGGCAAATATATATAAGTTTATACTACCACATTTCCCCGTGTATAAGACACACTTTTTTTCCAAAAACTTTGGGGTCTAAAAACTGGGTGTGTTTATACAGTGGTTGTAGATTTTTTTTTACTTTCATTTCCCGCTTTTTCATGCTTGTTTTTGCATTTATTGTTGAAGACAGTGATTCGTCATCAGACAGAGATGAGGACAAGCTAATGGATGGGAATTTTGACAGTGATAAAGAGTTGTATGAATTTTATGATGAATAAAACTTGAATTCAATAACTTTATGTAATATTTTGTTTTCAAATTTCAGGCCCTAAAACTAAGGTGAATCTTATACAATGGGAGCATCTTATACATGAAGAAATTTGGTAATTTAAACCATCATATAATAGTAGTGACTACTGGGAAAAGAAAGACATTTGCATATGTTCTAAACCTACAGACTCTGAGAAAATAACTGCAAGTAATAACTATTTAAAAATATACAAGAAATACTAAAGTACAAAATATTTTTAAATCTTAAGAGTCCTCTTTTATGAGTTTTTTTTTAACCCCTTCATCTTTTCCACCCAGTTTTCTAATGCTCCTTCCTTCTGAGAGCTGTCACTCTGCTTTCTGTACCTATGAGTGTTTCTATTCTGTTTATTTTGATCACTAGATTCCACATATAAGTGAGATTGTATGGTATTTGTCTTTCTCTGACTGGTTTATTTAACTTGGCACAACACTGTCCAGGTCCATCCATGCTATCACAAAAGGGGACCAATGGAACCTCAATAAATTCAATAAAAGTTTAAAAAGAAGAATCCTCCTCAGTAAAAGTCAATTGAACATAAGCTTCTGCATCTGCTTTGTACTGAAACTCCACCAAAGTATTAGCTAAATGTGTTTAATTCACAAACCAAAAAGGACAAAGGAAGGGGGGATGTGACAAAACCTTTTTTTTTCATATGAAATATCCAAATTTTTTGTCATCAAGCATACAAAAATTAGATCTGTATCTCCAATGAGGACATTTAGAATATACATTTTTGTTGAACCATCTCAGTCTAAGAGCAAGAGCCTAAATATATTGACAACATAATTCTTAACAAAACAATCTCAGAAGAGGATATATTTCTTCACTCAGCATTTCTGAACAGATTTTAATGCTCTACCTTTAAATAAGAACAAACAACCCAGGAAGAGAAGGCCCATAGGAAAGCCTCTAACATTAAAGATAAACAATATAACACAATTTTTTAAAAAATGTAGAGAAAAATTTCTTTAAGGAGAAGAGAAGCATAAAGGATATATCATTAATAACATTGGAGACATCAGACAAGACATTGCATCCAGGAAAAAAAAAAAGATTCTGTAAGAAATTATAATTACCATATTTCCCCATGTATAAGACACACTTTAATTTTGTGGACCATAATTTGAAAAAAAATGTATTACATAAAGTTATTGAACTCAAGCTTTATTCATCATAAAATTTATACATTCCTCATCCTTGTCAAAACTCCCATCAATTAGCTTGTCCTCATCTGTGTCTGATGACGAATCACTGTCTTCAACAATGAGGATAAAAACAAGCATGAAAAGTGAAAAATTAAAGTAAAAAATCTATAACCGCTGTATAAGATGCACTCAGTTTTTAGACATCAAACTTTTTGAAAAGGGGTGCGTCTTATACATGGGGAAATGTGGGGTTTTTTTCCTTCTGTTGAATCATTTTTTTGTGTTTCGTACTTCTTTTAATTTTTAAATTTTATTTAGAAACTTAACTTTAACAGGGTGACATTGATCAATAAGATTATGTAGGCTTCAGGTAAACATTTCTATAATATTTGAACTGTTGATTATGTTGTATACCTATCACCCAAAGTCAAAGCATTTTCTGTGACCTTATATTTGTCCCTCTATACGTACTTCCCCCTGCTCCCTCCCTAATCCCCCTCCTTCACATCCCCTTTCCCCTGGGAACCAATTCACTTTTTTCTATGTCCATGAGTCTCAGTTTTATATCCTACAAATGTGTGAAATCATACAGTTCTTAGCTTTTTTTTTTACTTATTTCACTCAGTATAATGTTCTCAGTATCCATCCATTTTGTCATAAATGTCACTATGTCATCATTTCTTATGGCTGAGTAGTATTTCCACTGTATATATCTTCTTTATCAAATCCTATACTTTATCTTCTTTATCAAATTCTCTATTGAGGGACATTTTGGTTGTTTTAATGTCTTGGCCACTGAAAATAATGCTGCAAAGAACGTGGAAGTGGAAGTGTCTTTATAAACCAATGTTTTTAGTTTTGGGGGGTAGGTACACAGTAGAGGGATTTGATTGCTGGGTCATATGATAATTCTATTCTTAATTTTTATGGAAACACCATACTTTCTTCATAATGGTTGTAATAAGTTGCATTCCACCAGCAGTGAATGACGGTTCCTTTTTCTCCACAGTCTCTCCAACACTTGTTATTGCCTATCTTGTTGATAATAGCTAATCTAACAGGTGTGAGGTGGTATTGCATTGTAGTTTTGACTTACATTTCTTGAATACCTAGTGAAAATGAGCATCTTTTCATTTATCTGTTGGCCATTTGTATGTCCTCTTGGTAAAAGTGTCTATTCAGAACCTTGCCCCATTTTTTAATTGGATTATTTGCTTTTTTTGTTGCTGAGCTTTGTAAGATAAGTATATATTTTTTATATTAACCCCTAATCAGAGCTGTTGTTGGCAAATATTATCTCCCATTTAGTTGGCTGCCTATTTGTTTTGTTATCAGTTATTTTTGCTGTGTAGAAGCTTTTTATATTGATATAGTTCCATTCATTTAGTTTTGCCTTTACTTCTTTTGACTTTGGGGTCAAATTCATAAATTGTTCTCTATGGCCAAGGTCCATAAACTAAGTACCTATGTTGTCTTCTATTTAATATTTAGGTCTTTGATCCATTTTTGAATTAACTTTAGTGCATAGGGACAAATTCCAGTCATTTCATTCTTTCACATATGGCTTTCCAGTTTTCCCAGCACTGTTTATTGAAGAGGCTTTCTTTTCGCCACTATGTATTTTTGGCTCTTTTGTTGCAGATGATTTGTCCATATATATGTGGTTTTATTTCTGGGCTCTTGATTTGGTTCCATTGGTTTGTATGGGTTTTCTTTTCTGCCAATGTCATGCTGTTTTGATTATAATAACTCTATAGTATAATTTGAAGTCAGGTATTGTGATACCTCTGGCTTCATTACTTTTCCTCATAATTCCTTTGGCTATTCAGGGTTTTTTATGGTTCCATACAAACCTGGTAATTTTTTTGTTCTATTTCTCTAAAGAAATGACATTGGTATTTTGATGGAGATTGCATTAAATTTGTATATTGCTTTGGGTAATATGGCCATTTTAAATATGTTGATTCCTCCAATCTATGAAAGTGAAATATTTTTCAATTTCATTATGTCTTTTTCAATTTCTTTCAACAATGTTTTGTAGTTTTCAGTAAATAGGTCCTTCACATCATTTGTTAAGTTTATTTTTATGTATTTTTGTCCTTGTTTCAATTTTAAAAGGAATTGTTTCTTTGAGTTCATTTTCCGATGTTTAACCAGGGGCTTTTTTATATATTGATTTTGCACCTTGCAATTTTACTCTATTGGTTTATTATTTATAATAGTCATTTGGTGGAGTCCTTGGGGTTTACTATATACAGAATTATGACATCTGCAAAATATGATACCTTAACTACTTCTTTCCTGACATGGATGCCTTTTATTTCTTCCTTTTGCTTGACCACTTGACCTAAAATTTTCAGAATTATGCTGAATAAGAGTGGAAAAAGTGGGCAGCTTTGTCGTTCCTGATTATAGAGAAAAAGTCTACATTTTTTTCACTATTTCTTACGATATGAGCTGATGGTTTGTCATATATGGCCTTTATTATGTTGAGGTCCTTTCCTTCTATTCTGATTTATGTAATGTTTTAAACAGAAAGGGATATTGTATCATATCAAATACCTTTTCTGCATCTATTGATAGGATCATAAGATATGTGTTCCTTGTTTTGTTCATGTGGTATATTACATTGATCAATTCTTGTACGTTGAGCCATTCTTGTGTGCCTGGAATTAATCCCATCAATTGTGATGTACTTTTTTTCTCTTTCTTTTTTTGTATTTTTCCGAAGTTAGAAGCAGGGAGACAGTCAGACTCCCACATGTGCCCAACCAGGATCCACCTGGCATGCCCACCAGGGGCAATGCTCTTCCCATCTGGGGCATTACTCCGTTGTGGCCAGAGCCATTCCAGTGCCTGAGTCTGAGGCCATGGAGCCGTCCTCAGCACCCGGGCCAACGTTGCTCCAATGGAGCCTTGGCTGCTGGAGGAGAAGAGAAAGATAGAGAGGAAGGAGAGGGCGAAGGGTGGAGAAGATGGGCACTTCTCCTGTGTGCCCTGACCAGAAATTAAACCCGGGACTTCCACTCGCTAGGCCAACACTCTACTGCTGAGCCAACTGGCTAGGGCCAGCAGTGTCATTTTTAAACATCAATGATAAACTGTCAGAAAGAGAAATTAAGGAAACAAACCCATTTAGTATTGTGTACATAAATAAATGAATAAATAAATAACATACCTAAGAATAAATTTAACCAAGGAGGTGAAAGACTACTACTTTTGCTGCATCCCAGAAATTTTGATATGTCATTTTGTCACTTTCAATTGTCTGTGTATATATTTTGGTCTCTGCTTTTATTTCTTCTTTGACCCAGTCATTTTTTAGAAGTGTGTTCTTTAATTTCCACATTTTTGTGGGTTTCTTTACAGTTCTCTTTTTACAGTTAAATTCTAATTTCAAAATCTTATGATCAGAAATTATGCTGGATATAATTTCAATCTTCCTAAATTTGTTGATGTCAGTTTTGTGTCCCAACATATGGTCTATCCTTAAGAATGTTCCATGCACAACGTAGAAGAATGTATAATCTGACATTTTGGGATAAAATGTCCTATTAATATCTATTATGTCTATTTGGTACAGAGTGGCTTTTAAGAATGATATTATTGTTTTTCTGTTTGGATAAACTATCTAAAGGTGTCAATGGTGTATTGAAATCTCCAAGCGTGATTGTGTTTTTGTTTGCTTCTATTTTTAGATCAGTTAGTAGATGTCATATATTTTGGTGCTCCCTGGTTTGGTGCATATATATTAAGAAGTGTTATATATTTTTGTTACAATGTTCCCTTTATCATAATAAAATGTCCATCTTTGTCTCTGGTTATCTTTGTTGTCTTGCAGTGAACATTGTCAGATATGAGTATAGCTACATCTGCTTTTCTTTGCATATTGCTTGCTTGGAGAATCATTTTCCAACCTTTAATTCTGAGTCTACTTTTTTCCTTGCAGCTTAGATGTGTCTTGTGAAGGAGCATATGGTTGCATTTTGCTTTTTGATCCAATCTGCTATTATGTGTCTCTTTACTGGTGAGTTGTATATTTACACTTAGAGTAATTATTGACACTTCAGGATTTCCTATAGCCATTTTATGTTTTATTTCCTGGTAGCTCTGTGTCTTTTTTGATTCTTCTCTTTCTTTGTTTCTCTCAGTTGCTTTGTTTTGTGGTATTTTATACTTCTTTTCCTTGTTTACCTTTTCTTTTTTTTTGAACTCTGTGTTTCAGTAGTGGCTTTTTCTGGGTGGTTACCATTAGGTTATTAATAAAAAAAAATGTTCATATGTATGAGTCCTTTGTCTTATTAGTGCTTCTGCACTCTCTCCTCTTTTGTTACAGCAGATGTTTATCTTATCCCCTTTTATGTTGTTGTCAAAGATTATTCTTTTTTTTTACAGAGACTGAGAGAGAATCAGAGAGAGAGAGAGAGATAGGGACAGACAGACAGGAACGAAGAGAGATGAGAAGCATCAATCATTAGTTTTTTGCTGCAACACCTTAGTTGTTCATTGATTACTTTCTCATATGTGCCTTGACCATGGGGCTACAGCAGACTGAGTAATCCCTTGTTCAAGCCAGCGACCTTGGGTCCAAGCTGGTGAACTTTGCTCAAACCAGATGAGCCGTGCTCAAGCTGGCGACCTCGGGGTCTTGAACCTGGGTCCTCCACATCCCAGTCTGACACTCTATCCACTGCACTACCACCTGGTCAGGCATGATTATTCTTGTTTTTATTGTGACCTTGTTGGAGCTGTTACTTGTAGTTTTGATATGTTTTGTTATTTGTATCTAGTCAAATAACTCCCTTGAGTATTTCCTGAAGTGGTGGATTTCTGTTAATAAATTAATTACCACAGCTTCTGTATGTTTGTAAAGGTTTTTATTTCTCCATATTGGAAGGATAACTTTGATGAATATAGTATTCCTAGCTGGTAATTCCTCTCTTTCTGTACATTGAATGTTTGGGTCCAGTGTCTTTTGGCTTGTACAGTCTCTGCTGAGAAGTCTAACCCCGTCCTTAGTTCCTACAGCACTGCATGTACACTGTCCTTAGTTCCTATAGCACTGCATGTACCCCATCCTTAGTTCCTACAGCACTGCATGTACCCCGTCCTTCATTCCTACAGCACTGCATGTACCCCATCCTTAGTTCCTACAGCACTGCATGTATCCCATCCTTAGTTCCTACAGCACTGCATGTACCCCGTCCTTCTCAGCAGAGACTTGGTAATCTCATAGTCTTTCCTTTATATGTTATATTATTCTTTTCCCTAGTTGCCTTGAGACTTCTTTCTTTGTCCTTGATTTTTGACAATTTATGACAATGTGTCTGGCAGTAGGTCTGTTTGGGTTGCAATAACTCGATGTTCTGTTTGCATCTTGGATTTGAAGCTCTAACTATTCCCATGGGCTTGGGAAATTCTTATCAATTATTTGTTTGAATAGGCTCTCCATTCCCTTCTCCTTCTCTTCTTCTTCTGATATACCCATAATTCTTATAGTCCCCTCTCTGATGGAGTCAGACAATTCTTGTACAGTTCTCTCATTTCTTTAATTCATGAGTCTCTCTCCTCTCTGTAGCATCGCTAGTTGCCTGTCTTCAATGTCAATGATTATTTCCTCTATATGGCTTGATCTGTTAGCTAAACTTTCTGCCTCAGATTTTAATTCTTGTATTGAGTACCTCATCTCTGTTTTTAAAGTTTCATTCCATTTAGTGAGATATTTTTTATCATTAATTTGCTTTCTGAGCTTATTAAGTTGCCTACTACTGTCTTCTTGCATCTTGTTGATATTTTTTGAACATCAATTTTGAATTCTCTATCATTTAACTTTAAGATTTTCATGTGTTTGACATTTTTACTGGAGATTTATAATTTTTCTTTCTGAAATCCATCTCTGTCTTATGTAGCCATGGTATTCAATTTCTTCTTCTTTGATAGCATTTGAGAGTGGTATTATTAAGAACCTCAACAAAAAAAATATTAAAAAATAAAATTTTAAACATTATGACAGGTACAGAAGAAAAACCACAGAAATTTGACCAAAATGAAAAAAAGAAATAAAAAAGATAACACCCACAAAAAATAAGAATAAAAAATGAAAAAAATGAAATTCAAAAGAGAAAAAGGAATAAAGTGAAAAATAGGAAAAAAGGGAAAATTAAGTTTTGGTTTTAAGATATTTCTTCCAGTATGCATTGCTGTATTACATATTTTAGTTCTATGAAGTCCTTGGCTGTCCTCTATTAAGATGTTACTGTCAAGATGATTTAGGCAGAGCTGCAGTCACATTAGTGGGTGGTGCATATTTTGATGGCTTGCTGGCTTTGGCCTTATGGCCTCAGCTTTATGGCTTCAGCTTTCCAGTTTTTATGCCCTAACAATGATGATCTCAGGCCTCCAGGTACTCCTACCCATGTTTCAGCAGACCCAGGATTCAGATGCACAGCACCTCTATTCTTCAATGGAAAATATGACTCTGGAGAGCTAGCTTTGGGTTTTTTTCTACCATTCTCAGTACTCTGAGGAGAGAGAGGTGGAATCTGGGAGGTTGGGAGGTCGTACTTTAGCTTTTTCTGTGTCTTTCAAGTGTGGGCTTCAGGTAGACTGTGAGTACACTGGCCATGACCCTGCGATTTGGCAGCTTTGGTTTATCTACCCCTCTACCCCACTATCTCACCACCCCTCCTGGCAGAAGGAGACCCAGTCACTCTGAGTTTCACTCACCATATTCCTCAGACAAAATCCAGAAAGAATGAGCTTCCATCCTCCCCATATTCCAGCAGAGAGAAAAAAACCCATTCACTCCAAGTTTGTCTTTTCTCTTCTCCAAAACCCACCAAAAATGCACTTTATCTTCTCCCCCTCTTTTCACCCTGTCCCACCTTTAGTCCATTTGATGCATGAATCTTTCTGGCCCACCTGTGAGTCCAGCTAGGGTTTGTTCATTATATTATATTCATTCAATTTGTTGAAATTTCAAATGGAGAGATCAGGCTTATCTCTTACATCCCCATTACTCTGATGTCATCAGAAATAATAATTCAAAAAATAATTTATCAAATAATAAAATAAAATCACAATAGAGGAAATAAAAACTCAATAGAAGTAAGGTTGAAGATGGCTCCTGAAACAGAGCATTTAGACAAGAAGATAGAAGACAAGGAAAAAAATAAGAAATCTAAACACCAACCTTGGAAGAGCAACATTTAATTAGTAAGAGGGAAGAGAATACAGTGATAGAAAGCTAGGAAGATGTGGGTGGGAAAGAGAAAAAGAGAAGAAGGATATGAGGGAGAGACAGGGAGAGAAAGAGAGAATGAAAATGGTAGAAAGTACATCATTAATGAAGTAATTGAAAATTCTCATAATGAAAGATCCAAATGAGTATTCAGCATAAAGGATAAAAATAGAACCAGAAGAAAACACAACGCTGCCAGAACATTAGGCATATATACCTAAACTAACAAATTGTTAGGGTAGAACATAAGGATAGTGATAGTTATGAACAAAGTAGAGTGAGAAACCAGTTTGGACTACAGTAGTTGAGAAGATTAAGGATCAGTTTCAAGAATAAGACATTAAAGCAGTGGTCCCCAACCTTTTTTGGGCCACGGACCATTTTAATGTCAGAAAATACTTTCACGGACTGGCCTTTAGGGTGGGATGATAAATGTATCATGTGACCAAGACAAGCATCAAGAGTGAGTCTTAGATGGATGTAACAGAGGGAATCTGGTCAATTTTAAAAAATAAAACATCCTTCAGACTTAAATATAAATAAAACAGAAATAATGTAAGTTATTTATTCTTTCTCTGTGGACCGGTACCAAATGGCCCATGGGCCAGTACTGGTCCATGGCCTGAGGGTTGGGGACCACTGCATTAAAGGGTGCCAAGGTGGTGACAGAGTAGGCAGGCATTTAAACTGCCACCTCCCAGGACCAAATTGGATTACAACTTAATTTAAGAACAATCATCTTGAAAAACCTGCTTTGGAATAAATGAAGAGGAGTCTATAACCAAGGATCACAGAAGAAGCCACACTGAGACTAGTAGGAAGGGTGGAGATATGGAAAGGGCTCCTCTGCTCCCAGGAGTGAGGAGTTACTGAGGGTCAGGTGGGACTCTTGCTGCAGGTAAGGTCGCCCTGAGAGGGGTGGGTACTCAAGCCCAGGCCTGGAGCCCCAGCCTAGAAGAGGTGCCCACAAAGCATTTGGAGGTAAAAAGAGCAGGGTTTCTGTCTGAAAGAAAAAGACTGAGCTTTCAGAGATGCAGGCTCCATCTTAAAGGGCCTGTGCAGAATATCTTGTTCACATCCACTTACCCGGAGTTCCAGTGGAGGGAGAGCTGAGAGGACTGCAGTTCTGTAAAGATAGTGTAAAGTTGGACTCCCAGAGAGAGACATTGTGGGGGATGGCCACCAGAACCCCTATGCTGAGGTTGCCGTCCTTCTGGCATGGAGTGTTCCCTTTGTGCAGCATCAGCCTGGGGAATATCAATTATTCTACCTTGGGAGTGTCTCCTGCTCCAGTCAGGGAGAAGTGTCAGTCTGAGAGGCCAGGAAGCAGGGGGCACATCAGTGGCTCAGTTTTCTGGCGTTGAAACCAGAGCATTTCTCCACACTCTCCTGAGTCTAAGACTGGTACTTCCACCTCACGGAAGACTCAGATGAAACCCTCCAGAGGGCAGGCAGACCATACCTCTGGATTTAGAGGCCACATACACTGGACTCCTGGGGCCACATCCTACAGAGGTATGTAAAAAAAAAGTCTGGAAAGAATGACAACTGGGGCTGAGGGCCAAAGCCATACCCACCACCCTTCCTCATTACTGAATTGCTACAGGCTCTAGACTCTAGCAGAGCTTTATTCAGTGTCCAAGCCCAACAAGCATCCAACAGATAGAGGCTGTAGAATGATGGACTCAGGGAACCTTAGACTTTTAAGAGGACTGTCCTCCAGGCCCAAGAGTGGGTAAAAGCCAGCCTGGGTGTACATTTTGTATTTCCATGTGTACCTGGGCCAATCAGAGGCAGCCACAAATTCTGGATTGCTTGTAGTTCCAAGAAGGTTGCTGAAGGCCAGTCTCAGGCAGTGTCTCCCACGTGTCTGCATGGAGTTCCTGCCAGGGAGGCCCAGGGCTTGCACATCCAGTGGACAGCTGTGGATAGCATCAGTTTAGGAACTAAAAAAATTTGCTAGAGGCCCTGGCTGGTTGGCTCAGTGGTAGAGTGTTAGCCTGGCATGCAGGAGTCCCGGGTTCAATTCCCAGCCAGGGAACACAGGAGAAGCACCTTCTCCACCCCTCCCCCCTCCTTCCTCTCTGTCCCTCTCTTCCCCTCCTGCAGCCAAGGCTCCATTGGAGCAAAGTTGGCCCGGGCGCTGAGGATGGCTCTGTGGCCTCTGTCTCAGGTGCTAGAATGACTCTGGTTGCAACAGAGTGACACCCCAGATGGGCAGAGCATCGCCCCCCCCCCGTGTGCATGCCAGGTGGATCCCAGTCGGGCGCATGCGGGAGTCTGTCTGACTGCCTCCCCATTTCTAACTTCAGAAAAATACAAAAAATAAAAATAAAAAATTTAAAAAAAAATTTAAAAATATTTGCTAGAATAGTACCCTAAGGAAGGAGGGCACCTCAGACCTGGCCCAACTAAGAAGACTCTGGAAGACCAGGCAGCAAGAAGAGGAGGTAGAACAGCTGAAAAGTGGGGGCATTTCTTACAAAGCTTTGGGCTTTTAAGAAGCTGCAGTCAGTTCTAAGCAGAAGGAAGCTGATCCTTATACACAGGTTGGCCCTTCCCACACTACCTAGGCACAGAAAACACAGACACAACAGCAAAAAGAGCAGTAGCTGCAGACAAGTTGCCCACAGCAGGTTAAAAACAACAAATGACACCAACCCAAGGAGATGTAGAACCAACACAACTGGTAGCTGGTGGCAGAAAGCACCAACCCTACACTCAGCTAGCTACACAAGCAGCACAGGAGGAATCTATACACAGACAAAATGGGTAGAAAAATGCGACCCAAATGAGTCAACAAGAAAAATGCCCCAAAAAAGAACTAAATGAAATGGAAGTAACCAAACTACCAGATGCAGAGTTTAATATAAAGATTTTTAGGATGTGCACGTATCTTAGAGAAACAATAGATGGACATAATGAGCACCTAAATACAGAGATAGCAAGCATAAAAAAGTACATTGAAATAAAAAAGTAAACAGTCAGAAATGACAAATACATTATCAAAAATAAAGACTGCCCTAGAAGGAATCAATAGCAGGCTGGAGGAAGCAGAGGATTGAATCATCGATTTAGAAAACAAGATAAACATAAGGACAGAAGTAGAGCGGCAAAATGAAAAGAGACTCAAAAAGACTGAGGAAATTCTAAGAGACCTTTGCATGACAAAATGAAGAGAACAACACCCGCATCATGTGGGTTCCTAAAGGAGAAGAGTACAAACAAGTGATAGAGAACCTGTTGGAAGAAATCATAGGTAAAACTTCCCTAAATATATGAGAAAAAAAGTCACAAAATGTTGGGGACTGAAATATAAACAGGGTGTTTTTACAAACTGGATATCCAGGGGACAGAGGTGCTGGGCCTAAAACCCCACCTCACCTGCTCAGTTAACAAAGAGCTATACCTGATTCTCGCTTGTCCCACCCATGTTCTCTGGAGGAGGCTGAAAGCTAGTTTCTTATTGGTGTAAAGTTAGATCTAAATGGTATGGTGGGGGTTGACTTTGAGTTGTCTTGGAAACAAATGAATTGCTAATGGACCACTATTTTTCTCTGAATAAAAACGAATGCACTTATGGGAGCTGTAATTGCATCGGCCTAGGAACAGTAGAGACTGTTTGCCGTGCCGTCCTCCCAAACCCATCTTTATGTATATATATTTAATTCTCTATCATTTATTTAATTCCATACCTCTCCCATTCAAGGATCATGTAATACACTTGTCGTGGCTGGACTGCGACAACACAAGTTCAAGAAGCACAGAGAGTCTCATTAAAGAATCCATGGAGGCCTAAATCAATATACAGCATTAAAATGCAAAGATTAAGAGACAAAAAAAGAATACTAAAAGTTGCAAGAGAAAAGGAATTAATTACCTATAGAGGAATCCCCATAAGGACGACATCCAACTTCTCAACAGAAATATTTGAGGCCAGAAGGGATTGGCAAGAAATATTCAAAGTGTTGCACAACAAGAACCTACAACCAAGACTACTTTATCCAGCAAGGCCTATCATTTAAAACTGAAGGAGAGCCTGACCTGTGGTGGCGCGGTGGATGGAGCATCCACCTGGAAATGCTGAGGTCGCCGGTTCGAAACCCTGGGCTTGCCCGGTCAAGGCATATATGGGAGTTGATGCTTCCAGCTCCTCCCCCCTTCTCTCTCTCTCTGTCTCTCCTCTCTGTCTCTCTCTCTCCTCTCTAAAAATGAATAAGTAAAATTTAAAAAAAAATAATTAAAACTGAAGGAGAAATAAAAAGTTTCCCACACAAAAATGATTCCAGGAATTCATTACAACCAAACCAGTAACACAAGAAATGTTAAAAGGCCTGCTGTAAAAAGAGCAAAGGAAAAAAATTGAGAAAATCAGGAATATAGATTTAAAAATTAAAATGCCAATTAATAGGTACATGTCAATAACAACCTTAAGTGTAAATGAATTGAAGGCTTCAATCAAAAGACATAGCATAGCTGCATGGATAAGAAAACAGGAACCGTACATATGTTGTCTACAAGAGACCCACCTCAGAACAAAAGATACAAATAAATTGAAAGTGAAGGAATGGAAAAAAGTATTTCACGCAAAAGAAAATTTTAAAAATAGTAGCCTTTAAAACAAAGGATATAGCCCTGGCTGGTTGGCTCAGTGGTAGAGCATCCGCCTGGCATGCAAGGGGTCCCAGGTTTGATTCCTGGCCAGGGCACACAGGAGAAGTGCCCATCTGCTTCTCCACCCCTCCCCCTCTCCTTCCTCTCTGTCTCTCTCTTCCACTCCCGCAGCAGAGGCTCCATTGGAGCAAAGATGGCCTAGGCGCTGGGGATGGCTCCTTGGCCTCTGCCCCAGGCACTAGAGTGGCTCTGGTCGTGACAGAGCGATGCCCCGGAGGGGCAGAGCATCGCCCCCTGGTGGGCATGCCGGGTGGATCCCGGTCGGGCACATGCGGGAGTCTGTCTGACTGTATCTCCCCGTTTCCAGCTTTGGAAAAATACAAAAAAAAAAAAAAAGGATATAATAAGAGATAAAGAAGGTCACTACATAATGATAAAGGGAGCAATCCAACAGGAGGATATAACCATTGTAAATATCTATGTGCCTAATATAGGAGCAGCTAAATATATAAAGCAGATTTTGATGGATAAAAAGGGTGAGATCAACAGCAATAATATAATAGTAGGGGATTTTAATACCCCACTAACATCACTAGATAGATCCTCCAGACAGAAAATTAACAAAGAAACAGAAGCCTTAAACAGCAAACTAGATCAACTGGATTTAATTGATGTACTTAGATCTTTTCACCCCAAAACAGCAGAATATACACTTTTCAAGAGCTCACAGTACACTATCTAGGATAGACCACATGTTAGGATGTTAGGACACAAAACAAGTCTCACTAAATTTAAGAAGATTGAAATCATATCAAGCATCTTCTCTTTATCACAATCACATGAAACTAGAAATAACTACAATAAAAAAACTGAGAATCATTCAAGCACTTGGAGGCTAAATAGTATGTTATTAAATAAAAATGAGTTAACGATATCTAAGAAGAAATCAAAAATTTATTTAAAACAAATGGAAATGAATATACAAATCAAAATTTATGGGACACCTCAAAAGTACTCTTGAGAAGGAAGTTCATAGCATTACAGGCATACCTTAAGAAGCAAGAAAAAGCTCAAATAAACAACTTAACCATGAATCTAAAAAAAAAAACCCACAAAACTACAAAATAACAAATGAAGCCCAGAGGAAGTAGAATAAAATAATAAAGATCAGAGCAGAAATAAATGACATAGAGACTTAAAAAAATACAAAAGATCAATGAAACCAAAAGCTGGTTCTTCAAAAGGTAAACAAGATTGATGACCTTTAACTAGACTCATCAAGAAAAAAGAGAGAGCTCAAATAAATAAAATTAGAAATGAAAGTGGAGAAGTAATAACTAAGACAAGTATACAAAGAATTGTAAGAAAATACTATGAAGATTTATATGACAGAAAATTGGACAAACTATATGAAATGGATAAAATCCTAGAAACTTACAATCTTAATCTGGAAGAATCAGAAAAACTAAACAGACCAATTACAACAAGAGAAATTGAAACAGTTCTCCAAAAACTCCCAGCAAACAAAAGTCCTGGAACAGATGGCTTCACAGGTGAATTCTACCAAACATGCAAAACACTAACACCTATCCTTCTCAAGCTATTTCAAAAAATTCAAGAGGAGGGAAAACTTCAAAGCTCCTTTTACAAGACAAGCATTATCCTCACTCCAAAACCGGTAAATACACTACAAAAAAAGAAAACTACAGACCAATATTCTTGATGAACTTAGATGCTAAAATTCTCAACAAAATATTAGCAAACTGGATCCAGCAATAGATTAAAAATATCATACATCATGATCAAGTGGGATTTATTCATGGGAGGCAAGGTTGGTATAATATTCACAAATCAATAAATGTGATTCATCACATAAATAAAAGAAAGGATAAAAATCACACAATTATATCAATGGATGCAGAAAAAGCATTTGATAAAATCCAGTACCCATTTATGATAAAAACTCTCAGCAAAGTTGGAATACAGGGAACATACCTCAACATAATAAAGTACATCTATGACAAACTGACAGCCAACATCATACTCAATGGGCAAACTTAAAAGCAATCACCTTGAGATCAGGAACAAGGCATGGGTGCCCCCTTTCACCACTCTTATTCAACATAGTGCTGGGAGTCATAGCCCCAACAATCAGACAAGAAGAAATAAATGGCATCCAAATTGGAAAGAAGAAGTAAAACTATCATTATTTTCTGGTGACATGATACTGTACATAGAAAACCCTAAAGTGTCAGTCAAAAACTACTAGATCTGATAAATGTGAATTCAGTAAGGTGGCAGGATATAAAATCAATATTCAGAAATAAGTGGCATTTTTATACACCAACAATAAACAGTCTGAAAAAGAAATTAAGGAAACATTCCCCTTCACTATTGCAACAACAACAACAAAAAATACCTAGAAGTAAATGTAATGAGGAAGGTAAAAGACTAGTATGCAGGAAATTATAAAACATTGATAAAAGAAATCAAGGAAGATACAAACAAGTGGACACATATACCTTGTTCATAGATGAAAAGAATAAATATCATTAAAATGTCTATATTACCCAAAGCAATCTATAAATTCAATGTAATTCCTATCAAAATACCAATGACATACTTCAAAGATATAGAACAAATATTTCAAAAATTTATATGGAACCAGAAAAGAACACAAATAGACTCAGCAATCTTGAAAATGAATACAGTGGGAGATATCAGACTTCCTGATATCAAGTTATACTAGAAGACCATTGTAACCAAAACAGCATGGTACTGGCATACGAACAGGCATACAGATCAATGGAACAGAACAGAGAATCTAGAAATAAACACACACCTTTATGGAAAATTGATATTTGACAAAGGAGATAAGAGCATACAATGGAGTAAAGACAGTCTCTCTAATAAATGGTGTTGAGAAAATTGGACAGGTACATGCACAAAAATGAAACTAGACTACCAACATATACCATTCACAAAAATAAACTCAAAATGGATAAAATACTTAAATATAAGTAGCAAAACAATAAACATCTTGGAAGAAAACAGGCAGTAAACCCTCCAATATCTCTCGTAGGAATATTTTTGCTGATTTATTTCCATGGGCAAGTGAAATAAAGGACAAAATAAACCAATGGGACTCTATCAAACTAAAAATCTTTTGTACAGCAAAATACACCATGAACAAAATAAAAAGACAATCCACCAAATGGTAGAATATATTTATCAATATATTTGATAAGGGTTTAATAACCAAAGTGTATAAAGAACTTCTAAAACTCAACACCAGCAACTTAATTAAAAAATGGGTAAAGCTACTGAACAGACACTTCCCCAGAGTGAACATATAGATGGCCAATAGGCATATGAAAAAAATGTTCAAAGTCACTACTCATCATAGAAATGCAAGTTAAAACTACAATGAGATACCACCTCATGCCTGTCAGAATGGCACTCATTAACAAATCAACACACAATATGTGCTAGTGAGGGTATGGAGAAAAGGGAACCCTTCTGACCTGCTGGTGGGAATTCAGATGTGTGCAGCCACTGTGGAAAACAGTATGGAGTTTCCTCAAAAAATTAAAAGTTGAACTGCCTTTTGACCCAGCTATCCCACTTTTAGAAATATACCTCAAGAACACCATAGCACTGTTTCAAAAGGAAAAATGCACCCCCATGTTTATGGCAGCATTGTTTACAATAGCCAAGATCTAGAAACAGCCCAAGTGTCCATCTGTCAATAAGTGGATTAAAAAACTATGCTACATATACACAATGAAATACTACACAGCAATGAAAAAGAAGGAAATTTTACCTTTTGTCATGGCATGGATGGACCTGGAGATTATTATGCTAAGTGAAATAAGTCAGGCAGAGAAAGACAAATATCATATGATCTAATTTATATGTGGAATCTAATGAACAAAGTGAACTGAGGAACAGAATAGAGGCAGAGGCAGGGTTACAGGGACCAGAGGTATAACAGTCAAAGGGAAGGGTGATGAGGACATGAGATCAGAGAAGGTAAAGGGATTAGTGAAATTATATATACATAACACAGAGATATAGGTAACAGGACAGCAAATCCTAGAGGGAAGGGGGAGGGAGTTAGGGGGAGAGGTACAAAGGGGGTGTAATGGGGGACATTGGGTTGGGGATCAGAGATTTTTATTTAGAGGGACACTTGAATCTATGTAAACACAATAAATTAATATTATAATAAAATAGAAACAAGAGATACCCCAAATAAACAACTTAACATCACTCCTTAAAGAACTAGAAAAAGAACAAATGAAAACCAAAATCAGCAGAATACAGGAAATAGTAAAAATTAGAGCAGAACTGAATGAAATACAATACAAAAAAAAAACTATAGAAAAAGTTAATAAAACAATGAGCTAGTTCTTTGAATAGATCAATAAAATTGAAAAATCACTGGCTAGACTCACTAAGGAAAAAAGAGAAAAGACACATATAAACAAAATCCAAAATGAAAGAGGAGAATTTACTACAGACATCATGGATATACAAAATATCATAGTAGAATAATATAAAAAATATGTCACCAAATTCAACAACGTAGATGAAATGAACAAATTCCTAAAACTATACAATCTTCCTAGACTGAGTCACAAAGTGGGAAACCTAAATAGGCCCATAAACACGGAGAAAATAGAAACTATCAAAAAAAACCCTAAAAATAAAAGTCCAGGACCAGATGGCTACACTAGTAAATTCTACGAAACATTCAAATAAGATTTGGTACCTATCCTTGTCAAAGTCTTTTATAAAAATAGAAGAAGCAAACCTCCCTAACACATTTTATGAGGCCAACATAACCCTGATACCAAAACCTGGCAAGGACAATGCATGTGCACACGCATGCACATGCGTGCGTGTGCACGCGCACACACACACACACACACACACACACACAAACTATAGACCAATACCTCCAATGAATAATAACACAAAAATACTAAACAAAATACTAGCAAATTGAGCGATTGTAAGGAAAAAAAAGACAACAATTTTACGAGCATAAAGACGGTTCAACATATGTAAATCAATCAATGTAATAAACCACATCAACAAAACAAAAGTCATATGATCTTATCAATAGATGCAGAAAAGGCATATAATAAGCTAAAACATCCCTTTATGTTTAAAACAATGAATAAAATCGAAATAGCAGGAAAGTACCTCAACATAATAAAGGCCACATATGACAAACCATCAGCTAATATCATACTAAACATTTAAGAAATGATGGCTTTTCCTCTAAAATTGGTAACAGGACAATTTATAAATATGACCCTCAAGGCAAGGAAAATAAAGGCAAAAATAAACGAATAGGACTATATCAAACCAAAAAGCTTCTACACAGCAAAAGGGACCAACAACAAAACTAAGACAGCCAACTAAACGGGAGATGATACTTGCCAACAACAGTTCCAATAAGAGGTTAATATCCGAAATATATAAAGAACTCACAAGGCTCAGCAACAAACAAGCAAACAATCCAATTGAAACATGAAGAAAAGAAAAGAACAGACAGTTCTCTCAAGAAGACATACAGCCTGACAAGGCAGTGGCTCAGTAGATAGAGTGTTGGACTGGGACACGGAGGATCCAGGTTCAAAACCCCGAGCTTGCCAGCTTGGTCACAGGCTCATCTGGCTCGAGCATGGGCTTATCAGCTTGATCGTGGGATCATAGACATAACCCCTTTGTTGTTGGCTTGAGCCCAAAGATCTCTGGCTTGAGGAAGGGGTCACTTGCTCTGCTGTAACCCCCCAATCAAGGCACATATGAGAAAGCAATCATTGAATAACTAAGGAGCTGCAATGAAGAATTGATGTTTCTCTTCTCTCTCCCTTCCTGTCTGTCTGTCCCTATCTGTCCCCCTCTCTCTGTCTCTGTCAAACAAAAAGATATACAATGGCCAACAGATATATGAAAAGATGTTCATCTTCACTAGCTATTTGTGAAATGCAAATCAAAACCACCTTACACATGTTAAATTGGCTGTTATCAAGACAGGTAATAATAAGTTTTGGAGAGGCTGTGGAGAAAAAGGAACCCTCATTCACTGCTGGTGGTAATGTAAACTAGTAAAACCATTATGAAAGAAAGTATGGTGGATCTTTAAAAAGTTAAGAATAGAACTACCGTATAACCCAGCAATCCCTCTACTATGTATCTACCTACCCCCAAAACTCAAATACATTGTAAAGACACAGGCACCCCATGTTTATTGCACCATTATTCACAGTGGCCAGGATATGGAAACAACCATAATGTCCCTCGATAAAGGAGTAGATAAAGAAGGGGTGGTACATCTATACAATGGAATACTACTCAGCCATAAGAAATGATGACATAGTGGCATTTATGAGAAAATGAATGAACTTTGAGAACATTATACTAAGTGAAATGAATATATTATAAAAAGCTAAGAACAGTATGATTTCACACATAGGTGGGATATATAACTGAGACTCATGGACATAGATAAAAATGAAGTGGTCCGCAGGGGGAAAGGGACGGAGTGGAGGTAGTAATACTAGAGAAAGAAATATAAAGTGACAAAAAATGATTTGACTTTGGGTGATGCGTATACAGCATAATCAACAGTTCAAATGCTTTAGAAATATTTACCTGAAACCTATGTACTTTTTTGATCAATGTCACCCTGTTAAATTTAATTTTCTAAATAAAATTTTTAAAAATTAATAATACTCAAAAAATTACAAATAAAACGATTTATATAATTACAAAATAGTTAATTTGTGCATAAAATTTCATTTAAAACACAAACTTGAGATTTTTCCAAAATGATTTTCCGAGTAGGTGAACACCACACTCACGTATCCTGGCCCCAAACCCAATTCACAGCTGTAACATCGAGCATTCAACCAGAATAACCAACTGAAGGATAGCTAAACTGAATAATAATAAACAAGAATTTATAGGAAAAGCCACAAAGATACTGGTAAAGAGGGTGGAGGCAGGAAAAGAACTAACCCTTCCACTAATGTGTAGTGGCTGACAAGCCAGAGGAATATCAACTCAGTAGAGCTCCCTCTCCCTGGGAGAGTGCAGATCTCAAACCCTCGCAAGGATCCCCAATCCAGAACAACAGAAAGAGGAGATTGCATTGCATTTGAAGTTGAATGCCAGAGCCTCGGATACTACCTTCCTAAGTACTGCCACTCCTATTATTGCAGCCAGGGTATTGCACATCCGATCCAGGACTGCCAACAGGGCCACTCTGCCATGCTTAATCCTAACAGTATTTTTTGCAGTGCCTTTTTTAGGAAGCTTTTGGTGGAGACAGAGAGGGTGACTAAACTGTGGGACCCTTAAAAGAAGGCCAGCCTTCCTCACCCTCAGAACACAGCTGTCTCTGGAGAAGCTTTAGTCTGGGAACCAGATGGGCAGGAGCAGGGGTGTTTGGAGTCATCATGGAGACACAACTGTTATTTCCCTGGTGATTAGAGCCTCTGCTATGCCTGGGGAAGGGAAGAGATCCCAGCTCCCCTTCTCCAGGCTGGCATGCTCCATCCCCAAAGGGGAAAGATGGTTAGGCCTTAGAAATAGAGCTGGAAGAGCAGAGTGCTATCCAGAGTCAGGATGTTTGGACCCAGCTTTGCCTAAAGTGAGTGCATGGAGTGCTGAAAGAGCAGAGTTATGCCAAGCTAGGACTTTCAAGGCCTGTCGCTGAGGGGAAACTTTGAACTGGAAATCAGAAAATCAAGAGCTGTGGAGTGTGGAAGCATCATAGAGACTCAACTCCAATCTCCCTGCCAGTACAGCTACCTCAGGAAGAAGAAGAGGTCCAAGCTCCCTTTCCATAGGCTGGTAAGCACTGTCCCCAAAGGCGGAAAGTTGGTGGGACCTTAAAAAAAGAACACAGTGTTAAGAAAGCTGAGTGCCTGCAGAGTTAGAACTTTAGGCCTGGCCTTGCCCAGTGTGAGTACATGAAGCATTAAGAGAGCTTAAATCTGCAGAGATCCAGGACTTCTTTAGGATCTGGCCTTGGTCAGAAAGTGCTAGGAGATCACAGTGACATTCAGAGAGCCATGACTTTCCAAGCTTGTTTCCCCAGGGAAGGTTTAGCCTGGGAGTCAGATGGGTAGATGCAGGGGTGTGTGAAAAGTGTATAGTGGGGGTGGTGACTCCTGCCTCCTCTGTGAGCTCAGCCCAAGCTACATTAGGAAGGTAAATAAGTACCCCATTCCTTTATGCAGGACTGTAGGCAGCACCCCCAAAGAGAAGCTTTTTTGATTAGCACTGCTAAATCCAAGATACCCTGCCCCACTTGACTCAGTTCTGCAGGGGGCAGAGCAAGGGCAAGAGGTTTATAACTCATACATTCAAAGAGTGAGTTCCTTAGAACCTATTGCAGGAGACCAGACAAAGTGCTTAGTTCCTTCCTGTGGAATAGGCCACAAACAGCCCCAATATGAGTCTCTCAAGCTTACCCCTGGGCTCCACATCTGAAAGAAAGTCCAATGAGGGAACTGCCAACCCCACCTAACCTGAACTACCTGCTTACTCCTCCAAGGGAAATAGAATTGGAGTATCCAGCAGTGGTTGAGGAATTAGGCTCTGGAGTAGGGGCCACTTTCCCCACACTGAGTGCCTAACCAAGAGACCTCCCAGATAGGGGTCCCACTACCGTTGTCCTACTGACCTCAGTTGTCCTGCCCTACCAAGATTGCACCCAATGGAAGGATCAGTGGGGAGAGGCCAATCTGGGTTCACTCAACAGTCTTCCTGAAGAAGGCTCAGGGAGAATACCAGGCAACTTCAAAGGGAGGTAAAACAGCTGACAAGTGCAGCTAAATCTTAAGGAGCCTGGGCCTTTTTAAAGAGTTGCCCTCAGCTCTAAGCAGGAGGAAGTCAAACATTATACATGGGTTAATCCATTCTGCATATAACCAGCCACAGTAAAAACAGGCATAAACAGTTAACATAGTAGTAGCCCCAGACAGGGAGCCCAGTGCTGATTATGAACAACATCTGACATTGACTCAGACCCAAACCCTACTTCACAGGATCCAGAACCAACATAACCAGTAGTGGGTTTCAGACTATACCACTCCTATACCAACCAGCAACACAAGCAGCACACCCAAAGGAGAAGTCCAGCAGGAACTAGACCCTGATGGGACTAAGTCCTCCCCAGAGGACAGCCACTGCACAGCATCTCAAACACAGTGATCAAGGTTGACCCTTAGAGCTAGCCAGCCTGAAAGGTTAACTCCACTCAAAAAAAGGGCCAGCAGTATTCAAGATACATATACAACAGGAGGTTGTATACAGTGGTCCCTCACCTATCGTGGGGGTTAGGTTCCATAACCCCCATGATAGGCAGAAATCTGTGAAGTAGTGACCTTATATTTATTTTATTATTTACATATATTTTAAGGCTTTCTAAACCCTCCTCACACTCTTATAAACCTTTCCCACATTGTTATTAACATTTCCCACACTCTTATAAACACTTTCTATGCTCTTAAACACTTTCTAAATAATTAAGATAATAAATATAAAAATACCTATATACTGCAAAATCCCACAATATAGAAAAAAATCCACAATACAAAATTAGATATATATAATTTAGAAATCCTCAATACAGTGAGAGACTACAAAAAGTGAACCACGATATGGTGAGGGACGACTGTATATCCCACAAGAAACATTCCTAGAGCAAGGAGCTCAGGTGGCCTGGAAGTTGATACTACTGATCCCACCTTCCTCATAGAGACATCACAACAAATTTGGGAGTCAAACCAGAGCTACCTAATACACATACAAAATGAGAAGACAAAGAAATATGACCCAAATATACCTACAAGAGAAATCCCCAGAAAAATAATTAAATAAAATGAAAGCAACCTAACTACCAGAGGCAGAGTTTAAAATAATGTTTATTAGGATGCTCAAGAATTTAAGAGTAAGAATGGATGATCTGAGTAGAACTTAAACAAAGAGATAGTAAGTGTTAAAATGGATGTTGAAACAATAAAAAAAGAACCAGTCAGGAATAATGAATACAATATCTGAAATGCAGACTGCACTAGAAGGAATCAACAGCAGGTTAAATGAAGCACAGGATCAAATGAGCAATTTAGAGGACAACATAACAGTAAGCACAAAAGCAGAGCAGTGAAAAGAGACTTAAGAAGGCTGAGGAAACTCTAAGAGAGCATTTTAACAACATCAAGTGAAACAATATCCACATTACAGTGGTATCTAAAGAAGAAGAGAGCAAACAAGGAATAGAGAACCTGTCTGAAGAAATCATAGGTGAAAACTCCCTAACCTGTTGAAGAAAAAAGTCACATAAGTTCAGGAAGCACAGAGGATCCCAATCAAGATGAACCCAAAGAGGACCACACCAAGAAACATCATAAATTTAAATGCCAAACATTAAGGATAAAAAAAAAAAAAACCCTAAAAGCTACAAAAGAAGAGCAATTAGTTACCTATAAAAGATCCCAATAAGGCTGATGTATGACTTCTCAATAGAAACACTTCAGGCCAGAAGGCATTGTCAGTAAATATACAAAGTGATTTTTTAAAAAAGCCTACAACCAAGACTACTCTATCCAGCAAAGCTATCATTTAAAATTAAAGGACAAATAAATAACTTCCCAAAGAAAGTTAAAGGAGTTAATTACCAACAAACCAATATTGTAGAAAATGTTAAAGGGCCTGCTATAAGAAGAGGAAAGGTAAAAAGAAGTCAAAAGAAAAAGGAAAATAGGTTAAAATAACAAAATGGCAATGAATATGTACATATCAATAATAACCTTAAATATAAATGGATTAAATGCTCCAACCAAAAGACACAGGGAAGCTGAAAGGATAAGAAAACATGACTCCTGGCCCTGGCCTGTTGGCTCAGCGGTAGAGCGTCGGCCTGGCATGCGGGGGGACCTGGGTTCGATTCCCAGCCAGGGCACATAGGAGAAGCGCCCATTTGCTTCTCCACCCCCCCTCCTTCCTCTCTGTCTCTCTCTTCCCCTCCCGCATTGGAGCAAAGATGGCCCAGGCGCTGGGGATGGCTCCTTGGCCTCTGCCCCAAGTGCTAGAGTGGCTCTGGTCGCGGCAGAGCGACTCCCCGGAGGGGCAGAGCATCGCCCCCTGGTGGGCAGAGCGTTGCCCCTGGTGGGCGTGCCGGGTGGATCCCGGTCGGGCGCATGCGGGAGTCTGTCTGTCTCTCCCCATTTCCAGCTTAAAAAAAAAAGAAAAAGAAAAAAAGAAAAAAAAAGAAAGAAAACATGACTCCTATATTTGCTATCTAAAAGAGACCTACCTCAGAACAAAAGATACACATAAACAGAAAGTGAAGGGATGGCAAAAAATACTCTATGCAAATAGAAAAGAAAAAAAAAGCTGGGTAGCAATACTTATATCTGAAAAACAATCTTTAAAAAAGGCTATAGTAAGGGACAATGAATGTCACTACAAGAGAATATAACCATTGTAAATATTTATGCACCCAATATAGGAACACTTAAATATATAAAGCAGATTTTGTTGGACATAAAAGGAGAGTTCAACAACAGTACAGTCACAGTACGGGATTATAACAACCCATTGACATCAATGGATAGATCTTTCAGACAGAAAATCAACAAGAAAACAGCATCCTTAAATCACACACTAGATCAGGAATTAATTGATATCTTTAGAGAATTTCACACCTAAGCAGCAGAATATACACTCAAGTGGACATGAAATATTTTCTAAGATGGACCACATGTTAGGTCACAAACACATCAAAACAAATCTCAAAAGACTGAAATCATATCAAGCATCTTCTCTGACCACAATGGCATGAATTTAGAAATCAACTACAGTAAAGAAAATAACTGGAAAACATTTAAACACTTGGAGACTAAATAGCATGTTATTAAACAACAAATGGATTAACAATGAGATCAAGGAAGAAATAAAAAATTTCTTGAAATAAATGAAAATGAACATAGAACAAGCCAAAACCATTTGGTACTGGTCCACAGAGAAAGAATAAATAACTTACATTATTTCCGTTTTATTTATATTTAAGTCTGAATGATGTTTTATTTTTTTAAATGACCAGATTCCCTCTGTTATATCCGTCTAAGACTCACTCTTGATGCTTGTCTTGTAAGTTCGACAATTATATTTAAAAATACCACAGTTTTTACGCCGGTTGCATAATTTTATTTTGTGCATTTATCCGTCCCACCCTAAAGGCTGGTCCGTGAAAATATTTTCTTACATTAAACCGGTCCGTGGCCCAAAAAATGTTGGGGACCACTGAGCTATGAGACACAGGAAAAGCAGCCCTGACAGGGAAGTTCATAGAGCATTATAGGCCAACACCAAGAAGAAAAATCTCAAGTAAACAATTTAACCCTACATTTTAGAGAACTACAAAATAACAACAAAGTCCAGAGGAAGTAGAAGAAAGAAAACAATGACACAGAAGTAAATGACATAGAGACTAATACACACACACGCACAAGCACACAAAAGATCAATGAAAGAAGAGCTGGTTCTTTGAAAAGATAAACAAGATTTAGAAAGTTTTAACCAGTCTCATCAAGAAAAAAAAGTACCCAAATAAATAATATTAGAAATGAAAGGGGAAAAGTAACAACTGACATGACAGAAATACAAAAGATTCTCAGAAAATACTATGAAAATCTATATGCCAAAAAATTGGACAAAATAGATAAATTTCTAAAAATATACAATCTTCCTCAATTTCTTTTTTCAATGTCCTATAATTTTCCAAGTACAAGTCTTTTACCTCCTTGGTTAAATTTATTTCTAGGTATTTTATTGTTTGTTGTTGCAATAGTAAATGGGGTTGTGTTCTTAATTTATCTTTCTGATAGGTCATTACTGGTATATAAAAATACCACTGATTTCTGAATATTAATTTTGTATTCTACTACTTTGCCAAATTTATTTATTAGATTTAGTAGTTTTTTGGCTGAGACTTTAGGGTTTTCTATGTACAGTATCATGTCATCAGCAAATAATGACAGTTTTACTTCTTTCTTCCCAATTTGGATACCATTTCTTCTTCTTGTCTAATTGCTGTTGCTAAGACTTTCAGTATTATGTCCGTAAAGTCATGGTGCACTTTTGACCGGTCACAGGAAAGCAACAGAAGACAGTAGAAATGTGAAATCTGCACTAAATAAAAGAAAAACCCTCCCAGTTTCTGTAGGATGGTGTGGCAGCATTTGCGCATGTGCAGATGATGATGAAATACCTTGTATACAGTGGAGCAGCCCACGGCCATGCCAGTCGAGATGTGGACGGTACAGAGGGAAGTTCAGTGTGTTCTGTGGCTCACGAAATTCGAATCCATGACCAAAGTGCAACGTGAACATCGGCACATTTATAACGAAGCACCACCACATAGGAATAACATTACTCGGTGGGATAAGCAGTTAAAGGAAACCGGCAGTTTGGTGGAGAAACCCAGTTCTGGTAGGCCATCAGTCAGTGACAAGTCTGTAGAGGCTATATGGGATAGCTACCTAAGGAGCCTTAAAAAAATCTGTCTGTTAGCCCAAATTGAACTGCACTGAATAGGTATGAAACTGGGAGAGTTTTCCTTTTATTTGGTGCAGATTTCACATTTCTGTCATCTTTTGTTGCTTTCCTGTGACTAGTCAAAAGTGCATCATGACTTTACGGACACACTGTATTATTTTTGGAACATTTGGTCTAGATGTGTGAAGTATGCCATTGGTATTTTAATAGGAATTGCATTGAATCTATAAATTGCTTTGGGTAGTATGAACATTTTAATGTCAATACTTTCTATGAACATGATATATGCAGCCACTGTGGAAAACAGTATGGAGTTTCCTCAAAAAATTAAAAATAGGTCTGCCTTTTGATTCAGTGACCCCACCTCTAAGAATATATTTTAAGAATCCTGAAACTAATTCAAAAGAAGATATGCACCCTCATGTTCATAGTAGCCTTATTTATAATAGCCAGGATCTGGAAACAGCCCAAGTGTTTATCAGTGGATGAGTATATAAAAAATGTGTAGTACATTTACACAATGGAATACTACACAGCCATTAAAAAGAAGCAAATCTTACCTTTTGTGACAGCATGGATGGACCTGGAGATTATTATGCCAAGTGAAATAAACCAGGCAGAGAAAGACAGATACAATATGATCTCACTTACATGTGGAATCTAATGTACAAAATAAACTGAGGAAAAATATAGAAATAGAGGCACAGACACAAGTAACAGACGGAGAGTTGTTAGCAGAAAGGGAGAAGAGAGGACTGATCAAAGAAGGTGAAGGGATTAGCCAAAAACTATATATACACAACATAGATACAGACAAGAGTGTCTATTGTCAGAGGGAAAGAGGAGGTTAATCTAGGGGGCGGAGGGCAAAGGTGCAGGGTAATGTGGGCAGAAAGAGACTTTGGGGAGGAGGATAGCATGATGCAGTGTGTAGAGTGTTTTGGAGGTTCTTGAATTGTACATTTAAAACCTGTATGGTTTGGCAAACCATGTTGACCAATAAATTAACAAATAAACTTTAAAAAACAAACACAAACTTGGTAAAAATATTTTCCACATATCCCACAGAAGAAAGAATAATGTCTACTAAATGTAAACATTATCCATACAAATGAATATGGCAAGGGGGATGTAGAGGGGAACATGGGAGTGGGGGGTGATGTATTCAGTGGGATACTTGAATCTATGTAAACACAATAAATTAAAATCAATTAAAAAAGATATCTGTGGCCCTGGCCGGTTGGCTCAGCGGTAGAGCGTCGGCCTAGCGTGCGGAGGACCCGGGTTCGATTCCCGGCCAGGGCACATAGGAGAAGCGCCCATTTGCTTCTCCACCCCTCCGCCGCACCTTCCTCTCTGTCTCTCTCTTCCCCTCCCGCAGCTGAGGCTCCATTGGAGCAAAGATGGCCCGGGCGCTGGGGATGGCTCTGTGGCCTCTGCCTCAGGCGCTAGAGTGGCTCTGGTCGCAATATGGCGACCCCCAGGATGGGCAGAGCATCGCCCCCTGGGGGGCAGAGCATCGCCCCTGGTGGGCGTGCCGGGTGGATCCTGGTCGGGCGCATGCGGGAGTCTGTCTGACTGTCTCTCCCTGTTTCCAGCTTCAGAAAAATGAAAAAAAAAAAAAAGATATCTGTAATTTCTCAATAGAAAAATGTATGCAGTATGTTCATAGGAAGGAAACAAAAGTGACCAAGAAACAAGAAAGTATTCATGCTTACTATAATAAAAGAAGTATATTAAAACAATAAGATACTATTTGCCTCCATCAGATTGGCAAAGCTTTTAAAAGAATGACAATAGCCAGCATGCACTGGCATAAGTCAAACAACAGAAATTAACTCTTATATAGTGGGACAACTTTTCACATATATCAAGAGCCTTTAATATCCTTAGGCCCAGTAATGCCTTTTATAAAAACCCATCTTAAAATCATTCATTTAATAAATCTTTAGTAAGGATCTACTACACTGTGTCAGACATTGTTCTAGGTACTGAGAGATACAACAGTGAATAAAATAGAAAAAAAATCCCTGTGTTCAAGGGGTTTACATATTTTTGGGGGGTTACATATTTTAAAGATTTTATTTATTGATTTGAGAGAGAGAGAGAGAGAGAAAGGTGGGAGAGGAGGAGCAGAAAGCATCAACTTGTAGCTGCTTCTTGTATGTGCCTTGACTGGGCAAGTCCAGAGTTTCAAACCAGCAACCTCAGCATTCCAGGTCAATGCTCTATCACTGAACCACCACAAGTTAGATGAGGTTTACATTTTAATACAAGAATACAGACAATAAATAAGTAAAATATTTAACCTAAAGATGATTATACAGACCGAGGAGAAAAAAATAAAGCAAGAAAGAAGAGTGAGTGTGCGTGCAAGAAGGGTTTGCATTTTTATATGTAGTCATTACAGAAGACCTCACTGAGGTGAAGTTTAAATAAAGACATGAAAGTGGTGAGGATCAAAGAAGCAAAGGTATATGTATAAAGGTATGTATTACAGTGCTCTTCATGATAACTTACAATTGAAAATAATTTAAATGAACAATATGAAGTCTGTTTAAGAATTATGGTATAAACTGTACAACAGAAAATTATGCAGCTCTTAAAATTGTTTAAAGGTTGAGTGACATGGGGAAATGCTCACAATATAATACCAATAGAGAAACCGGATATAAAATAGTACATAGAAGGCAGTATCCTAATTATGGAAACACATCTGGAACAAAGATAACTTCAGCAAGTTATCTTTGGACTAAGTATTTAGAGTTTATTTGTGTTAACTCCTTATCATTTTCCAAATTATCTATTAAAAGGTTAGTTTATTTCTCTAACTAGAAAAAAAACAGTTTTAAGATAGATGTTACAGATTTAAGATAGATTAATGAATGTACAATTTTTAAATGGTAGTGCTGGTCAGCCATGCACTAGAATACAAGGCCCAGATTTGGACATTATATATTAAGAGTGGTATTGAATACTAAAGCATCTCCTATAGAAGATATATATCATATGAGCTCAAGAATATATGGCCTGGAGAAAAAAATAAAAAGAACAAACTATCTTTAAAGTTTTAAATGACTATTACAAGAAAGGGAAATGAAAATTACTCAGCATTCCTTTATGCTCCAAGGAGCAAGACCAATGGGTTAGATTTGGAAGACAGATTTCAAGTCAGTATGAAGAGGAACTTGCTAACAATTACAACTATTATCAGATAGTTCTGAGCAACTTTTCCTGGAACTATTCACACTGAAAATAGATGACCATATGTACTGGGTGATGAGACTACCATTATATAATTAGTAAGGACCCTGCTATTTCTGTGATCCTCTTGTATTATTTTAAAATGTTATTTTATGCTATGATCACATTTACCTTCCCTTTTGTTAGAAAAAGAAAACTATGTAATAGTTGATTCCTTTAATAATCATCTTGAAAGTGTAATGCACCCTTTAAAATATATAACCTGGAGATTTGCAGTCTTCTTTCTGTGTATGATAAGGACACACACTGTATAAAAATATCAGTACCTTTAACATCATGTTTTAAGTATAAATTATGCTTTTTTACCTACCAACCAATATTTTCTTTTACTATATATCTTCCGTCCTAGGAAGAGATTGCCTAGATCACTACATTTCAGAATATGAGATAATCACCTCACCTCTATTTCACAGAAAACTGCCCCATTTTCTTTTCATTTCCCCTTTATTTCAAACCAGCAGGAGTGGAACTATCACCCAATATCCAGATTTATTAAGATTTTAGAATACAGTCAGTTTTTTTCATTAGCTTTCAGGACAGCCATGATTTCAGTAGTCTCAGGAAGAAAACAAGGAAAGTGTCAACTTATGACACTTCCAAACCCTGTGAATAATTCCACCAAAATTAGCAGTTTTCAGAATTCCATATAAAATTCTTAGTGTTGCTTAAATAAGTAACTGAGTCTGAACTACCTGCACAGGACCATGAGAATGAACAGAACATGAACTATAGAACCTTACAGCTGGGGATTAGGGGAGTCTTTATAAATCATCTAGGTCTAGTTCATCCCTCCTCATTTTACAGTTATAGAAAATGAGGCTTAAACAAGACAAGTGATTTGTCACAAGAAACTAAGCATCCAAGCCAGAACTGGAAGCTAAACTAGGCTGAAATCTCATTTTAAAATAAATTTTAAATATTCAATTCTTCACTGTTTCTTATCAAATGCCTCTTTCTCTAACTTGTTAAATGGGGAGAGTCAGGGCATCTGAGAAGATGGCTGGCTCATTGAGAGTTAGTTAAGCAACATGATATGTAACCCGGTTTTTAAGTAAGCCTGTGCTCCTATGGGCATGAGGCTGAAGGGAACCTTACTTTATCTTACAACAGTATCATCTGCCAAACACCTGCAAAATAGATAAGCATCATCCAATCTTAATCATTAGTAAGCACTGTAAGCTTCAAAGTAGGGAGGACTATAAGTAGGGAGGGGGATTATTTATCAGTACTCGACTCTGATGAAAAGTCTAATAATGTTGACCACACCTTTTTTCAAAAAGCAGTACATTTTCCTCTACACAGTAATCACAGTGTGTAACTATGTAGTTCAATAGTTTGTAGAACAACTTCTATCTTCCCATCTAAACCATGAGCCCCAAGGTGGCAACAACCATGTCTAGTTTGTTCACCATTACATTCTTTGTGCTTAGTAAATTATATGTATTTAAAAATATTTGTCCAACCAATGGATAAGACCTCTCTTCTCTTGACTCTTTCATAATACTGAATTCTTCTAATTTTCCTTTCACATGTCTGACGTCTCCTACCCTGTAGCCTTCACAAAGGCTCATCTTTGCTTTCCCATTCCTTGGATCCCTTCTTTCTACTTAAAATACTGCGTCTTGCCTGACCTGTGGTGGTGCAGTGGGTAAAGTGTCGACCTGGAAATGCTGAGGTCGCCGGTTCGAAACCCTGGGCTTGCCTGGTCAAGGTACATATGGGAGTTGATGCTTCCAGCTCCTCCCCCCTTCTCTCTCTCTCTCTCTCTCTCTCTCTCTCTCTCCTCTCTAAAATGAATAAATAAAAAATTAAAAAATTATTAAATAATAATAATAATAATAAAATACTGCCTCTTTTTCAGTGACACTCAGATTGCTCTCTCCAGTTGAGTTCTTTCCAGAGGTTCAATTCCACATTTTTTTCAAATATACTTCCTGCTGGACTATAGCAATAGCACTACTTATGTGACCTCAGTCAAATTAAGTCATTCCCCCTCTCAGGATCAGTTTTCTCAGCCATAAAATGAGGGAGTTGCTTCTCTACAGTATATTAAACAAAATGCTAATTTTGCCAAGCTGGCATTCTATTTTATTTACAGTCAATCCCTCAACCTATCTTGCCAAACATTTTTTACATACTGTCACCACACACTTTAACACAACTGAACTCCTCACTGTTCCGAATGCATGCCCTCTGCCTTTATGGCCTCTGCCTAGAACACTTTTCCCATCCCCCCAAACTCTGCATATTCAAAATTTGTCTAATCTTCCAAGCCCAGTTCAAACATGACTTTCAGAAACTGTCTTTGATCTCTTTGGCTACAAGCACTTTGCCTCTCTTTTATGGGTGTGGTTCTCTTTCTTCAAGTATTATAGTTGTTTGTATATTTTTTGTCTCTCTTACAGAGGCTATTCTTAAGTCAGTCAATATCTCCCACATTGCCTTTGTTCATAGCATGCACTCAAAAATATCAACTGAATGGATTCAGTTTAGGCCATATCAGTAGCCCTTATTAAAAGCCTTAATCAGTTTTTTATTCCAGTCAATTATTCCAGTATTTCTGGAATAAAGACCACAATCCTTCCAATGGCCCATTCCAGCCATTCCAGCTTTTGTTCAATTTCTCAAATTCACTATGCTCCTCTCATCTCATGGTGTTCCTGCATGTTCTTCATCTCATCTAGAAAACTATTCTACTTCATCCATAACTTCCACCCCACCTTCATGTTTCTACTGAGCCTTAATATCACTTCTTCAAAAAAGCATTTCTTAAACCGAAGCTAAGATCAGTTTCCTATTATTTGCCTTTATAGCCCCCATGCCCATATTCTTCTTCAACGTATTTATTGCTGCTGAAATAACATAATTGTGTAATAATCTGATTGTTTTTTCCCCATCAGACTAAACACTTCAAGTAAGCAAGAATAGTGTCTGTTTTGCTCACCTTTGTATTATCTGCTTGGTGCCTAAACACATCACTGAATAAATAGCTGTTTACTGATTGAATTGATGAATGACTGAGTTAAAGGTAAAGGCTTGGGACTTAGAGTGCATAAAATCTTTATCTAGCTCCCTATAATTCTTTCAAAGTAAAATTGGGATGCCAGGTAGCTCTCTGGAGCAGGTAAGCTGGCCTTCTATTTACCATAGAAATTTATAAAATAGGATAAATATTGCCTTTCAAAGGCTGGAAGAAAACAAAAATTACCTTTCTTTAATGACAGTATGACCCCAAAGGCATAACTAACACCAGTGGTTCATTCATTCACTTAACAAACATTTATTAAGTACTTACTCTATGCCATATACTAGGCTTTTGGCTGATGGTACAATAAACTGGGCTGATATAGCTTCTTACTTGATTAAAATATTTAATCTAAGAGTGGCATTTATATAAGTTTTAAAAACAATGTTATGATATTCACAAAACCTGTTGTGTAAGGATATTAAGTTCTCTATCAAAGAATATATTTAACTTTAGGATGAAAGATCATCTGACAGATTTAGAAATTGTAACTGACCCTAATCTGGGCTTCTTAAATTATTAGATGGGCAAATAGCTTAGACCAGTGCAGCTCAAAGTGTGGTCCACAGAGCAGTACCTGTCTGTGAATGCTTATTACCAGGCAGAAACATTATAGCAATTTCACAAAAGTAATGTGTCTGTTGAAGCTAATAATAAAACTATAAACTTACATTTTGTATGTCTTTTTCAAATTTTTAATTTGTATTTAATGTATTTTACTAAAGACAGTATGTGATTGGTTGAAATATTTGAAAGAAAAAAATAAAACCGGTCCCTCACCAAGATAGTTTGTAAAGCACTGGAACAGCAGGTTCAGGATTACCTGGCAGTTTGCTATAGTGCAAAATCTCAGGTGCCACCCCAGATTCTTTCAATCATAATTAGCATGTTAACAAGATCCCTAGGGGATTCTTTTGCACATTAAAGTTTGAGAAGCACTGGTTTAAATGATTTCGGAAGCCCATTAGAACTTTAAAATTTCATAATTTAACTCAGACAGAAAACTGCAGAGGTGATAGTGTCTACCTCATCATTTTATAAATGAAAAAACTGAGGTCCATCGAGAGAGAGCCATGTATCCAAGGCAACTGGCAAACTAGCAGAGCTAGGAAGAGCACTCAAGTTTCCTAACCCCAAGTCAGTTTTCCACTTTAGCATACTGCATGCTTATTCTTATTCTCCCAATCTCACTCTTACCATCCCTCAATGATGTCATTGTTTTATCAGAAAGTATCTCAAAAGCAATTTTTTCTTCTTCCTTCCATATATTGTGTGAACGTTGAATCATCACTATTTCAACTGTTTCCTTTATGATAATTTCCTTAACCCTGCTTCTGAAATCTTCCCACATGACTACTGTCTGACTGTTAAAAAGATCTTCTGGGCCTTCAGAAATACTAGCACCAACTGATTCTTTGTCTTTAGGGAAAAAAAGAGAGCTTCTTTGTTTCCATCAGTCCATTTGATAACAAATAGCAAGATTTTCCAAGGAAGAAAATATACACTATCAATGCTGCTTTAGAAAGATCAGTATGACCAGTTTGTGGCTGATAATCAGACAATGGGATAATAGAGCATACTGATAAAAGCCTAGTCCCCAAAATTAGGCAAATGATAACCCTTTACCTGTGCTCCTCTCAGATCTGATGATTGAGGGGAAAGGTATGATTGCTGTCTTCAACTATCTGAAGAGTTATAATTAAGAAGAAGCAAATTTGTTTCAGTGAATAAATGTATGATGAGACAGAGCTTGACTTATAGTGGAGATTCTTTTCTGACAATCAGAGTTATTCAAAGACAGGAATAGCCATCTAATGAGCTCTCTATCACTGCAAGGGAGTTCAAATAGAAATCACCCAATGAATTGAATGCTTAGAGAAAATTAAAGAAATGGGTAGAGAAATAGAGCTTAATGATTTTTAGGGATCACTCCAGTTTCAAAGTTTTAGTATTCTGAAATAGTCAGGACAGAGTGACCCTAAATCTCAGGAAATAAAGAGCAAGATTTGGTCCCAAAAGGAATAGTTTCTTGCTCAATGTGAGATGGATGAGGCTATGACACTGGCAACGTGAAGGTTTTCCAGGCATCCTTTTCAAAGGAAAGCAAACTGGTTAA
The DNA here is from genome assembly GCF_036850765.1 of Saccopteryx bilineata. Lineage (NCBI taxonomy): Eukaryota > Metazoa > Chordata > Mammalia > Chiroptera > Emballonuridae > Saccopteryx > Saccopteryx bilineata. The sequence continues at coordinate 89,371,113 of NC_089502.1, forward strand.
GGAAATCCTTTGGGGAATCCCCTACAGAAAAGCCAGGTGAGGCTTGACTCGACAATGGTTAGTCACTATGCCCCAATCTAAGTTCGTCCTATGTTACACAATGGTCGAGCTACTAGTTTTGCCCCCCCCAAAAAAAGTCTATCCAAGCAGCACCATTTCTAAACAGAGAAAGGTGCAAAATTTCTTCCCAAGGATGCAGTAGTGTTTAATGGTCTAGACCAGTGGTAGTCAACCTGGTCCCTACCGCCCACTAGTAGGCATTCCAGTTTTCATGGTGGGTGGTAGTGGAGCCACCAAAGTATAAATAAAAAGATTTAACTATAGTAAGTTGTTTTATAAAGATTTATTCTGCCAAAATTAGCAAAAATCCGACATAAAGTACTTGGTAAGTAATTATTATTATATGCTTTAACTTGCTGTAACTCTGCTTTATAAATTTTATAAAGTAAAGTTACTTTTCTACTTTATAAATCACCATTACTGTGGAACCGGTGGGCGGTTAGAAAATTTTACTACTAACAGATACAAAAGTGGGCAGTAGGTATAAAAAGGTTGACTACCCCTGTTCTCGACTATGCATCCTAGAAACAGGTTGTTTGTGTTTTAATTCCCAATTGGGACACTTAATTACTCTGTAACCTTAGACAAGTTACTTAACCTTTCTGTGCTTCAGTTTTCTCTTCAATAAATCAAAGATAGTAATAGTATCTGCTTCATAGGGTTGATATAAGAATAATACACATTAAACCCTCAGCCCAACTTCCAAAACTTTCTAAGCAGTCAGCAATATTAGCAATTAGTAAAGTTAATGTTATAATTACTATCATGGACATGTCAGTGTTAATAATGCAAAAAGCCCCCATCAAGCAACCAGATCCCTTCCCCTACCAGTTCAGAGAGGCTATACTACAAGACCTTCAGCCAGTCCTTGATGGCTTCAAACATTCAGAACCTGCTGACCCTCAATAAACCATATCATTCACAAGAGAAATCCTAGCTCCTTATCCTGTCTCTCTAAACCAACAGCAATCTCTCCTCCAGTCTTTTTACTTATGCCAACCTCAGCCACAGTCAGAGGAGCAGCATACTGGAAACAGTTCCAGAAAACCATCAGGTGCTTTTTTCCCTCCCAAGGATATAGCTGGACCAAATGCCATGCCTGCCAGTGGGATGGGGTAAGCCTGTCTCCGGTCTTGCCTGTCAGCTCAATTACCTGGGATGGGGAGTGGACAGGCAATGGAGTTTTTCCCACCAGGAAGCAAGAGAAGCCTTCCAAGTTTGTGAAGAAACTCAGGCCCAAACCCACAATGAGCCTCCTCAAGGAAGGGGGTAGGTCTCAATCTGCTTTTAAAGACAGCAGTTATTTACAACTTTCTACTTAATTGCATCTGGGGAAGGCAATAGGGAGGCGGGGAAAGGGACTGCATGGTATTCTCCTTTCTCATTTCCAGCAACAAAAAGCAGCTGCAGAGAAAGAGTTAAAGGAGAAATGAAGCTTCAGCCATTACCCCATCCCTGCGCCTAAGGCTGTCTGGGGGGTCATGACAGTGCTGTCTGCTCTGATTAGGGGCCACTCGGTGGTTTTCTGCAGCAGCTGCTGGGCCCCCACAAGCAATTTGCAAGGTCAGTGCTGACCTGCTTCCAAAGAGGAACAAAACAATTCACTGACAATGAAGCAAATCACACATCATATACACCACATCACAACCCCTCCCCCCTCCCAAATCAGGTTTTACCCCAGTGCCTCCCTGCCCAGATGCCGACTCTGTGCTTTTCACCAGCCCCTCTGAGGAACCCAGGATAGCATCACAGCTGCAAAGCATGTCTCGCCATCCCGGCCAAGCCAAGGAGACTCTCAGTACGGGGAAAGATACTATCACTAAAGGAGACCTGAGATTGGGGGAGGGAGAAGGAGGAACATCTAGGTTTCTTACCAAGCACCACAGTCACTTCCCCGAAATGGACAGAAGGAAAGGATGAATGAACTGAAACAAGTTGGAGATTGAGCCCTCACAGAGCTCGGCTTCCTCTTCTCTTTCTCTGGGTCTCTATCCTGGTCCCTCTCTCCTCTGTCTCTGTCTCTCTGGTTTGCTTGCTGGCTTGTGCGCGCTCACGCTCTCCTTCACCCTCCCTCCCTCTCTCTTCCTCTCTCTCCTCCCCCTTCTCTTTCTTCTCTCTCTCTCTCTCTCTCTCTCTCTCTCTACCCCCTATCCCTCCCTCTTTCCCTCCTCCTCTTGTCTCTCTCTCCCTTCCTTGCTTTCTCCTTTCTTCTAACCTCCCCTCCCCCGTTGCTGGTTTAGGATTCACCACAGACTGATGCTGAGCACGCGGCTATGCTGGGGCTCCTGGCTATGCTGAGGCTCCGACTACAGAGCTGCAAAGCTTTGGATCTGTGCTTGTTTTAGGAAAGACTAAAGTAATGTGTTTTTTTTTTCTTTTAGGTATCCAGCAGAGAAATCGAGGGAAGCAAAAGAGAAGGGGAGGAGCAGAGGAGACAAGGGGAAGGGAAAGAGAGCAAAAGGGTAAAAGTGAATAGGAGGATAAAGGAAGTATGGATTACCATAGCTGATGTGTGATGCTTACTAGCTGCTTCAAGATAGAGGGAAGTGGTCTGTTTCTCTTAAATCCCTAAGAATACAGATTCTTAGCCCAGGCTCCAAACAAAGGTTTGACAATCTTGTCTGCTCACATTCCATCTCTAAGGACAAAAATGAGTTTTAAAAAAATTGTACATCAAAGGTGGTCATTCCCACCCCCCCCCCCAAGAAGATAGGGTTTAGCTCCATTGATACCCTAATGACATAATGGCCACCCCCAACCAAGTAGAAGTATAAACCCAATTCAAAACTGTCAGCTATGGCTTCCCTTCAGGAAAAACAGAAAAACAGCAGAAACACAATGCTTTTCTTGCAGAAATCTGTGATGGGAATATAAGTGTACATAAGTGTGTGAGCTTACATGTAAGTTTGCACAAGGGGGAAGAAGAGGAGGATAAGGAGATTAACTCAAAGTATAAAATAATTATATTCCCACTGGGGTAAAAAAAAACTGGACAAAGTATAGTAAAAAATGCAACAGAATGTGGAATGGGACCCAGGCTAAGAATAAAATAAAGGAGCTTAGGTTTGAGTTCTATCTCTAAAAATCACTCCACTGTTACCTTCAAGTTATTTCCTAAATCTGGCCCTCATTATCTCAATGGCAAAATGAATGGTGATGGACCTAGATGATCTTGAAAGATCCTTTTGGACCTAACAATCTAGACTCTAAGACAAAAAAAAAAAATCTGGGTGAAAGAAGAATCGGTCTGTGGATAGTGAATTTATAGACCACCAAATTTCAAAGGTTCTCCAAAGATGAGTACCTAAATTGGACCCCAAATCACACTTGATAGACCTTCCATTTTGAGAGTTTCAGGGGTACTATGACTGTGAGCATATGTGTAAAAATATGCTCCTGTCAAAGACTCTAGCTTGCTCCTACATATAATGATTAGCATTAAGATTTTCTTAGTAAAACTCCTCTTACTGTGTTTTTCAGCCCATTTAGTCAGAAAATTAATATGGTCATTCAGGGCCTCTGTATATGAGTTATATTGTGTGTGTTAAGTAAGAGTACTTGTCTCAATATATAATATATACAATGATTAGAACATGGTAGGCATTTAAAATTTTCCCAGAGTGAGCTATTTCTACCTAAACTACTATCCTGTTGCCCCCCAAAAAATAATTTCTAATACTCTACTCTTATTCATAGAGGCATATATGCTCAATTCCAACCACATATTTCTTCAAAAGCATATATCCAACATTGAATAGAGAGAGACAAGGATCATAGACTCAGAGTCACTGAGCTGAAAGGACCCATAAAGATAACCACCTTATTTTGCAGAAAGTGAAACTGGCATGCATAAAAAGTATAGTCTATGCAATGTCTTAGTGAATCAGTGACTCAGTCAAGACCAGCACCCAGACTGCTGACCCTAGGTTTAGTGTTTTTGTCTACCAAAGCAACATGTAAGTTGTACATAAAGCAAGTGTTTATGTGGGCACATAGTTAAGCACACTCCTTCCTGCAGAAATACACATTTTTGTGTGTACAGTCGTTTCCATAAACATCTATTGATGTTCACACATTATCAAAATGACAAAAAAATTATTTCAACTGGCATAAGGTTGCTGTATTATTTCCTGGGATTGCCATAACAAATTACCATTAATTTGGTAGCTTAAAAAATAGAAATTTATTGTCTCAAAGTTCTGGAGGGCAGAAGCCTGACATAAAAATACTATGAAGTCCACACTTCCCTCAAAGGCTCTAGAAAAAGAATCATTCCTTGCCTCTTACACCTTCTGGTAGACGTTTTTTTGTTTGTTTGTTTGTTTGTTTTCTCATTCCTTGGCTTGTTAAAACATCTCTCTAATCTCTGCTTCAGTCTTCAAATTATCTTTTCCTTTCTGTCTCCATGTGACCAAACCGCTTTATCTTTTCCCTTATAAAGACACCACCAATAAATCCAGGATTATTTTATTTCAAGATCTTTAATCGGCCCTGGCTGATTGGCTCAGTAATAGAGTATCGACCCAGCATGTGGAAGTCCAAGGTTCGATTCCTGTTCAGGGCACACAGGAGAGGCAACCATCTGCTTCTCTCCCCTTCCCTCCCCCCTCTCTCTCATTCTCTCTACTCCTTTCCCTCAGCTATTGTTCCATTGATTCAAGCACATCGGCCCTGGGTGCTGAACATGGCTCCATGGAGTCTCTGCCTCAGGTGCTAAAAATAATTCAGTTCTGAGCATGGCACCAGATGGGCAGAGCATTGGCCTCAGATGGGGTTGCAGGGTGGATCCTGGTCAGGGCACATGTAGGAGTATGTCTCTCTATCTTCCCTACTCTCACTTTTAAAAAAACTTTAATTACTTCTGCAATGACCGCACATCCAAATAAGATCCATCCTTTAGGTTCTGGGTGGACATGATTTATTCTTTGGGGGGGGGGGAGACAATATTGAGCCCACTACAGTAAATGACTAAATTTTTTTATTAATTTTAATGAGGTGACATTAATCAATCAGGGTACATAGGTTCGGAGAAAACATCTCCAGGTTATTTTGACATTTGATTATGTTGCATACCCATCACCCAAAGTCAGATTGTCCTCTGTCACCTTCTATCTGGTTTTCTTTGTGCCCCTCCACTCCCCCCACCCCCTCTTTTACCCTCCCCACCCACGGTAACCACCACACTCTTGTCCATGTCCCTGAGTCTCACTTTTATGTCCCACCTATGTATGAAATCATACAGTTCTTAGTTTTTTGCGATTTACTTATTTCACTCAGTATAATGTTATCAAGTTCCATCCATGATGTTGTAAATGATTCGATGTCATTATTTCTTATGGCTGAGTAGTATTCCATAGTATATATGTACCACATCTTCTTTATAAAATCATCTATTGATGGGCTTTTTGGTTGTTTCCATGTTTTGGCCACTGTGAACAATGCTGCAATGAACATGGGGCTACACGTGTCTTTACGTACCAGTGTTTTCGAGTTATGGGGGTATATTCCTAGTAGAGGGTTTGCTAGGTCATATGTTAGTTCTATTTTTATTTTTTTGAGGAACTACCATACTTTCTTCCATAATTGTACTACTTTACATTCCCACCAACAGTGGATGAGGGTTCCTTTTTCTCTACAGCCTCTCCAACATTTGCCATTACCTGTCTTGTTGATAATAGCTAATCTAACAGGTGTGAGGTGGTATCTCATTGAAATTTTGATTTGCATTTCTTTAGTACCTAATGAAGATGAGCATCTTTTCATATATCTATTGGCCATTTGTATTTCTTCCTGGGAGTAGTGTCTGTTCATGTCCTATCCCAATTTTTTTATTGGATTGTTTGCTTGTTTGTTGTTGAGTTTTATGAGTTCTTTGTATATTTTGGATATTAGGCCCTTATCTGTGCTGTTGTTTGAAAATATCATCTCCCATTTAGTTGGCTGTCTGTTTATTTTGTTGTCAGTTTCTCTTGCTGTGAAAAAGCTTCTTAGTCTGATGTAGTCCCATTCACTTATCTTTGCCTTCACTTCCCTTACCTTTGGAGTCAAATTCATAAAGTGCTCTTTGTAACCAAGGTCCATGAGTTTAGTACCTATGTTTTCTTCTATGTAATTTATTGTTTCAGGTCTTATATTTAGGTCTTTGGTCCATTTTGAATTAATTTTAGTACAAGGGGACAAACTGTAGTCGAGTTTCATTTTTCTGCATGTGGTTTTCCAGTTTCCCCAGCACCATTTGCTAAAGAGGCTTTCTTTTCTCCATTGTGTGTTGTTGGCCCCTTTATCAAAAATTATTTGACCATATACATGTGGTTTTATTTCTGGGCTTTCTATTCTGTTCCATGTGTCTGAGTATCTGTATTTCTGCCAATACCATGCTGTTTTGATTATTGTGACTTTATAATATAATTTGAAGTCAGGTATTGTAATGCCTCCAGCTTAGTTCTTTTTCCATAGGATTGCTATGGTTATTTGGGGTTTTTAAAGTTTCATATGAAACTGATGATATTTTGTTCCATTTTTTTTTCTTTTGCATTTTTCCGAAGCTGGAAATGGGGAGGCAGTCAGACAGACTCCCACATGTGCCCGACCAGGATCCACCCGGCATGCCCACCAGGGGGTGATGCTCTGCCCCTCTGGGGCGTCGCTCTGTTGCATCCAGAGCCATCCTAGCACCTGAGGCAGAGGCCAAAGAGCCATCCTCAGTGCCCGGGCCATCTTTGCTCCAAAGGAGCCTTGGCTGCGGGAGGGGGGAGGGGAAGAGAGAGACAGAGAGGAAGGAGAGGAGGAGGGGTGGAGAAGCAGATGGGCACTTCTCCTGTGTGCCCTAGCCAGGAATCAAACCCGGGACTCCTGCACGCCAGGCCAATGCTCTATCACTAAGCCAACCAGCCAGGGCCCTTGTTCCATTTCTTTAAAAAAAAAAAAAGAAATAGGAATTTTCATGGGAATTGCATTAAATTTGTATATTACTTTTGGTAATATAGTCATTTTGACTATATTTATTCTTCCTATCAAAGAACAAGGAATATTTTTCCATTTCATTATATCTTTTTCAATTTCCCTTAACAATGCTTTGTAGTTTTCATTATATAGTTCCTTTACATTCTTTGTTATCTTTATTCCTGGGTATTCTTTATTCTTGTTGGAAACATGAAGGGATTGTTTTTTTTTAGCTCATTTTCTAATGTTTCATTGTTGGCATATAGGAAGGCAAGGACTTTTGTATATTAATTTTATATCCTGTGACCTTTCTGTATTGGTTTATTGTTTCTAGTAGTCTTTTTGTGGAGTCTCTGATGTACAGGATCATATCATCTGCTAAAAGTGAAACCTTTACTTCTTCTTTCCCAATATGAATGCCTTTTATTTCTTTCTCTTGTCTGCTTGCTCTGGCTAGAACTTCCAGCACTATATTGAATAAGATTGGAGAGAGTGGACAACCCTGTCTTGTTCCTGATTTAAGGGGAAAAGTCCTCAGTTTTATGCCATTTAATATGATGTTAGCTGATGGTTTATCATAGATGGCCTTTATTATGTTGAAATATTTTCCTTTTATACCCATTTTGTTAAGTGTTTTAAACATGAAATGATGTTGTATTTTATTGAATGCCTTTTCTGCATCTATTGATAAGATCATATGGATTTGTTCTTTGTTTTGTTGATATGGTGTATTACGCTAACCATTTTACATATGTTGAACCATCCTGGTGATTCTGGGATGAATCCCACTTGATCATGATGAATTATTTTTTAATGTGTTGTTGTATTCAATTTGCTAGTATTTTGATTAGTATTTTAGCATCCCTATTCATTAGAGATATTGTTCTGTAGTTTTCTTTTTTTGTGTGTTGTCCTAGCCAGGTTTTGGTATGAGGGTTATATTGGCCTCATAAAATGTGTTTGGCAGTATTACTTGTTCTTCAATTTTTTGGAAGACTTTGAGTAGAATAGAAACCAAGTCTTCTTTGAATGTTTGATAGAATTCACTAGTATAGCCCTCTGGCCCTGGACTTTTATTTTTGGGGAGGTTTTTAATAGTTTTTTTCTACTTCCTCCCTGCTTATGGGTCTGTTTAGGTTTTCTGCTTCTTCATGACTCAGTCTAGGAAGATTGTATTGCTCTAGGAATTTTTCCATTTCTTCTATATTGTTAAATTTGGTGGCATATAGTTTTTCATAGTATTCTACAATAATTCTTTGTATATCTATGATGTCTGTGGTGATTTCTCCCCTTTCGCTTTGGATTTTGTTTATATGAGTCCTTTCTCTTTTTTCCTTGGTGAGTCTTTCCAAGGGTTTGTCAATTTTGTTGATCTTTTCAAAGAACCAGCTCCTTGTTTTATTAATTTTTTCTATAGTTTTTCTTTTCTCTATTTTGTTTATTTCTGCTCTTGTTTTTATTATTTCCTTTCTTCTGCTGGTTTTGGGTTGTCTTTGTTCTTCTTTTTCTAGTTTCTTAAGATGTGAAGTTAAATGGTTTACTTGGGCGCTCTCTTGTTTGTTCATTTAAGCCCGTAGTGATATGAATTTCCCTCTTATGCTGCATCCCAGAGATTCTGATATGTTGTATTGTTATTTTCATTAGCCTATATGTATCTTTTGAACTCTGCACTTATTTCTTCATTGACCCACTCATTTTTTAAAAGTATGCTGTTTAATTTCCACATTTTCATGGATTTGTTTACCTCTTTTTTGCAGTTCAATTCTAGTTTCAAGGCTTTATGATCAAAAAATATGCTTGGTATAATTTTAATCTTTCTGAATTTGTTGATGTTATTTTTGTGGCCCAACATATGGTCAATTCTTGAGAATGTTCCATGTACACTAGAGAAAAATGTATACTCTGGCACTTTGGGATGAAATGTCCTGTAGATGTCTATCATATCCAATTGTTCTAGTGTTTCATTTAAGGTCAATATTTCTTTATTGATTTTCTGTTTGGAGTAACAATCTAGAGCCGTCAATGCATTAAGGTGTATTAAGGTCTCCAAGTATGATTGTATTTTTGTCTATTTTTGTTTTTAGGTCAGTCAGTAGCTGTCTTATATATTTTGGGGCTCCTTGGTTTGGTGCATATATATTAAGAAGTGTTATGTCTTCTTGATTCAATGTCCCCTTTATTATTATGAAATGACCATTTTTGTCTCTGATTACCTTTGCTGCCTTGTAGTCACCATTGTTAGATATGAGTATTGCTACACCTGATTTTTTTTTCGATGTTATTTGCTTGGAGTATTGTTTTCCAACCTTTCACTTTGAATTTGTTTTTATCCTTGTAGCTTAGATGTGTTTCTTATAAGCAGCATAAAGTTGGATTTTCTTTTTTAATCCATTCTGCTACTCTGTCTCTTTTTATAGGTGAATTCAATCCATATACATCTAGTGTAATTATTGACATTTGAGGGTTCCCTATTGCCTTTTTATATATTGCTTTCTGATAATTTTATATCTTGTTTGGTTCTTCTCTTTTATTTTTCTATCATTTGTTTTTGTTTGGTTGTAATTCATACTTCTTTTCTCTGTTACTTCTTTTTCAAGCCATGTACTTCGGTGTTGGTTTTTTCAGGGGTGGTTACCATTAAGTAATGGAAAGCATACATACCATGTTTATTGTAATGCATTATGTCATGAGTGATTCTGCACTCCATCCTCCTTTGCTACTGTTAATCTTTGTCCTCTCCCCTTTTTTGTTTCTTTGTCACAGATTAATCTTGTTTTTATTGCGACCTTGATGGAGTTGTAGTTTTGTTTTGTTTTGTTCTTTGTGTCTGCTTGGAAAACCCCGTTTTGTATTTCCTGAAGTGGGGGATTTCTGGTGATAAAAACCCTCATCTTTTCTGTATCTGTGAATGTTTTTATTTCTCTTTACTATTTGAAGGATAGCTTTGATGGGTATAGTATTCTTGGCTAGAAGTTCCTCTCTTTCAGAAATTTAAATATTGGGGTCCATTCTCTTCTAGCTTGTAGAGTTTCTTCTGAGAAATCTGTTGATAATCTAATGGGCCTTCCTTTATATGTTGTATTCTTCTTTTCCCTGGCTGCCTTGAGAATTTTTTCTTTGTCATTGGTTTGTGCCAATTTCATTATGATGTGCCTTGCAGTGGGTTTGTTGTGGTTAAGATAACTCAGTGTTCTGTTTGCTTCTTGAATTTGAGGCTTTAGTTCTTTCCACAAGCTTGGGAAGTTCTCATCTCTTATTTGTTTGAATATGTTCTCCATTCTATTTTCTCTCTCTTCTCCTTCTGATATACCCATTGTTCTTATGTTGCCCTTTCTAATGGAGTCAGACAATTCCTGTAGGGCTATCTCATTTTTTTAAATTTGTGATTCTCTCTCCTCTTCTCTCTATATTACCTTTAGTTGCCTGTCTTCTATGTCACTAATTCTCTCCTCTATCTGGCCTGTTCTATTGGCTAAGCTTGTTACCTCATTTTTGAGTTCATGAATTGAGTTATTTCTTTCTGCTTGATTCATTTCCATAGTTTCAATTTCCTAGGTGAAGTTTTCTTTCTGTTCATTGAATTTTTTTGAGCTCCCTAAATTGCCTTTCTGTGCTTTCTTGTATATACCTGAGAATTTTTAGGACTTCTATTTTAAATTCTTTGTCATTTAATTCCAAGGTTTCTAAACTATTGAAATATTTTTAAAAGATTTTTCCTCACTTATCTGAGCTACATCACTGTCTTTTGTATCCATGATATTTTATTTCTTTTCCATTAATGGCATTTTAGAGTGGTATTGTTAATAACACAAATAAGAGTTGATAAAGAAATTTTTTTTGAGAAAATGCAGTGAAAAACTGAACATTTTATTGTGCTAAGTGGAACAAAAATATATAGAACAGAGGGTCTGGATTGGGGGGGAGTGAAAAAATGGCAAAAAATGAAACAAAAACCCACAAAATGCCACAAGTAAAAAATTTTGATCAAGAATAAAATAATTTATTTGTAAATGATGGGTCAAATGAGAGAAATAGTGTAAGAGAAAAGGAAAAGAAGTAAAAGAGAAAAAATAAAAAATACAGTGAACAATGAAAATTCTATTGTATTAAGTGGCTCAAAAACTATAGAATGGAGAGCCAGAGTTGAGGGCAATGCTAAAGAGATAAAAAGTGAAATGAAAAGCACACAAAATGCCACAAAGAAAAAATTTGAATCCAGAATAAAATAATTTTTTTGTGGGTGAGACTCAAATGAGAGAAAAAGTGAAAGAGAAAAGAAGAAACAAAAAGAGAGAAAAAAATAATTGAGTTAAGTTTTTTGGAATGTAACACTAATAGAAAAAAAAGAATGGAAAATATAACACCTATGGGTAATAACATTCAAAATGAAAAGAAAAGAATAAAACAGAAAGAGAATAAAATTACCAAGGTGGAAGGAAAAAAATATAAAAAAGATAAGAAATACAAGAAAGAAAAATGGAAAAAGTTATAAAGACTGAATTTTTCCTGGTTTTGAGAAGTTATCTACTTCCTTTTTCTTTCTTCTCTCTCTTTTTGGCCATGGTGCTGTACCCCAGGTTCTGCCCCTGTGGCACTCTTAAGCAGAGATTTGCTGTTGTGTTGCTATGATGATGACATATACTAGGCCTCAGTCCCATTAGTAGGTGGGGCTTGTTAGTGTTTGCAGGCTTGAACAATGGGAGAGTCAGTTTTCCCTGAGCCTCTACCCAAATCTCTCTTTCCTGAAGCAGCAGCCTGGGAACCCAGCTCTGAATTTGCCCCAGCCGCTGCCTGGATAGCAAGAGGCTCTAAGAGCTGCCAAATCCCCCTCTCTATGCCAATTCAAAGCAGGGTTCTGGTAAGGCTTTGCCAGCCAGAGCTGACAGCGCAATCAGGCAGGGCTGGCAGACGATTGCCTTTCAAGTGTCTTTCTATGAGCCTCTGAGCATGTCTAGTATGCCTCAGCACTCCACAGGTCTGCTCTCCAGAGCCTGTCTGCAAGCTGCCTGCATGCCCTTTCCTCCACCACTTCTTCAGTTTTCTTCCCCAGGAGTCTGCTTTGTTAGCCTTTATGGCTGGTGGAGGTGCCCCGCCCAGACAGGTCTGGGTGTAGGGAAGTCGGCTTTTGTGCACTTCCTGTGGGCTGTTGTTTGAAAAGCCAGGATTATTCAGAAACTATGGTCACAGCCCACACAGAGGGTCACTGCTGACAGTCTCCGACCCAGTCTCTTTGTCCGGGAATGCGGGCACCCATGCCCAAAGCACCAGGTGGATCTACTCACACACAGCCTGCACTCGCCGACCAGGATACTGGGAGTAAATGAGGCAATTGCTTGCCCACCTCTGCCAGGGTTTGCCACTGGTGTTAGCTCCATGTGGGCTGAGCCACAGGCACACTCTCTCCTTGACTTGAAAGTCTCTGCCCTAGCCCAGCTTTTTCCATTCCCCTCGCCTTTACTTTCTCTCAGTTCCAAGTGAAAGTAGCCCTTGCTCAGGTCAGTGAGGAAAGCGGAATACTCCATTCTCCATCTTATTTCCTTCATAGTGGATTATATATTCAGCCTCCTTTTTGCCCAATCATACCTTTATTTGATGTATGTGCATTTCAGATGCTCCTGAGATTGTTTTCTTGTCTCTAGTTGTTGAATTTTTTGAAGTTTCAGGGAGAGGTGTTGGGAGCACTCCTCATGGCACCATTTATCTGACATCACCAACTTTTTCTTTAATAAACACACTAGGCCCTGGCCGGTTGGCTCAGTGGTAGAGCGTCGGCCTGGCGTGCGGGGACCCAGGTTCGATTCCCAGCTGGGGCACATAGGGGAAGCGCCCATTAGCTTCTCCACCCCCGCCCCCTCCTTCCTCTTTGTCTCTCTCTTCCCCTCCCGCAGCCGAGGCTCCATTGGAGCAAGGATGGCCCGGGCACTGGGGATGGCTACTTGGCCTCTGCCCCAGGAGCTAGAGTGGCTCTGGTCATGGCAGAGCGATGCCCCGGAGGGGCAGAGCATCGCCCCCTGTTGGGCAGGGTGTCGCCCCTGGTGGGCGTGCCGGGTGGATCCCAGTCAGGCGCATGCGGGAGTCTGTCTGACTGTCTCTCCCCGTTTCCAGCTTCAGAAAAATACAAAAAATAAAAATAAATAAATAAATAAATAAACACACTAAACAATTAAACCATATAGGATACCATAATTTTTGAAGAAAAGATATTTTAATACAAATAAGTTAAGTGAAGATACTCTTGTAACAAAAACTATGCTTCAAATTATACAAGTTAAACCATGTGAAAAATAACATTTTCAGAAATGTTCTCAGTTCACTGAAAAGCATGGAAAAACTTCATGAGAACCACTTCTGGTAGTGGTGAAGCAGTTTCTATCAAATCAAAATTGCTTCAGGTCAAAATCAACTTAGTGGAGCACAAGATGGCAGCAGAGTACGTGGACGCACAGACCCCCAGCTCTCACCACCAAACTGGAATACAAATCAATTTAGGAAAAATCAGCATGAAAAACCAACTCTGGACTACAAGAACAGCTCTCAAAAACCAAGGAGCAAAGAAGCCACAACAAAACTGGTAGGGAGTGCCTGAATCTCTTCTGCTTACAGGAACGTAGGGGAGGGAGAGGCTGGGAGCCCAGAGGGGATCTCACCCAAGGGAAAAGAGCAGAAAATACTGCTCACAGCCACTTGCCTGGCGACCAGGGAGTGAGGTGTGTTGAAAAGACCAGCTTATCTCCCAAGTGGAAAGGACAGGGAGAGAGACAGACTGTGAGGGGCTAAGGAATGCAGAAAACAAATTTAAAAAGCTGACTCATCTGTGCTGGAGGCGGCTATAGCTGGGGGAGGGACAAAACCTTCCACAAAACAGTACTGAGCCTGACCAGGTGGTGGCACAGTGGATAGAGCATCGGACTGGGATGCAGAGGCACCCAGGTTCGAGACCCGAGGTCACCAGCTTGAGCACGGGCTCATCTGGCTTGAGCAAAAAGCTCACAAGCTTGGACTCAAGGTCGCTGGCTCCAGCAAGGGGTTACTCAGTCTGCTGAAGGCCCACGGTCAAGGCACATATGAGAAAGCAATCAATGAACAACTAAGAAGTCGCAACGCACAACGAAAAACTAATGATTGATGTTTCTCACCTCTCTCCATTCCTGTCTGTCTGTCCCTGTCTATCTCTGCCTCTGTAAAAAAAAAAAAAAAAAAAAGTACTGAATTGCTTCCAGATCAGAGATCTCCGGATATATCTCCAGCTCCAATCAGCGCAACAAGACACAGCTGAAAACAAGAAGTGGGGAGGAGGGGCACTAACTCAGGTCTCCATGGAGATCTGAGATACACCTCCCCCTACTGAAGCTGAGAAAACACCCTGCCCCCAGAGAGATTAATTGGCTGAAGAGGCCTTCAGAGCCTCAGTTTACACCCATCGCATTTCTGGATACACTTTCAAGGAAGCCCCCTGCTGAGATCAATAAAAAAGACTATCACCTGTTAAGAAAACAAACAAATCAAGACTGCAAAGCTGGCCAAATCTGAAAGTGGATTACAAATAATAGCTGATACCAACCCAAGAAGACCTAGAAATCACACAACTGAAAACTGGAGGCAGACAACATCAAGCCTAAACTCAACCAACTATACAAATAAAATACCCAAACACAATGAGAAGACAAAAAAAGTACAATCCAAATAATACCACAAGAGATACCTTCAGGACATGAACTGAGTGATATGGAAATAATCAAACATCCAGATGCAGAGTTTAAAATAATGATTGTAAGGATGATTACGGATCTTAGAACAACAATGGATGGTCATTATGAACACTTAAATAAAGAAATAGCAAGTATAAAAAAGAATCCAATGGAGATGACAAATACAATATCAGAAATAAAGACCACAATGGAAGGAATTAAAAACAGGATAGACAGAGCTGAGGATTGAATCAGCGAGTTGGAAGACAACTAAAATGAAGGGATGAAAGAAGAGTAGAAAAAAGAAAAGAGACTCAAAAAGTCTGAGGAAACTCTTAGAGAGCTCTGTGACAACATAAAGAGAAATAACATCCGCATCATAGGGGTTCCTGAAGAAGAAGAAAAAGAACAAGGGATAGAGACTTTGTTCAATCATATCATAGCTGAAAGCTTCCCTAAATGAATGCAGGAGAAACTCTCACAAGTTCAAGAAGCACAGAGGACTCCATTAAAGAGAAACCCAAAGAAACCTACACCAATACACATCATAATTAAAATACTAAAGCTAAGCGATAAAGAGAAAATATTAAAAGCTGCAAGAGAAAAAAAAGCTATCACCTACAAAGGAGCCCCCATAAGGATGACATCCAACTTCTCAACAGAAACACTTGAGGCCATAAGGGAATGGCAAGAAATATTCAAAGTAATGCAGAACAACAACCTACAACCAAGACTACTTTATCCAGCAAGGCTATCGTTTAAAATTGAGGGAGAAATAAAAAGCTTCCCAAACAAAAAACAACTCAAGGAATTCATTCCAACCAAACCAATGCTGCAGGAAATGTTAAGGGGCCTGTTGTAAACAGATCTAAGTGGGAAAAGAATATAGCAAAAAAGGAATACAGCTTTAAAGAATAAAATGGCAATAAACAACTACATATCAATAATAACCATAAATGTAAATGGATTAAATGATCCAATCAAAAGACATAGGGTAGCGGTGTGGATAAGAAAACAGGACCCATACATATGCTGTCTACAAGAGACACACCTTAGAACAAAAGATACACATAGATTGAAGGTAAAAGGATGGAAAAAAACATTTCATGCAAACGGAAATGAAAAAAAAGCTGGGGTAGCAATACTTATATCAGACAAATTGGACTTTAAAACAAAGGATAAAGTAAGAGATAAAGAAGGCCACTACATAATGATAAAGGGAGTAATCCAACAGGAGGATATAACTATTATAAGTATCTTTGCACCTAATATAGGAGCACCTAAATATATAAAGGAGACTTTGATGGATTTAAAGGGCAAGATCAACAGCAATACTATAATAGTGGAGGATTTCAATACCCCACTAACATCACTAGATAGATCCTCAAGAAAGAAAATTAACAAAGAAACAGCAGACTTATTGGACACACTAGATCAACTTGATTTAATAGATATCTTCAGAACTTTTCACCCTAAAACAGCAGAATATACATTCTTTTCAAGTGCTCATGGTACATTCTCTAGGATAGACCACATGTTAGGGCACAAAAGTGGTCTCAACAAATTTAAGAAGATTGAAATCGTATCAAGGACTTTCTCCGATCACAATGGCATGAAACTAGAAATGAACCACAACAGAAAAGCTCAAAAATTCTCAAACACATGGAAACTAAATAGCAGGTTGTTAAATAATGAATGGATTAAGAATGGATCAAAGAAGAAATAAAGAAAGTCCTCGAAATGAATGACAATGAGCATACAACAACTCAAATTTATGAACACAGCAAAAGCAGTACTGAGAGGGAAGTTCATAGCACTACAGGCACACTTTAAGAAGCTAGAAAAAGCTCAAATAAACAACTTAACCCTGCATCTAAAAGAACTAGAAAAAAACAGCAAGTAAAGCCCAAATGTAGTAGAAGGAAGAAAATAATAAAGATCAGAGCAGAAATAAATGACATAGAGGCTAAAGAAACAATACAGAGGATCAATGAAACTAGGAGCTGGTTCTTTGAAAAGGTAAACAAGATTGATGAACCTTTAACTAGGCTCACCAAGAAAAAGAGAGAGAGGACTGAAATAAATAAAATTAGAAATGAGAGGGGAGAAATAACAACTGACACAACAGAAATACAAAATATTGTAAGAAAATACTATGAAGAACTGTATGCCAAAAAACTAGACAGCCTAGATAAAATGGACAAATTCCTTGAAACATACAATCTTCCAAAAATTAATCTGGAAGAATCAGAAAACCTAAACAGACCGATTACACCAAATGAGATCGAAACAGTTATCAAAAAACTCCCAGCAAAGAAAAGTCCGGGGCCTGATGGCTTCACAACGGAATTCTACCAAATATTCAAAGAAGAACTAACTCCTATCCTTCTCAAACTATTTCAAAAAATTCAAGAGGAAGAAAGACTTCCAAGCTCCTTTTATGAGGCGAGCATAATTCTGATTCCAAAACCAGGCAAAGACAACACAAAGAAAAAAATTATAGGCCAATATCTCTGATGAAAATAGATGCTAAAATCCTCAACAAAATATTAGCAAACCAGATCCAACAATATATGGAAAAAATCATACACCATGATCAAGTGGGATTTATTCTGGGGAGGCAAGGCTGGTACAATATTCGTAAATCAATCAATGTGATTCATCACATAAGCAAAAAGAAGGAGAAAAACCATATGATAATTTCAATAGATGCAGAAAAAGCATTTAATAAAATCCAGCACCCTTTCATGATCAAAACTCTCAGCAAAGTGGGAATACAGGGAACATACCTCAACATGATAAAAGCCATCTATGAGAAACCGACAGCCAACATCATACTCAATGGGCAAAAATTAAAAGCAATACCCTTAAGATCAGGAACAAGGCAGGGGTGCCCCCTTTCACCACTCTTATTTAACATATTCCTGGAAGTCCTAGCCACAGCAATCAGACAAGAAGAAGAAATAACAGGCATTCAAGTTGGAAAAAAAAAAGTAAAACTATCATTATTTGCAGATGATATGATATTGTATATAGAAAACCCTAAAGTCTCAGTAAGAAAACAACTGGACCTGATAAATGAATTCAGCAAAGTGGCAGGATATAAAATCAATACTCAGAATCAGAGGCATTTTTATATGCCAACAATGAAGAGTCAGAAAGAGAAATTAAGGAAACAATCCCCTTCACAATTACAACCAAAAAAAAAAAAGTACCTAGGAGTAAACTTCACCAAGGAGACTAAAGACTTGTACTCAGAAAATTACAAAGCATTGATAAAAGAAATCAAGGAAGATACAAACAAGTGGAAGCATATACTGTTCTCATGGTTAGGAAGAATAAACATCATTAAAATGTCTATATTACCCAAAGCAATCTATAAATTCAATGCAATACCAATTAAAATACCAATGACATACTTCAAAGATATAGATCACATATTCCAAAAATTTATATGGAACCAAAAAAGAACACGAATAGTCTCAGCAATCTTAAAAAAGAAGAATAAAGTGGGAGGTATCACACTTCCTGATATCAAGTTATACTACAAGGCCATTGTACTCAAAACAGCCTGGTACTGGCATAAGAACAGGCATACAGATCAATGGAACATAACAGAGAACCCAGAAATAAACCCACAGCTCTATGGACAACTGATATTTGACAAAGGAGGTAAGGAAATACAATGGAGTAAAGTCAGCCTCTTTAACAAATGATGTTGGGAAAATTGGACAGCTATCTGCAAAAAAATGAAACTAGATCACCAGCTTACACCACTCACAAAAATAAACTCAAAATGGATAAAAGACTTAAATGTAGGCCTTAAAACTATAGGCATATTAGAAGACAACATAGGCAGTAAGCTCTCTGACATCTCTCTCAGCAATATATTTGCTGATTTATCTCCACGGGCAAGTGAAATAAAAGACAGGATAAACAAATGGGACTATATCAAACTAAAAAGCTTTTGCACAGCTAAAGACAACAAGAACAGAATAAAAAGACAAACTACACAGTGGGAGAACATATTTGACAATACGTCTGATAAGGGGTTAATAACCAAAATTTATAAAAAAACTTGTAAAACTTAACACCAGGAAGACAAACAATCCAATCAAAAAATGGGCAAAAGAAATGAATAGACACTTCTCCAAAGAGGACGTACAGATGGCCAACAGGCATATGAAAAAATGCTTAACATCACTAATCATTAGAGAAATGCAAATTAAAACCACAATGAGATATCACCTCACACCAGTCAGAATGGCGCTCATCAACAAAACAACACAGAATAAGTGCTGGCAAGGATGTGGAGAAAAGGGAACCCTCCTGCACTGCTGGAGGAAATGCAGACTGGTGCAGCCACTGTGGAAAACAGTATGGAGATTCCTCAAAAAATTAAAAATCAAACTGCCTTTTGACCCAGCTATCCCACTGTTAGGAATATACCCCAAGAACACCATAGCACTGTATGAAAAGAAGAAATGCACCCCCATGTTTATGGCAGCATTGTTCACAATAGCGAAGATCTGGAAACAGCCCAAGTGTCCGTCAGAGGATGAGTGGATACAAAAGCTTTGGTACATATATACTATGGAATACTACTCAGCCATAAGAAATAATGACATCGGATCATTTACAATAACATGAATGGACCTTGATAACATTATATGGAGTGAAATAAGGAAATCAGAAAAAAAAACATAAAAATGAGACTCAGAGACATGAACAAGAATGTGATGGCAACGGGGATGGGGGGGTGGGGGGAGGAGGGGTGGGGCGAGGAAGGAGAGAGGGGTTGGGGGAGGGGAGGGGCACAAAGAAAACCAGATAGAAGGTGACAGAAGACAATTTGACTTTGGGGGAGGGGTATACAGCACAATCAAATGTCAAAATAATCTGGAGATGTTTTCTCTCAACATATGTACCCTGATTTATCAATGTCACTGCATTAAATTTAATAAATAAATTTTAAAAATTGCTGCAGATAACAATAATAAAATCTGGACAAGAATAAATGAAACAACAATCTGAATGCATTGGAAAGTAATCCTAAACAGGCATAAATTGGAAGAGAGTTGACAATTGGAAGGAATAATACAAGGTAATTTTCCCTCTTTAAAAGAAATTTTTCCTGAGGGCAGGCCTCAGACCAAAGCAGTAACTAAAACTCTAAAGAAACAACAAGTGTTGCAGCTGTTAAATGTTTAACAATTAGCTTTCCAGCAAAAATAAATAAATGCCTGATTCATAGCATTTCCCAATTTTTAGTGTTAATACTCCTACCACAACCAATTTCATAAACATAAATTTGGGAAGACATGTGCACAGTTGGCTCTCATAAGCCAGTATCTTTTGACTACTGAACATAACTGCTCACAGTCCTAGTGGCTTAAAGAACCAGCAGACAAAATTTAGGATGACCACTGAAGCTGGAATATAATCTGAAAAATCTAAGAATGAATAGAACTACAAAGTGGGAGACCAAATTTTTGGTGAAACCATATATATTATTCAAGTGGGGACTGATTCCCAGAAGTCTAAATAAAGGTGAAAGAATTAGAGTTTTTTAGACTTGACCACCATAAGAAAGAGTTTGAAGTTTCAGTTAAGCCATATTAACTGCCTACTAAGACAAATAAACAAAATCAATACTCCACAGAGAAATAAGGGAATATAGAGATCCTATACTGTATCACTCACAAAGTTCAGGGTACACTCCAAGACAAGTAAAAAAAGAAAAACAAAGAAACAGAAAATATTACCTATATTCAAGAAAAAAGGCAATCAATGGAGACCAGCACTAAAATGGACCAGATACTGGAATTAGAAGAAAATTGTTTTAATTCATTTATCACAACTGTAATAATGGATATAAAGGAAAATACACTTTTCGTAAATGAAAAAATTAGAAAATTATAGCAGGGATATAAAAAGAATTTAAAAGAATCAGGTGCAAATTCTAGAACTGAAAATTAAAATTCACTGGGTGAGCTTAATAGTAGATTTGAAATGAAAGAAGAAAGAATAAGTTTACTCAAAGGCCACTTAATAGGTAATATTCAATCTGAAGCACACACAAAGAGAAAAGATTTAAAAAGATGTTTTTTTAAGTGAGAGAGGAGAGACAGACCGACAGGGATAGACAGACAGGAAGGAGACAAGAAGGGAGAGGGATGAGAAGCATCAACTCATAATTGCGGCACCTTAGTTGTTCATGGATTGCTTTCTCAGATGTGCCTTGACTGGGGAGGGGGGGAGGGGGGGATTCCAGCTGAGCCAGTGACCCATTGCTCAGGTCAGCAACCTTGGGTTTAAGCCAGAGACCATGGGGTCATGTCTAGGATCCCATGCTTAACCTGGTAAGCCTGTGCTCAAGCCGATGAACTCAGGCTCAAACTGGCAACCTCGGGTTTTGAACCTGGGATCTCAGCATCCAAGGCCAATTCTCTATCCATTTCACCACCACCTGATCAGGCAAGATTATAAAAGATTAATGGGGCTTCAGTGATCTCTTGGATAATATAAAAGTTCTAATATACATGTAATTTGAATCCCAGAAGAATAAAAGAGTAAGAAAAATATTTGAAAAATAGTGTCCAAAATAATGTGAAATATAATGAAACAAATATTTACAGATTCAGGAAGCTTAGTGAACCCCAAGTAGTATACCATACTGAGGTTCATCATAGTAAAATTATTGAAAACCAAATATAAAGGGAAAACTTTGAAAAAATAACGAAATAATACTGAGAAAAAAATACAATTGACCATTGGCCTCTCATCAAAAAAAATGTTATCTTTAAAGTGCTGAAATTTAAGAAAAATTATCTATCAAGATTAAAATTTAAGTCCAACACAAATATCCTTATGACTAAAGGCAAAATAATGACACTTTCAGATAAGTGAACATTAGGCCAGTTTGTCATTGTGAAAAAAACAGCTATGTTAGGCTTGCTCACGGGTTTACCGGCTGCAAGCACTTTGCCTGATAGGTGCATGGGTGCATGACAGCGCCACGTGTGTGTGGTCTGTGTAAGGCTGCCAGTGCTTTCCCTCACTGGCGATTCTACCAGATAGCTGTCCCACCACCGTGAGGTGTGATTTTTCCTGTTCCCTTGTTTTTCACTGGGTAAAGCAGACTTTCCTTTGTTTATTGTCTTTTTCCTTCTGTTGTTTATTTGCTCGCCTGTCCTTCTGAGCCTCCAATAAATGGGTATGGACCAATGCTTTCTGGCTTCGCAGTTTCTCTACAATCTGTCCAAATTCAGTGAGAACCTGCCTGGCCTCAACCACCAGCATTGCAGTCACCAACTACAGGAAATTCTTAAGCCTGAAGGAAAATAATACCAGATGAAAAGCTTAGTCTTTAGGAAAGAATGAAGAACATCATAAATGGTAACATGTATATAAATATGAAATAACATTTTCTCCTAATTTCTTTGATATATATGTTTAAAGGAAAAATAACATTGTAATATACAGTATAGAATGTAGATAGAGTAATATACCTGACAACTAAATCAGGAAAGAAGGGCAAGGATAAGCAGAATGATACATTGGCAAGGTTCTTACATTTCTTTTTGCATTGTAGGAACTTTATTTTATTTTTCTTTATTTTTTATTGTTTTACTTTTATTTAATTTATCAGGGTGATACTATTTAACATAACTAGTTAATATACATACAGGTCCTTACATTTTACATGAGACAGACAGTACAATATTGACTCTAAGCAAACTTTGAAAAGTTAAGGGTGGACTTATCATTTCTAGTTCCCCAGGTAAGGGACTTGGAAGTCATCACTCCATCTTAACAAGTAAACCCCAAACAAAATGAAAAACACAATTCTTGAATACATAAGGAGTTGAAGATGCAGGGTAAACCACTGCCTCCAAGACTGGATGGATAGACACAGAGGCAAATAAAGAGAGTCATAACTTACCACAAAAGAGACTCACTAGCTGAAACTGCCAGAAAGCACAATGCCAGCGTAGAAAAATATGAGTTGTAATTGATGAATTGCTGGAGGTTCAGTGCAGACAAGTGTGAAGATTAAAATTTTCAGGGGGAAACCTATAATATTATGAGATTTGCCTGAAGAACTTTAAACAGGTTCTCACAATAAATATTGAAGAAAAATCCCCTCATGCTTCCTGTGGCAAGGGGAGAGGCAAATGAACTGTTGTGAAATATACCAGATCACTGTTTACTTTACAAGTCCTGCCCAAAGGATAAACTAATCAGATTCCAACCTGCTAGTATAATATCAAAGCCTATGTGATCTGGGAGAAAAGAAATACTCAACTCTAGTTAGTCTAGTCTTTTGTGTAAGAGAAGGGAAATACTAACTTCATTCCACTATAGCCACCCTAACCCAACAAAGGGAGGAATAAAAAATAAAAAAAACCCTGAGAAGCATTGTGAAGTTCACAATACAGAAGCACAAGCTCATGAAAGATTGAGACCTAATCATAGGAATATAGAACAGCAGCCCTACCCCCACACCTCATCACCACATTACTAAAGGCCTATATAAAGCAGTTCCTTATACCTGGTATAGACTATCCAAATATTAAGAAAAAATTACAAGACATGCCAAAGGAAAAAAAAAAACACATATTTGAAGAGACACAGAGAGCATTAGAGACAGGCATGAAAATGATGGTAGAATTATCAGATCAGAAATTTAAAGCAACTGTGATTAATATGATAAGGGCTCTAATGAATAAAATAGATAGCATTCAAGAACACAAGGGAAATGTAAGTAGAAAGATGGGAATTCTAATAACCAAAAAGAAATACAGAAATCAAAAACACTATAACAGAAATAAAGGATGTCTTTGATGTGCTTATTAGTAGACAGGACACAGCTTAGTAAATAATCTCTGAGCTAGAGGATATATCAGTAGAAAATTCCAAAATTGAAAAGCAAGGAGAACAAGGACTGAAAAAAAAAAAAAAGAAGAGAATAGCCAAGAATTTGGGACAACTACAGTAATTGTAACATATGCACAATGGGAATACCAGATGAAGAAGAAAGAGAGAAAGTAAGTAATATTTAAAACAATAATGACTGAGAATTTCCTACAAACAATGTCAGACACCAAACTATAGACCCAAAAACTACACCTAAGAATATCATTTTCATCCTTCAGAAAATCAAGGACAAAGAAAAGTCTGTTTTAATTACTATAGTTTTGTAGTATAGAAATCAGGAAGTGTGATACAGTCATCCCTTGTCATATCACGGTTCACTTTTCAGTCTCACTGTATCGCAGATTTTTAAATTGTATATATCTAATTTTGTATCACGGATTTTTTGCTATACCACAAGATTTTGCTCTATCTAGATATTTTTTATATATTTATTATTTTAATTATTTTTGCAGTAAAATAGCATTTTCTAGAGTGTAGAAAGTATTTAAGAGCATAGGAAGTGTTTATAAGAATGCTGGAAAGGTTAATAACAGTTTGGGAAAGGTTTATAAGAGTGTGGGGAGGGTTTATAAAGCCTTAAAATATATATAAATAATAAAATAAATATAAGGTTGCTACTTCACGGGTTTTTGCCTATCACGGGGGGTTCTGGAACCTAACCTCCACGATAGACAAGGGACCACTGTACCTCCAGCTTTGTTCTTTCTCAGGATTGCCTGGCTATTCAGGGTCTTTTGCTTCCATACAAATTTTAGGATTGTTTTCTATTTTGTGAAAAATACCATTGGAACTTCGATAAGAATTTTATTTCATCTATGAATGGCTTTGTTTTGTATGGACATTTTAGCGATATTCTGCCAATCCTTGAATACTGGATAGCTTTCCATTTGTTTGTGTTTTCTTCAATTTCTTTCATTAAAGTCTTGTAGTTTTCATTGTACAGATCTTTCACCTCCTTGGTCACATTTATTCCTAAATATTTTATTGTTTTTGATGCTATTGTTACTAGAATAGTTTTTTTCAGATATTTCATTGTTAGTATATAGAAATGCAAGTGATTTCCATATGTTGATTTTATATCCTGAAGATTTAATGATTCATTGATTAGTTCTGTGTTTTGGTTGAGTCTTCAGGACTTTCTTCTATATATAAGATTATATCATCAGCAAATGATGACAACTTGCTTCTTTTTCTACTTTTTGGATGCTTTTTATTTTTTTGTCTTGCCTGGTTGCTCCAGCTAGAACTTTTAGTACTTTTTTTTTTCATTTTTCCGAAGCTGGAAATGGGGAGGCAGTCAGACAGACTCCCACATGCGCCCGACCGGGATCCACCCGGCATGCCCACCAGGGGGCGATGCTCTGCCCCTCTGGGGCATCGCTCTGTTGCATCCAGAGCCATTCTAGCACCTGAGGCAGAGGCCACAGAGCCATCCTCTGCGCTCGGGCCAATTTTGCTCCAATGGAGCCTTGGCTGAGGGAGGGGAAGAGAGAGATAGAGAGGAAGGAGTGGGGGAGAGGTGGAGAAGCAGATGGGTGCTTCTTCTGTGTGCCCTGGCCAGGAATCGAACCCAGGACTCCTGCACACCAGGCCAACGATCTACCACTGAGCCAACCGGCCAAGGCCTTTAGTACTATTTTAGATAACAGGTGTGAGAGAGAGCTCTTGTTTGGTTCCTATTCTTAGAGGAAAAGCTTTCAATTTTTTACTGCTGAGTATAATATTAGCTGTGGGTTTCTCACATTTGGCCTTTATTATGTTGAGGTACCTTGCTCCTGTATGCAGTTTGTTGAGGGCTTTTTATCATGAAAGGATCCTATATTTTGTCATATGCTTCTTCTGCATCTATTGAGGTGATCATATGATTTTGATCTTTCATTCTATTAATGCATGTATTGTACTTACTGACTTGTGTATGTGAACCACTTTTGGGTCCCAGGGACAAGTTCCAGTTGGTCATGATGTGTGAACCTTCGATGTATTGTTGAATTTGGTTTACTTTTTTGTTGAGAAATTTTACATCAATATTCACCAGGGATACTGGTGCATAATTTTCTTTTCTTGTAGTATTCTTTTCTGGTTTAGGTATCAGAGCAATGCTGACCTCATAAAATGAATTTGGGAGTATCTCTACCTTTTCAACCTTTTGTCTAACCCCTGGCAACCACTGATCTCTTAGTTTCTGTTAGTGCAGCTTTTTTAGATTCCACACATGAATGAGATTAAACAATCACTTTCTTTCTCTGACTCATTATTTCACTGAGCATAATGTTCATCCATGTTGTCACAAATGTTAGGATTTTTTCTTTTTTCATGTTTGAGTAATATTCTATTACCTATATACCACATTTTTTATCCATTCATCTGTCAATGGACACTAAGGTTTTTTCCATATCTTGAGTGTTGTAAACAATGCTGCAATGAACATGGGGTTGTTAGGTCGCCAAAGGAGGGACACACAAGGCCTGATGAGTTTTAAGAAATTTATGCTAATGCGCATAGATGGGGTGAGACCCTACTGGGGTCAGTAGTGAGAAGATGAAAAGCCTCAGCCTATTTAAGACTGGGTTTGCTGTATTTCTCACTGCAAGGGGAAATCTTCTGTTACCTGTGGCAGTTGAACAATGGAAGGGTTAGTGATTAATGGCCAAGCAACAGAACAATCAGTAAGTGAAGTGGGGGTGGATCAACTAGCTGGCAGACTGTCCAAGAGTCAGGCAGAGGTAAGACATCAATCAGGATTGCTCAGGTGGAGAGCTATGGAAACTGCCCTGGTGTTGACACACCTAAAGGTCAACCTGGCTAGTTGACGCTTTTGGTAAGGGGCCCTGAACCAAAAAACTAATAGGTGTGCATACAACATTTTTTTTAGTTAGTGTTCTCATTTTTTTTTCTAATAAATACACCAAAGTATAATTCATGAATCATATGATAGTTCTATTTAATTTATTTTTCAGTGAAAGAGGAAGAGAGAATGAGAGAGAGAGAGAAACAGACAGGGACAGACAGAAAGAAAGGGAGAGAAATGAGAAGAATCAGCTTGTAGTTGCGGCACTTTAGTTGTTCACTGATTGCTTCTCATATGTGCCTTGATGGGAGGAGGTGCTCCAGGTAAGCCAGTGACCCCTTGCTCAAGCCAGAAACCTTAAGTTCAAGCCAGTGACATTTGGCTTCAAGCCAATGACCTTCGGGCTCAAACAAGTGACCATGGGTCATGTCTATGATCCCCCAATGACACCATGATCAAGCTGGTGAGCCCATGCTCAAGCCAAATGAACCTGAGCTCAAGCCAGCAACATCGGGGTTTCAAACCTGGGTCCTCAGCATCCCAGGTTGATGTTCTATCCACTGTGCCACCACCTTCTCAGGCTACTTTTAATTTTTTGAGGAACCTCCATAATGTTTCCCATGATGGCTGTCCCAATTTAAATTCCCATCAACAGCACACAAGGGTTCCTTTTTCTCCACATCTTTACCAAAACTCTTATTTTTTTTAATTTTACAATAGACATTTTAACAGATGTGAATTGATATATCATTGTGATTTTGATTTGCACTTCCTTGAATTTTTTTTTCTTTTGTGGCAGAGACAGAGAGAGTCAGAGGGAGGGACAGATAGGGACAGACAGACAGGAAGGGAGAGAGATGAGAAACAATAGTTCTTCGTTGTGGCTCCTTAGTTGCTCATTGATTGATTTCTCATAGATGCCTTGACCAGGGGGCTACAGCAGATAGAGTGACCCCTTGCTCAAACCAGCAACCTTGGGTTCAAGCTGGTGAGCCTTGCTCAAACCAGATGAGCCCGTGCTCAAGCTGGCGACCTCAGGTTCTCGAACCTGGGTCCTCCACATCCCAGTCTGATGCTCTATCCACTGTGCCACTGCCTGTTCAGTCTCCTTGAGAATTATTTTTATGTTGAGCTCCTTTTTAGGTACCTGTTAGCCATTTGTATGTCTTCTTTGAAAAAAAATATCTATTCAGTTTCTTTGCCCAATTTTAATTGGGTTATTTGTTTTGTCTTGTTTTTCTTTTTGAGTATTATGAATTTTTGAAATATGCTTTGGATATTGACCCTTTATCAGATATATGGTTTGTAATATTTTCTCCTATTCTGTAGGTTGCCTTTTCATTGTGTTTAGTGTTTCTTTTGCTATGCAGAAGCTTTTTAGTTTGATGTATCCCCACTCATTGACTCTTGATTTGTTGCTTGTACTTTTGGTGTCATATAAAAAAAAATCATTGCCAATCCCAATGTCAAAAGTAGCTTTCTTCCTATGTTTTCATCTAGAAGTTTTATGATTTCAGGTCTTATATTTAAGATTTAATTCATTTTAAGTTAATTTTGTGCAGTGTCAGATAAGGGCCTAATTTTATTATTTGCATGTGAATATCTAGTTTTCCAATGCCATATATTAAAGACACTATCCTTTCTCCATTGACTATTCATGGCTTCCTGTCAAATGCATGTTAGTTAACCATACATACACAGTTTTATATCTTGAGTCTCAATTCTGTTTCATTAGTCTATGTTTTTGTTTTATGGCAGTATCATATAGTTTTCATTACTATTGCTTTGTAATATAGTTTGAAATGAGGAAGTGTGATGTCTCCAGCTTTGATATTCTTTCTCAGGATTTCTTTGACTATTCAGTGCCTTTGGTGGTTTCATTCAAATTTTGGGGATTCTTTTTCTATTTCTGTGAAAATGCTATTGGGATTTTGGTTTTGATGGTATTGTGAATAAAATTATTTTCTAAATTATATTTGCATGTTGTTCATTTTCAGGATATTCAAAATACAACTGATTATTGTGTGTTAATTTTCTATCCAACAACTTTGTTAAACATGTTTATTAGTTCCCTCTCTCTTTCTCTTTGGGAATTTTAAGGTTTTCTATACATAAGGTCATGTCATATGTAAGCAGAGAAAATTTAACTTTTCCTTGCTAATGTTGATGAATTTTGTTACTCTTTTTGCTTATATGCTCTGGATAAGACTTCCAGTACTATGTTGAATAGGTGTTCTGGAGAGTGAGCATACTTGTCTTGTTCCTAATCTTAGAGAAAAATATTTCAGCCTTCCACTGTTGAGTATTATGTTAGCAGTGAGTTTCTCATACACGATGGGGCAAAAGTAGGTTTAGAGTTGTCCATGTGGAAAATAATACAATAATTGATAAATAGTAATATAAGAGTAAAGTCTGTGTTTTATGTACTCACAACTGTAAACCTACATTTGACTCACCTTGTATATGGTTTTTATTCTGTTAAGATATATTCTTTCTGTACACAAATGTTTTAGAGTTTTTATTATAAAAAGATGTTAAATTATTTCAAATGCTTTTTCTGCATTTGTTGAGATTCTTATGATTTTTATCTTTATCCTATTAATGTGGTTATTACATTTAATGATTTGCATTGTTTGAACCATCCTTGCACCCAAGGAATAAATAAAACTTAATGATGGTATATTACCTTCTTAATGTACTGTTGAATTACTTTTCTAGTATTTTGTTGTAATAGTTACATCTATATTCATCAGAAATTTTTCTCTGGAATTTTATTTTTTGTAGTAGTCTAGTCTGGTGCTGGTATCATGGTGTTAGTAACCTCTTAAATGAATTTAGTAGCCCTTTTTCCTGTTGTATGGAATGTTCTTATATATGTCTGTTAGATCTGTTTGGTCTATACTCTAATTGAAGTCTGTTGTTTCTTTATTGATTTTGTGTCAGAATCTATTCATGTTGAAAGTGGAATACTGAAATCTCTATTATTATTTTAATAATATCCATTTCTCCCTTGTGTTTGGTTAATTTTGTTTTAAATATTTGGGTGCTCCAATGTTAGATGCTTATATACTTACAGTTGTTAACATTAGTATCTTGATTAACTTATTTCTTATTACTATATAGTGGCCTTCTTTGTCTCTTATAATCAATTTTTCATTACTATATAGTGACCTTCTTTGTCTCTTATAATCAATTTTGTCTGAAAGTCTATTTTACCTAATATAACTATGGTAACTCTTGCTATCTTTTGGTAACCATGTGCAAGGCTATTTATTTCAATTCCTTTATTTTGAGCCTACATGTGACCTTAAAGCTGAAGTGGAACTCTTGTATAAGCAGCATAGCCATTTTTTTAAAGATATTATTTGTAAAAATCTGCTATGGAAAATATACAGGGTTAAGAAAACCATTAGAGACAGTGAGGCACCCTAGAGTGAAAGCCCTGAGCAAACAAAAGTCCAGGGGCCTCACTGACCCGTACTGGAAACAGTGCATTCTGAAAACAGCAAAACAGCAGGATAAAATTTGGCAACAAGAGATGTTTAGGCTCTCTGAACAGAGATTAGAAGTCAATATGTTCCTTGTCCTTTACTTCACCCCCTGAAAACTTCTGTCTGCTTCCTTGAGTTACTTGTACTTGCTAATAAATATCTGAGTAAGGCTGGGATGGGGCTTTAGTTCTCTTATCTGATGAACAAGACTGTTGCTTCCCATCAGCTCCTCAGAGTATTTCATTTGGTCTTTGAGTAGTGTGTTGTCATCATGACAGGTGGTGCCCCATGTGAGAAAAGGGAACCAAATGAAAAGTTCATTACTCCAAGTTGTCATTGTCACCACAGCATTGATTTATTGATTTCAGAGACAGGAGAGAGAGAGAGAGAGAAAGGGGGTAAGGAATACGAAGCATCACCTCTTAGGTGCTTCATAATGACTTCTCATGTGTGCTTTGACCATGAAAGCCCAGGATCTTGGACCAGCGACTTAAGCATTCCAAGTCAGCACTTTATACACTGTGCCACCACAGGTCAGGCTGCATATTCCATTAATGAAGTGCAATAACAGTTAAAATTAATCTATAATTAGATAAGTCACAACAATATTCACTTATAGGTGTAAATGACTGGAAGGGCACAGGGAACTTTCTAGGATACTAGAGTTTTCTTTATCTCAATCTGGATGATAGATAAATGGATATAGCCTTTTGTCAAAATACATCTTTTTGCTTATTTAAGATTTGAATGTTTTTCAGTGTGCACATTGTATCAAAATAAATCACTATTAGATAACAAAAACAAAAGGATCACCTGAATATTACTATAAACTATTAAAGAAAAGCAAAACCAGAATTTTCCCACAGAGAAAACCTATACCAAAATAGCTTTGTTTCAATTTCTACCCATCATTTAAAAATAATTACAATTTAACAAAACCTCTTTCATAGAATAGACAAAGGTGCAACATTTCCAAATTATTAGTATATTTTTAATTTTTTCATCTTAAGTGAGAAGTGAGAAGGCAGAGAGACAGACTCCCACACATGCCCCAACCAGGATCCACCAAGCAAACCCCCTACTGGCAACTGAGACATTTTACCATCTGAGGCGAGGCCATGGAGCCATCCTCAGTGCCTGGGACCAACTCGTTCCAACCAAGCCATGGCTGTGGGAAGAGAAGACAGATAGAGAAAAGGAAAAGGGGGAGGAGTAGAGAAGCAGACGGTCATTTCTCCTGTGTGCCCTGACAGGGAATTGAACCCAGGACATCGACATATTGGGCCAATGCTATACCACTGAGCAACTGGCCAGGGCCCCAAAAATTATTTTATGAAGCTAAAATAATCTTGAAGCCAAAACCTGACATAGATTATATGAGAAAATAAAATTACAATCTCATTCTGATTCAGTCATGGACAACAAATTCTAAACAATTTTCCAAAAATAAAATTGGATATAAATTATATCCAAAAATATATAAACCTCATACATCATGACCTAGTTGGGTTTATCCCAGAAATGCAATTCTGTTTCAAACTCTAAAAATGTAATCCACCACATTTAATATGTTAGAAGAGAGCAATACTTTGATTATTCAGTCATAAGAAAAAAAGCATTTGATAAAATTTGATAATCATTTTTCCAAAAATATAGCAAACAAGAAATATAAGAAAACTTTCTTAATATGATACAATGTATATACAAAAATACTTACTGAAAACACAACACTTCTCTGTAATATATTAAAATACTTCTTTGTGACATTGGAAATATGACAAAATGGTTACAATCATCACTACTATTCAAAATTATGGTGGCAGTCTTACTCAGTTCAGTGCATTATTAATAAAAAATATATAAAATAAATATAGGTTTCCATGTGTTTGAATACTTTTCAGTTTTCCTGTTGTGGTTGACTTCTAGTTTCATACCATTGTGATCAGAGAAAATGCTTGATATAATTTCAATATTCTTAAATTTGTTGAGACCACTTTTGTGCCCTAACATGTGGTCTATCCTAGAGAATGTACCATGAACACTTGAAAAGAATGTATATTCTGCTGCTTTAGAGTGAAAGGTTCTGAAGATATCTATTAAATCCAGTTGATCTAGTGTGTCCTCTAAGTCTGCTGTTTCTTTGTTAATATTCATTCCTGAGGATCTATCTACTGATGTTAGTGGGGTATTGAAATACCCTACAATTATAGTATTGCTGTTGATCTCACCCTTTATATCCATCAAAGTGTGCTTTATATATTTAGGTGCTCCTATATTAGGAGCGTAGATATTTATAATGGTTATATCTTCCTGTTGAATTGCTCCCTTTATCATTATATAGTGACCTTCTTTATCTCTCATTATAGCCTTTGTTTTAAAGTCCATTTTGTCTGATATAAATATTGCTACTCCAGCTTTTTTTTTCATTTCCATTTGCATGAAATATTTTTTCCATCCTTTTAACTTTAGTCTATGTGTATCTTTTGTTTTGCCATGTGTCTCTTGTAGAAAGCATATGTATGGATCCTGTTTTCTTATTCATGCAGCCATTCTATGTTTTTTTATTGGATCATTTAATCAATTTACATTTAAGGTTATTATTGATATGTAGTTGTTTATTGCCATTTTATTCTTTAAAGCTATCTCCCTCTTTACTATATTCTTTTCCCCCTTTGTTCTGTTTACAACAGGTCCCTTAACATTTCTTGCAGCATTGGTTTGGTTGTAATGAATTCCTTTTTTCTTTTTTTTTTTTTTTTTTTGTCTGGGAAGTTTTTTATTTCTACTTCAATTTTAAATGATAGCCTTGCTGGATAAAGTAGTCTTGGTTGTTGGCTCTTGTTCTGCATTACTTTGAATATTTCTTGGCATTCCCTTCTGGCCTCAAATGTTTCTGTTGAGTAGTCAGATGTCCTCCTTATAGGGGCTCCTTTGTAGGTGATAGCCTTCTTTTCTCTAGCAGCTTTTAGTATTTTCTCTTTATCTCTTAGCTTTGGTATTTTAATTATGATGTGACTTGGTGTAGATTTCTTTGGGTTTCTCTTTAGTGAAATTCTCTGTGCTTCTTGAACTTGTGTAACTTTTTCCTGCATCAATTTAGGGAAGTGTTCAGCTATGATTTGATTGAACAAGGTTTCTATCCCTTGTTCTTTCTTTTCTTCTTAAGAAACCCCTATGATGCAGATGTTATTTTTCTTCATGTTGTCACAGTGCTCTCTTAGAGTTTTCTAAGACTTTTTGAGTCTCTTTTCCTTTTGCTTCTCTGATTCTGTGCCTTTGTTTATCTTGTCCTCTAACTTGCTGATTCGATCCTCAGCTTCATCCATTCTGCTTTCAATTCCTTCCATTGTGGTCTTCATTTCTGATATTGTGTTTGTCATTTCTGATTGATTTTTTTATTATTATTTCAATGTCTTTTGTTATATTTGCTATGTCTTTATTTTGGTGCTCATTATGTCCATCTACTGCTGTTCTAAGTTATTTGAGCATTCTAACAATCATTATTTTAAACTCTGTTTCCAGTAATTTGTTTATATCTGACTCATTTAAGTCCTTTTCTGGGGATTTCTCTTGATTCATTTGGGTTGCCTTTCTCTGCCTTCTAATTCTGTATGTGTATAAGAAGGGTGTGGCCACAAGAGTCCAATGGTTGTGGCCTCTGTGTTCACTATGTGTAGTCTGTCTGCAGGTCTGCCACCCCCTCTACCACTGCCTCAGGCATTTGGTATAGGTGTTGCCAGAGCTAGCCTCCTGCTGCAGTCACTGTGGTTTTTTTTTTCCATTTTTCTGAAGCTGGAAACAGGGAGAGACAGTCAGACAGACTCCCGCATGCGCCCAACCGGGATCCACCCGGCACGCCCACCAGGGGGCGACGCTCTGCCCACCAGGGGGTGATGCTCTGCCCATCCTGGGCATTGCCATGTTGCAACCAGAGCCACTCTAGCACCTGAGGCAGAGGCCACAGAGCCATCCCCAGCACCCGGGCCATCTTTGCTCCAATGGAGCCTTGGCTGCGGGAGGGGAAGAGAGAGACAGAGAGGAAAGCGCGGCGGAGGGGTGGAGAAGCAAATGGGCGCTTCTCCTATGTGCCCTGGCCGGGAATCGAACCCGGGTCCTCCGCACGCTAGGCCGACGCTCTACCGCTGAGCCAACCGGCCAGGGCGTCACTGTGGTTTTTACCTTTCCTCTACAGGTGAGACTGTGTTCACATGCCCAGGCTACAAGCCTTGGCAGGCCTTAGCCTTTGACCCACCTCCTCATGGGGGCTGTGCACCTAAGCTCAGCCACAAGTCTCCACCCATTCCTGGCTTTCACCCTGCCCACACCCTGTCTCCACCCATTTCCTATGCTCCTATCAGCCACAAAACTTGGCTCCAGGGGTGAGGCTGCACACCCAAGCTCAGCAGCAGGTCTCCTACTATTCCCCAGCTTTTGGCCTGCCCCGGATGGTGGGGCTACACTTGGATGCTGAGCTACAAGCCCTGGTTCCTGGGCAGGGCTGCCCACCCCTGCTCAGCTGAAGCTCGCCACTTTTCCAGCTTTTGCCCAGCTATCACCTTGTTGCTGTGGGTGGGATTACAGGCGGGACTTCTCTCACTCACCTAGCCTGCAGCCATGGCAAACCGTTTTCATGTGCCCCTTTCACCCCCACCAGGTGGCCTCAGTCGTGGCTGGCCCAGCTTCTACCCCGCCGATGGAACCATGCTTCCATGTCCCACCACCGTGCACCCTCCAGAAAGCCCTCAGCAGTGTGGGTAGGGACAATGCAGCTCAGACCCTGGCAGTGAATACTGTATTTCTGATGGCTCCCTCCTTAGCATGATAATAAATAATGAATGGGTTATCAATGAGATAAAAAAGAAACTTATAAATTCCTAGAAATGAATGATAACGAACATATAACAACTCAAAATTTATGGGACACAGCAAAAGCAGTCCTGAGAGGGAAGTTACAGGCATACCTTAAGAAGCTAGAAAAAGCTCAAATAAGCAACCTAACTCTGCATCTTAAAGAACTAGATAAAGAACAGCAAGTAAAGTCCAGAGGTAGTAGCAGGTAGGAAATAATAAATGTCAAAGCACAAATAAATTAAATAGAAGCTAAAGTAACAATACAGAGGATCAATGAAACCAAGATCTGGTTCTTTGAAAGGGTAAACAAGACCGATGAACCATTAACCAGACTCACTAAGAATAAAAAGAAGAGGAGTCAAATAAATAAAATTAGAAATGAGAGTGGAGAAATAACAACTGACACAACAGAAATACAAAATATTGTAAGAAAATACTATGAAGAACTGTATGCCAAAAAATTAATCAACCTAGGTGAAATGGACAAATTTCTTGAAAGATAATCTTCCAAAACTAAATCTGAAGCCTAACCAGGCAGCAGAGCAGTGGATAAAGTGTTGGACTGGGATACGGACAGACCCAGGTTTTCGACCGTTAGGTCACCAGCTTGAGTGTGGGCTCATCTGTCTTGAGCAAAAAGCTCACCAGCTTGGACCCAAGGTCACTGGCTTGAGCAAGGAGTTACTTAGTCTGCTGAAGGCCCGCAGTCAAGGCACATATGAGAAAGCAATTAATGAACAACTAAGGTGTTGTAACGAAAAACTGATGATTGATGCTTCTCATCTCTCTCCATTCCTATCTGTCTATCCCTATCTATCCTTCTCTCTGACTCTCTCTCTCTCTCTGTTTCTGTAAAAAAGAAAAATCTGGAAGAATCAGAAAATGTAAACAGACCGATTAAAACAAATGAGATCAAAACAGTTATCACAAAACTCCCAACAAGCAAAAGCCCTGTGCCAAATAGCTTCACTGGTGAATTCTACCAAAGACTCAAAGAAGAACTAACTCCTATCCTTCACAAGCTATTTCAAAAAATTCAAGAGGAAAGAAGACTTCCAAGCTCCTTTTATGAGGCAAGCATAAGTCTGATTTGAAAACCAGGTGAAGACAACACAAAGAAAGAAAATTATAGGCCAATATTCCTGATGAATTTAGATGCTAAAATCCTCAATAAAATATTAGCAAACCAAATCCAGCAATACATGAAAAAAATCATACACCATGATCAAGTGGGATTTACTCTAGGGAGGCAAGAATGGTACAATATTCATAATTCAATCAATGTGATTCATCACATAGACAAAAGGAAGAATAACCACATGATAATTTCAGTAGATGCAGAAAAGCATTTGATAAAATTCAGTACCCATTTATGATCAAAACTCTCAGCAAATTGGGAATACAGGGAATATACCTCAAAATGATAAAGGCCATTTTTGAAAAACCCACAGCTAACATAATTAATGAGCAAAAATTAAAAGCAATCCCCCTAAGATCAGGAACAAGACAGGGTTGCCCCTTTTCACCACTTTTATTCAACATAGAACTGGAAGTTCTAGATACATCAATCAGACATGAAAAAAAATAAAAGACATCCAAATTGGAAAAGAAGGGGTAAAACTATCATTATTTGCAGATGATATGATACTGTATATAGAAAACCCTAAAGTCTCAGTCAAAAAACTACGGAACTTGATAAATAATTTCAGAAAGGTGGCAGGGTATAAAATTAATACACAGAAATCAGAGGCATTTTTATACACCAACAATGAACTGTCAGAAAGAGAAATTAAGAAAATAATCCCCTTCACTATTGCAACAACAACAACAAAATAAAGTACCTAGGAGTATATTTAACCAAGGAGGTCAAAGTCTTGTACTTGGAAAATTACAAAACCTTGAAAAAAGAGCCTGAACAGGCAGTTGCACAGTGGATAGAGCATCAGACTGGGATGCAAGACCCAGGTTCGAGATCCCCAGGTTGCCAGCTTGAGCACGAGCTCATCTGGTTTGAGCAAGGTTCACCAGCTTGGACCCAAGGTCGCTGGCTCAAGCAGGGGGTTACTCGGTCTGCTGAAGGCCCATGGTCAAGGCACATATGAGAAAGCAATCAATGAACAACTAAGGTGTCTCAACGAAAAACTGATGATTGATGCTTCTCATCTCTCTCCGTTCCTGTCTTTCTATCCCTCTCTCTGTCCCTGTAAAAAAAAGAAAGAAAAAAAAACCTTGAAAAAAGAAATCAAGGAAT
The DNA here is from genome assembly GCF_036850765.1 of Saccopteryx bilineata. Classification (NCBI taxonomy): domain Eukaryota; kingdom Metazoa; phylum Chordata; class Mammalia; order Chiroptera; family Emballonuridae; genus Saccopteryx; species Saccopteryx bilineata. The sequence goes on from NC_089502.1 coordinate 89,408,124, forward strand.
ACCACTGACATACTTCAAAGATATAAAACACATAGTCCAAAAATTTATATGGAACCAAAAAAAACACATGAATATCCTCAGCAATCTTAAAAAAGAAGAATAAAGTGGGAGGTATCACACTTCTTGATATCAAGTTTTAGCACAAGGCCACTGTACTCAAAACAGCTTGGTACTGGCATAAGAACAGGCATATAGATCAATGAAACAGAACAGAGAACCCAGAAATAAACCCATGCCTTTATAAACAATTGATATTTGACAAAGGAGGTAAGAGCATACAATGGAGTAAAGACCATCTCTTTAACAAATGGTGTTGGGAAAATTGGACAGCTATCTTTAAAAAAATGAAACTAGACCACCAACTTACACCAGTCACAAAACAAACTCAAAATGGATAAAAGACTTAAATGTAAGTTGTGAAACTATGAAGTATAAGCATCTTAGAAGAAAACATAAGCAGTAAGCTCTCTGACATCTCTCGCAGCAATATATTTGCTGATTTATCTCCACGGGCAAGTGAAATAAAAGACAGGATAAACAAATGGGACTATATCAAACTAAAAAGCTTTTGTACAGCTATAGACAATATGAACAGAATAAAAAGACAAACCACACAATGGGGGAACATAGTCAATAATACATCTGATAAGGGGTTAATAACCAAAATTCATAAAGTACTTGTAAAACTCAACACCAGAAAGACAAACAATCCAATCAAAGAAATGGGAAAAAAAAAATGAATAGACATTTCTCCAAAGAGGACATACAGATGACCAATAAGGAGATAAAAAAAATGTTCAACATCACTAATCGTTAGAGAAATGCAAATTAAAACCATAGTGAGATACCAGCTCACAACAGTTAGAATGGCACTCATTAACAAAACAACACATAATAAATGCTGGTGAGGATGTGGAGAAAAGGGAACCCTCCTGCACTGCTGGTGAGAATGAAGACTGGTGCAGCCACTGTGGAAAACAGTATGGAGATTCCTCAAAAATTAAAAATAGAACTGCCTTTTGACCCAGCCATCCTACTTCTAGGAATATATCCCAAGAACACCACATCACTGATTCAAAAAAAAGAATGCACCCCCATGTTTATGGTAGCATTGTTCACAACAGTGAAGATCAGGAAACAGCCCAAGAGTCTGTCAGTGGACGAGTGGATTAAAAAGCAGTGGTACATATATAAAATGGAATACTATGGGGCCATGAAAAAGAAGGAAATATTAACTTTTGCAACATGTATGGACCTGGAAACTATTATTTTAAGTGAAATAAGCCAGGCAGAAAATGAAAAATGTCATATGACTTCACTCATTTGAGGAATTCAAGGAACAATGTAAACTGAGGAATGAAATTAAACCTGAAGGGAAGGGGGAGGGAGCTATTGGGAGGGGGTAGAGGATATGTTGAGGGGAATACGGGGGAGGGGGGTGCAAACAGGGCAACACTAGAATCTATGTAAACACAATAAATAAAATAACAAATAAATAAATAATTAAATATAGGAAAAGAAGTATAAAACTGTCATTATTGATAGATTATATTGGTGATTACATAAGAAAATCTAAAAGACTCTATGGATAAGCCATTACATTTAAGAAATGACTTTAATAAAATTACTAGATATAAGAATGATATACAAAAATCAATTTTGTACATATGCACAAAAATATTTAAGTTGTTAAAAAATTCCAGTTGTTATAGCATCAAAATTATCTATACAGGCCTTGGCTAGTTGGCTCAGTGTAGAGTGTCGGCCTGGCATGTGGAAGCCCTGGGTTTGATTCCCAACCAGGGCACACTGAATCTCCCATATGCTTCTCCTCCCTTTACCCTCTCCTTTCTATCTCTCTCTTCCCCTTCTGCATCCAAGGTTCCATGGGAGCAATGTTAACCTGGGTGCTGAGGTCGGCTCCATGCCTCCACCTCAGGAGCTAGAATGGCTCCGGTTGCAGAGGAGCTACACCCAAGATGGGCCGAGCATCACTCCCTGGTGGGCATGCCAGGTGGATCCTGGTCGGGCACATGTGGGAGTTTGTCTGTCTGCTGCCTCCTGCTTTTCACTTCAGAAAAATACCAAAAAAAAATCTATACAAAATGTTTTGCCAGAAACTATTCTGAAGGTTATACATTCCAAGTTTAGGATGGCACCCCGAGAGCTTTAACTTTTAGATTGTACAACTAAAGCATAAATTTGTTTGTTGTTTGGTATGTTTGTCTTGCTGTTTCTCAACTAAAAACTCTTTTTAAATGTGGTTTGTCTGGAGTATCATCCTGGGGTATGGAGGTTGCCAGTTCAATTCTATAGTCAGGTCACATACAGAAGTAGCTCAATGTTCCTGTCTCTCTCTCTCAAAAAAAAAATGTGGTTTGTTATTGTAGTAGAACTTCTTACAACTGTATTTTAACAACTCCAAATTGTACATGCTATATGAAGCTTATCCTCCCAATGAGTTTCTTATTCCTATGTGGATTTTATATCTTGCAGTGTCCTGTAAATAAAGATTAAATTGCTTTTAAAAATCTGTTCATGTATGCCTCTGAGGAAAAACTCATGAAAGCAACAATCCCCTATAACTAGAAAAAAAAGTAGACAATTTTTTTAAGTCATAATTTTTAGGGTACTGGATAGTGATAGAAACAATACGGATTAAATAAATTAACATTCCAAGAAAGAGAAAACTTTTCAAAAGTGAATTTAAAATTCCCAAATTGTTTTTCTCCTTTGGAAAATATACCAACTCTGAGAAGAGGCTGAGGATCAGGCTTACCCAAGTAAATAGTCTCTATTGGGAGAAAGAAAAACCAACAAAGCTTTTAATAGTTTGTCAGGGCTGGTTGAAAAATTGAAAAGTTGATGAGACTTAAATGCTCAGCAAATTTTCTATACCAGACGTTTGCTGACTTCTTGTACTGCACAAGAATACAGTGAGCTAAGTTAAATACTTCTAAAAGGTTATGTAAAAATTGTCAGCAACCACTCAGTTCTCAGGAAACAGACACATGCTAGAATTTGAATCTAAAGGAGGCTGAAAAGTGTGAATGGCAGATTTGTATCTTCTTCAGCCTTTCAAGGATTAAAAAACAAAAACCGACCAAGTTTTACCTCCTAGAGAAGAAGAAAAAACCAGAAGTAGACGGTTTTTCCAAAATTGCAACTCAACCCTCATTCCGTTCAATATCCAGTTGGATTGAGGTAAACATCCCTTTAACATATATGCCTAAAAAAGAAAAGTAGAACTCTCAATAGACTATCTCATTTAGAGCCTCTCTAAATTTAAACATGTTTACATTTAAACATTTACATTTAAAAATTTAAACATTTAAACATGTTGTATGACACCTAATAAAAAATTAATAGAATCACTACATACTTATTAGAATTGCAAAAATCCAAATACTAACACCAATTGCTGGCAAAGGTGTGTAGCACAGAAACTATCATTCATTTATGTTGGGTATGCAAATTGGTGGAGCCACTTTGAGAGTTTGACAGTTTCTTACAAAAACTAAACATGCTCTTAGCATACAATCTAACAATCATACTCCTTGCTATTTACTCAAAAGAACTAAAAACTATGTCTACATAAAAACTTTATAATTTTCAAAACCTGAAATAATGAATATGTTCTCCATAAATGAATAGATATGTAAACTGTGGTACATCCAGACTATGAAATTTTAATCAGTGTTAAAAAGAAATGAGCTCTCAAACCATTAAAGGACATAGAAGAAACTTAAGTGAATATTCCTAAGTAAAGAAGCCAATATGACAAGGTTACATACTGTATGATTCCAATTGTATGACATTATGGAAAAAACAAAACTATGGAGACAGTAAAAAAGATCAGTAGTTGTCAGGGGGTAGGGGTTTGGAGGGTTAAATAGGTGGAGCAGAGAGGTTTAAGGGCAGGGAAACTATTCTGTATTATATTGTAATGGTGAATACATGTTGTTATATATTTGTTCAAACTCATAGAAAGTACACCACCAAGAATGAATCCTATTGTAAGCTATGAACTTTGGGGTAATGTGATCTGTCAATCTAGGTTCATTGATAATAACAAATGTATCATTCTGGTGAAGGATATTGATAATGGAGAGGATGTGTGTGATTGGGCGCAAGGAGTATATGGGAAATCTCTGTACCTTTCTCTTAATCTTGCTGTGAGCAAAAGACTTCTTTAAAAATAAAATGTATTGGCCCTGGCCAGTTGGCTCAGTGGTAGAGCGTCGGCCTAGCATGCAGAGGACCCAGGTTCGATTCCCGGCCAGGGCACATAGGAGAAGCGCCCATGTGCTTCTCCACCCCTCCACCGCGCCTTCCTCTCTGTCTCTCTCTTCCCCTCCTGCAGCCAAGGTTCCATTGGATCAAAGATGGCCCAGGCGCTGGGGATGGCTCTGTGGCCTCTGCCCCAGGTGCTAGAGTGGCTCTGGTCGCAACAGGGCAACGCCCAGGAGGGTCGCAACATGGCGACGCCCAGGATGGGCATCGCCCCCTGGTGGGCAGAGCATTGCCCCATGGTGGGCGTGCCGGGTGGATCCCGGTCGGGCGCATGCGGGAGTCTGTCTGACTGTCTCTCCCTGTTTCCAGCTTCAGAAAAAAAAATGTATTAAAAATAATAAAATAAAAATGGCAGAGACATGCAAAGAGTTAAGGCAATATGATATATACAGTAAGAAAAAACAAAAAGATGCAAAAAAACATAATTTGGATATTAAAATCATCAGAATATTACTTGAAAATTGTCTGCAATGAACACTTAAAAAGAAATAGAGAAAAAAATAAGAGAAAAAATAATAATAAAATTAATAGGCAATTTTAGTTAATGAAACCCCTGACATTTCTCTTAGCAATATTTTTTCTGATATAGCACATAAGGCAAGGGAAAAAAAGTAAATAAATAAATAAATAAGACTACATCAGCCTAAACAGTTATTTCACAGCAAACAAAATCATCAACAAAACAAAGAGACAAATGACAACTTGTGCACAAGATGATGTGAGCATAATAGCACCCTGATCTCTCCCCCTTGAAATTTCAACAAATTGAACAGCTATAATGCAGCAAAGCAACCCCAGCTGGGCTCACAGGCTTGCCTTAAAGGTCTGCAGCACCAAATGGACTAAAGATAGGAAGGTTTGAGAAGGTGTGTGAAAGATAAGATGCACTCACGGTCGGCTCCAGAGAAAAGAGAGGCCAAGACAATCTGGATTTTCATCTGCTGGGGCTCTGGAGAGGAGGAAAGCATAGAGTAACTACTTTTTGTTTTTCTGCTGGGACCTAAGGAGGAGAGAAGCTTGGACTGTCTGGGTTTGTCTACAGGGGCTCTGGAGATAGGGGGAGAAGCCCAGAGTGACTGGGTTTGTTTGTTTGTTTGGTTGGGGCCCCATGAAGAAGGGAAGCTTGGACTGTCTGGGCCTTACTCTGCTAAGGTTACAGAGAGGAGAGAAGCTTAGAGTGACTGGGTCTCTTTTTGCCTGGAAGAGTAGAAAGATTGAGGGACAGAGGGGAGAGATACTAAACCAAAGTGGTGGCAAAACAAGGGGTCACAGCCAGTGTTCCTACAATATTCCAACAGACCACTTTCAGCAAAGAGACCAAGAAAGCTAAAGTGTGAACTCCAGACTCCTTGATCCTGTCTCCCTCAACTCATGGGTATAGAGAGTGACAGAGACAGACACTACAGCTAATACTCCAGACCAACTCTCTACCCTGTAGAACAGAGGTACTCTCTGTGTCTGGTTCTCTCATCTGTTAAGATGTGGAAAGAGGCACCTGGAGGCCTGAGATTGCCATTTCTAAAGCCATAAAGCCCTCACAACACACCCCTGCCATCATCCTGACTGCAATTCTGCTTACATCATTGCCACAGCAACATCTCAGAGGAAGTCAGCCCAGGAATTTCACAAAGCTAAAACTTGTAATACAGCACCAACTACTAGAAAAAAAAAACAGAGAAACATCTCAAACAGAATTTTTTATGAATTTTTTTCATTTTTTTGGTTTTTGCTTAGTTTTTTGTTTTTCTCTCTTGTTATAACTTATTTTTAATTTTTATTAATTTTATTTATTGTGTTAACATGTATTCAAGTGTCCCACTCAATATAACACCATCAACCCCCAAACCCTTGTCCCCTATTATATCCCCTTTGCCCCCTCCCCCTAACTCTCTCCTCCCTTCCCCTCTGGGATTTGGTATCCTATTATCTGTATGTATATGTTATGTGTGTGTGTGTATATATATATATATATTACTAATCGCTTCACCTTCTCTAATCCCATTCCCTCATCCCCTTTTTCTCTGCTCCCTGTGACCCTGCCTCCACCTCTATTCCATTCCTCACTTCACTTTGTTCATTAGATTCCACATATAAGTGAGATCATATGATATTTGTCTTTCTCTGCCTGGCTTATTTCACTTAGCATAATAATCTTCAAGTTCAGCCATGCCATCACAAAAGGTAAGATTTTCTTCTTTTTTATTGCCGTGTAGTATTCCAATGTATATATGTAGCACGGTTTTTTAATCCACTCCTCCACTGATGGACATTTGGGTTGATTCCAGACATTGGCTATTGTAAACAATGCTGCAATAAACATGGGGGTGCATTTCTTCTTTTGAATTAGTGATTTGGTACTCTTAGGATATATTCTTAAAAGTGGGAAGGCTGGGTCAAAAGGCAGTTCCATTTTTAATTTTTTGAGAAAATGCCATATGGTTTTCCACAGTGGCTACACAAGTCTGTATTCCTACCAGAAATGCAGAAGGTTCCTTTTTCTCCACACCCTCACCAGCACTTACTGTATGTTCATCTGTTAATGAGCACCATTCTGACAGGTGTAAAGTGGTATCTCATTGTGGTTTTAACTAGCATTTCTCTGATGATTAATGACAATGAACATTTTTACATATACCCTGTAGGCCATCCGTATGTCCTCTTTGGAGAAGTGTCTATTCAGATCTTTTGCCCATTTTTTAATGAGATTGTTTACTTTCCTGTTGTTGAGTTTTAGAAATTCTTTATAAATTTTGGTTATTAACCCTTTAGCATATGTATTGGAGAGTATGTTCTCCCATTATGTGGGTTGTCTTTTTATTTTGTTCATGGTGTCTTTTGCTGTGAAAAATATTTTTAGATTGATACAGTCACATTTGTTTATCTTATCCTTTATTTCACTTGCCCATGGAGGTAAATTAGCAAAAATATTGCTACGAGAGATATCAGAGAGCTTACTGTCTATATTTTCTTCCAAGATATTTATGGTTTTGCAATTTACATTTAAGTCTTTATTCATTTTGAGTTTATTTTTGTGAATGGTGTAAGTTGGTGGTTTAGTTTCATTTCTTTTTTTGCATATACCTCTCCAAATTTCCCAACACCATTTATTAAAAAGACTGTCTATACTCCATTGTATGCTCTTATCTACTTTGTCAAATATCAATTGACCATAAAGATGTGGATTTATAACTGAGTTTTTTGCTCTGTTCCATTGATCTGTATACCTATTCTTATGCCATTACCAAGTTGTTTTGACTATAATGGCTTTCTAGTTTAACTTGATATCAGGAAGTATGATGCCTCCCACTTTATTCTTTATTTTCAAGATTGCTGATGCTATTTGTGGTTGTTGTTTTTTTCCATATAAATTTATAAAATAGGACCTAGCTGGTTGGCTCAGTGGCAGAACGTTGGCCTGGCATGCAGGAGTCCTGGGTTCGATTCCCGGCCAGGGCACACAGGAGAAGTACCCATCTGCTTCTCCACCCCTCCCCCTCTCCTTCCTCTCTGTCTCTCTCTTCCCCTCCTGCAGCCAAGGCTCCACTGGAGCAAAGTTGGCCCGGGCACTGAGAATGGCTCTTTGGCCTCTGCCTCAGGTGCTAGAATGGCTCTGGATGCAACAGAGCAATGCCCCAGATGGGCAGAGCATCACCCCCTGGTGGGTGTGCCAGGTGGATCCTGGTCGGGTGCATGTGGGAGTCTGACTGCCTCCTCATTTCCAACTTCAGAAAAATACAGAAAAAATTATAAAATATTTGTCCTATATCTTTGAAGTATGCCATTGGTATTTTAATAAGAGTTCCATTGAATTTACACATTGCTTTGGGTAATAAAGGTATTTTAATGATGTTCTTCCTATCCATGAACACAGTATATGCTTCCACTTGCTTGTATCTTTCTTGAAATATTTGTTCAATGTCTTATAATTTTCTAAGTAAAAGTCTTTTACCTCCTTGGTTGAATTTACTAAGTACTTCATTTTTTTTTTGTTGCAATAGTTAAGGACATTGCTTCCTTAATTTCTCTTCTAGACAATTATTTTCCAGTGTATAAAAATTCCACTGATTTCCGAATATTAATTGTATACACTGCCATTTTTCCAAATTCATTTATTTAGTCTAGTAGTATTTTTTATGAATAATTTTTTATTTTAATGGGGTGACATCAATAAATCAGGGTACATACATTCAAAGAAAACATTTCCAGGTTATCTTGTCATTTAGTTCTGTTGCATACCCATCACCCAAAGAGAGATCATCTTCCGCCACCCTCCATCCAGTTCTCTCTGTACCCCTCCCCCTCCCCCTTTCCCTCCTTCCCTCCCCCACCCCCATAGCCACCACACTCCTGTCCATGCCTCTTAGTCTCACTTTTATGTCCCACCAATATATGGAATCCTTCAGTTCCTGTTTTTTTCTGATTCGCTTATTTCACCCCGCACAATGCTACCAAGACTCCACCATTCCTCTATAAGTGATCCGATGTCACCATTTCTCCTAGCTGAATAATATACCATGGTGTATATGTGCCCCATCTTCTTCATCCAGTCCTCTACTTTTTTTACAGTGATTAAAAGCCTTTAAGCAAACTCTTGGCCAATACAGCAAGAATCCATAAAAGAGTAGTGCCTTAACATGTTCCCCAAGTCCAAGTTGGCCCCATCACCATGCCAAATCCCTGAAAAATGCAACCCAACCACAGTTCAGTCTGTTAGGAGCTATCACAGGGAGCAGGAGTCCAGGAAATTTCCCCACAGGAAAAGTCCGCATGGCACTGGAATTGTTGTCACCATTCTATACTTTGCAGCTCATGTCCAAGTCCCAATGACCGCTGCTTCTAGCTGGTAATGATTCAGATAGACTGGAAAAAGCCATTTGCAGCATGCGTGGATATGGAGCTTCTGTTCTCCTCTGCCTGGAGAGTTAAGACCAGGTTGCTTTTCCCTGGAGCTCTGTGACTGTGGCCTGGTAAAGAGAACCTTGGGATACCCTAAGCTGGGTGGCAAAGGTAAATTCATAATACAAGTTGGCAAAAGGAGGAAAGAGAGCTCTAAATTAGGAGTAGGTCCCAGCCTGAAATATGAGTGGGGCATTGAGGTAGGAGGGATTAATGAAACACTACATATTAAGCAAAACAGCAGGAAATAGGACTATCAACACCCACAACAGAGATCTTTGAGGGAAGAATAAAAAACCTGACTGTTCAGGCAAAACATAGTTAAGTGGCCCTTGTGCAAATGAGATCAGTTTACCTGCTTCTTGGAAGAAATACCCTAGGCTCGTCCACAGTGTCGTAGATGGGGCTGATGGCCCTGGGCACCTTCAGCCTTCAGTGGCAAACCCCAGCTTTCTGGGCAAGGTTAGGTCATAGGTGGCTGGAGCAGGGCTGGAAGAGACTGAACCATCCCTTAGAGGAGCGAGGGGGAAGCCCACCTTCCAGTGTCCCTGTTTCCTCACAGCAGAGGCGTGTAAGCCTGGCAGGCTTTAGCTCAATGACCTTTCTTTCCACTATTGAAGCAGAACCCAGATGGCATCCTATGAGACCCCTTTGGGGTGTTGGAGCCTTTAAGGGTGTATCCTAAAAGCTGGTAGTTCCCCTGATCTCTATTGGGCTTTTTCTGCCTCTAGGTATCTTAAAAGCCATGCTCAGAAGATCTCGCTGAGGGGTTTGAGGATCCCCATCCGCCTATATAAATCTTTTCCATATATCTGGAGCTATTTGGAAAAAGACAGAACAGTGTTATTAGCTAGATCTAATAAAGAAGGTAGTAGTTTGCAGGCAAAAAAGATTTGGTGTCTCCTGTTCATCAGCATTCAAAAGAAATGTAATTTTTTTTAAGTAAAAAGCATGATATGGTAGACCCGTCGGAGTCATTGGCCTGGTGTGCAGGATTCCCGGGTTCAATTCCTGGCCAGAGCACACAGGAGAAGCGCCCATCTACCTCTCCACTCCTCCTCCTCTCCTTCATCATCGTCTCTCTCCTCCCACCTGCAGCCAAGGCTCCACCGGTGCAAATCCACCCTGGGCACTAAGGATGGCCCCATGGCCTCCGCCCCAGTCGCTAGAATGGCTCCGGTTGTAACAGAGCAACATCCCAGATGGGCAGAGCATGCCCCCCGGTAGGCATGCCAGGTGGATCCCAGTCAGGCACATGCAGGAGTCTATCCGACTGCCTCCCCATCCCCATCCTCAGAAATATACAAAAAATAAATAAAGAAAAGAAAAAATACTAAAAAAAAGGGGGGGCATTCCCTTGTGCTAAAGCTCCAGGCAGCATGGAGTGAGCTTGAGTATGTCCTATGAAACATGGAGCTCTATGTTGACATATAAGTCTTTGAAGAAAGAGGAACTGCTGAAATAGTTTATCAGCATTTGTCCCTAAGACAGCAGTCTTTATAGTAAGAACACCATAGGTAAATATTTGCTGTCTGTCTATAGATTAAGGGGGGAATATGGCAAATGCTGAAAAGCCATGATCTTTGTGCCCCTCCCCTCCCCAAAACCCCACCCTCTCCTCCCCCCACCCTGTAACCCCAACACTGTTGTTCATGTCTCTAAGTCTCATCTTTATGTCCCACCTATGTATGGAAACATATAGTTCTTAGTTTTTTCTGATTTACTTCTTTCACTCAGTATAATGTTATCAAGGCCCATCCATGTTGTTGTAAAAGATCCTATGTCATCATTTCTTATGGCTGAGTAGTATTCCATAGTATATATATACCAAAGCTTTGTAATCCACTCGTCCTCTGATGGACACTTGGGCTGTTTCTAAACCTTTGCTATTGTGAACAATACTGCCATAAACATGGGGGTGTATTTCTTCTTTTCCAACAGTGCTATGGTGTTCTTGGGGTATATTCCTAACAGTGGGATAGCTGGGTCAAAAGGCAGTTTGATTTTTAATTTCTTGAGGAATCTCCATACTGTTTTCCACAGTGGCTGCACCAGTCTGCATTCCCACCAGCAGTGCAGGAGGGTTCCCTTTTCTCCACATCCTCACCAGCACTTATTCTGTGTTGTTTTATTGATGAGCGCCATTCTGACTGGTGTGAGGTGATATCTCATTGTAGTTTTAATTTGCATTTCTCTAACCATTAGTGATGTTGAACATTTTTTCATATGCCTGTTGGCCATCTGTGTGTCCTCTTTGGAGAAGTGTCTATTCATTTCTTTTGCCCATTTTTGGATTGGATTGTTTGTCTTCCTGGTATTAAGTTTTACAAGTTCTTTATAAATTTTGGTTATTAACCCCTGATCAGACGCTATGTCAAATATATTCTCCCATTGTGTAGTTTGTCTTTTTATTCTGTTCTTATTGTCTTTAGCTGTGCAGAAGCTTTTTAGTTTGATAAAGTCCCATTTGTTTATCCTGTCTTTTATTTCACTTGCCCGTGGAGACAAATCAGCAAATATATTGCTGAGAGAGATGTCAGAGAGCTTACTGCCTATGTTTTCTTCTAAGATGCTTATGGTTTCACGGATTACATTCAAGTCTTTTATCCATTTTGAGTTTATTTTTGTGAGTGGTGTAAGTTGGTGGTCTAGTTTCATTTTTTTGCAGGTAGCTTTCCAGTTTTCCCAACACCATTTGTTGAAGAGGCTGTCTTTACTCGATTGTATTGTCTTACCTCCTTTGTCAAATATCAGTTGTCCATAGAGCTGTGGGTTTATTTCTGAGTTCTCTGTTCTGTTCCATTGATCTATGTGCCTGTTCTTATGCCAGTACCATGCTGTTTTGAGTACAATGGCCTTATAATATAACTTGATATCTGGAAGTGTGATACCTCCCGCTTTTTTCTTCCTTTTCAGGATTGCTGAGGCTATTCGTGTTCTTTTTTGGTTCCATATAAATTTTTGGAATATGTGTTCTATGTCTTTGAAGTAAGTCATTGGTATTTTCATTGGTATTGCATTGAATTTATAAATTGCTTTGGGTAATATAGACATTTTAATGATGTTTATTCTTCCTAACCATGAGCACGGTATATGCCTCCACTTATTCGTATCTTCCCTGATTTCTTTTATCAATGTTTTATAATTTTCCGAGTACAAGTCTTTAATCTCCTTGGTTAGATTTATTCCTAGGTACTTTATTTTTTTGGTTGCAATGGTAAAGGGGATTGATTCCCTGATTTCTCTTTCTGACAGTTCATTATTAGTGTATAAAAATGCCTCTGATTTCTGAGTATTGATTTTATATCCTGCCACCTTGCCAAATTCTTTTATCAGGTCTAGTAGTTTTTTGACTGAGACTTTAGGGTTTTCTATATACAATATCATGTCATCTGCAAATAATGATAGTTTTACTTCTTCTGTTCCAATTTGGATGCCTTTTATTTCTTTTTCTTGTCTGATTGCTGTGGCGAGGACTTCCAGAACTATGTTGAATAAGAGTGGTGAAAGGGGGCACCCCTGCCTTGTTCCTGATCTTAAGGGGATTGCTTTTAATTTTTGCCCATTGAGTATGATGTTGGCTGTGGGTTTGTCATAGATGGCCTTTATCATGTTGAGGTATGTTCCCTGTATTCCCACTTTGCTGAGAGTTTTGAACATGAATGGGTGCTGGACTTTATCAAATGCTTTTTCTGCATCTATTGAAATTATCATGTGGTTTTTCTCCTTTCTTTTGTTTATGTGCTGAATCACATTGTTTGATTTGCGAATATCGTACCAGCCTTGCCTCCCAAGAATAAATCCTACTTGATCATGGTGTATGATTTTTTCCATATATTGCTGGATCCGTTTGCTAATATTTTATTGAGGATTTTTGAATTTAAGTTCATCAGGGATATTGGCGTATAATTTTCTTTTTTTTGTGTTGTCTTTGCCTGGTTTTGGAATCAGAATTATGCTCGCCTCATAAAAGGACTTTGGAAGTCTTCCTTCCTCTTGAATTTTTTGAAACAGCTTGAGAAGGATAGGAGTTAGTTCTTCTTTGAATATTTGGTAGAATTCACTTGTGAAGCCATCAGGCCCAGGACTTTTCTTTTTTGGGAGTTTTTTGATAGCTGTTTCAATCTCATTTGTTGTAATTGGAATGTTTAGGTTTTCTGATTCTTCCAGATTGATTTTTGGAAGATTATATGATTCAAAGAATTTGTCCATTTCATCAAGGTTGTCTAGTTTTTTGGCATACAGTTCTTCATTGTATTTTCTTACAATATTTTGTATTTCTGTTGTGTCAGTTGTTATTTCTCCACTCTCGTTTCTAATTTTATTTATTTGAGTCCTCTCTCTTTTTTTCTTGGGGAGTCTTGTTAAAGGTTCATCGATCTTGTTTACCTTTACAAAGAACCAGCTCCTGGTTTCATTGATCCTCTGTATTGTTTCTTTAGCCTCTATGTCATTTATTTCTGCTCTGATCTTTATTATTTCCTTCCTTCTACTAGCTCTGGGATTTACTTGCTGTTCTTTTTCTAGTTCTTTTAGATGCAGGGTTAAGTTGTTTATTTGAGCTTTTTCTAGCTTCTTGAGGTATGCCTGTAATGCTATAAACTTCCCTCTCAGGACTGCTTTTGCTGTGTCCCATAAATTTTGAGTTGATGTATGCTCATTATCATTTGTTTCTAGGAATTTTTTAATTTCTTCTTTGATCTCAATGTTAACCCATTCATTGTTTAATAACGTGCTATTTAGTTTCCAAGTGTTTGAATGTTTTTCAATTTTTCTATTGTGGTTGATTTCTAGTTTAATGCCATTGTGATCAGAGAAAGTGCTCAATATGATTTCAATCTTCTTAAATTTGTTGAGCCCGCTTTTGTGCCCTAACATGTGGTCTATTCTAGAGAATGTACCATGAGCACTTGAAAAGAATGTATATTCTGCTGTTTTAGGGTGAAAGGTTCTGACGATATCTATTAAATCCAGTTGATCTAATATGTCCTTTAAGTCTGCTGTTTCTTTGTTAATTTTCTTTCTTGAGGATCTATCTAATGATGTTAATGGGGTATTGAAATCTCCTACTATTATAGTATTGCTGTTGATCTCACCCTTTAAGTCTATCAAAGTCTGCTTTATATATTTAGGTGATCCTATATTAGGTGCGTAGATATTTATAATGGTTATATCTTCCTTTTGGATTGCTCCCTTTATCATTATGTAGTGACCTTCTTTATCTCTAACTATGGTCTTTGTTCTAAAGTCCATTTTGTCTGATATAAGTATGGCTACCCCAGCTTTTTTTTTCATTTCCATTTGCATTAAATATTTTTTCCATCCTTTTATCTTCAGTCTGTGTGCATCTTTTGATTTAAGGTGTGTCTCTTGTAGACAGCATATGTATGGGTCCTGTTTTCTTATTCACGCAGATACCCTATGTCTCTTGATCGGATCATTTAATCCATTAACATTTAAGGTTATTACTGATATGTAATTGTTTATTGCCATTTTTTTTCTATAAAACTTTTTTTCTCTTTTGCTATATTCTTTTTTTCCTTTGATCTGTTTACAACAGGTCCCTTAGCATTTCTTGCAGCCTTGGTTTGGTTGCAGTGAAATCCTTGAGTTTTTTTTTGTCTGTAAAGCTTTTCATTTCTCCTTCAATTTTAAATGTTAGCCTTGCTGGATAAGGTAGTCTTGGTTGTAGGCTCTTGTTCTGCATTACTTTGAATATTTCTTGCCATTCCCTTCTGGCCTCAAGTGTTTCTGTTGAGATGTCAGAAATCATCCCTATGGGGGCTCCTTTGTAAGTGATAGTCTTTTTTTCTCTAGCAGCTTTTAATATTTTCTCTTTATCATTTAGCTTTGGTAATTTAATTATGATGTGTCTTGGTGTTGGTTTCTTTGGGTTTCTCCTTAATGGAGTTCTCTGTGCTTCCTGAACATGTGAAACATTTTCCTGCCTTAATTGGGGGAAGTTTTCCGCTATAATATGTTTGAACAAAGCCTCTATCCTTTGTTCTTTCTCTTCTTCTTCAGGAACCCCTATAATGTGGATGTTATTTCTCTTCATGTTGTCACAGAGCTCTCTTAGAGATTCCTCAGACTTTTTGAGTCTCTTTTCTTTTTTCTGCTCTGCTTCCGTGCCTTTATTTATTGTGTCCTCTATCTCACTGATTCGATTCTCTGCTTCATCCATCCTGCTTTTAATTCCTTCCATTGTATTCTTTATTTCAGATATTGTATTTGTCATTTCTGTCTGATTCTTTTTTATTATTTCAATGTCCTTTTTTATATTTGTTATCTCTTTATTTAGGTTTTCGTAATGGCCGTCTATGGTGGTTCTAATATCTTTGAGCATCCTAACAATCATTATTTTAAGCTCTGCATCTGGTAATTTGGTTATATCTGATTCACTTAGGTCCTTTTCTGGGGATTTCTCTTGGTTTATTTGTGTTGTATTTCTCTGCCTCCGCATTTTCTCTTCACAGGAGTGGCTGTGATCACGTGCTCAGGTGCACAAGGGTTGGTGGCCTTGGCCTTTGCCCCGCCCCTGTGTGTGACGTTATGCAAGGACCTGAGGGCACTGGCGAGCACCTTTGCTCAGCTGCGGGTCTCCGCCTGTTTCTGAGCTTTCGCCCTGCCTTTGTAGGATGATCCCACTCAAGGAACAGCTGCTAGCCTTGGCTCTACCACCAGGCAGGGCTGCGTGCCCAAGCTCAGCTCCGTAGTGGAACTCCACCTCTTCTGGGCTTTTGGCTCCACCCCCGTGGGAGGAGCCGGCTACCAAGTCAGACTGCAAGCCTGGGTTGCAGGGCGGGGCAGGGATGTGCTCCTCTGCCCTTGCTCGGGACTGGTTTCTACTCTTTCTGGGTTTCCCGCCCTTCCCCCGGAGCCTGGATTACAGGCTGCCGGCAGCTGAGCTTGGCGGCTTTTGCATGCCCCCTTCTCCCTAGCCGGGCAAGATTGAGCTCACACCTGAGCCCAGTGGTGGCCAGCCAGCTTCCAACCCTGCCAGCAGAACTGTGTTTTTGTCTCCCGCTGCCGCCCGCCCTCCCGCACGCCCTCAGCCGCGTGGGTGGGGGCGTTGCAGCTCAGACCCTAAGACTCACTACTGTAGACCTGAAAGCTCCCTCCTTCTATGCGACTCTGCTCTGAATGCTGCAGGGGAGCTTGTTTGGCTGCTCTCCTGCTTCACTTTGCTGGTATTGCTGTTTCCGGGGGAAATATTCACTTCAGCTTTGGGGAGTGACTCGTCCCAGGGGTTAGGGTGGCTATCTCCCAAAATGTTTCTCCCTATGCCTCCTAGATTGCACTCTCTTCCTGTTACTGTGGTTCTCTCCCCTCTCCCTCCGTCCCCAGGAGCCCTGGGTGAGTGTTTGTGAGAGAGATGTTCTGCGTGGTCCCTTTAAGAAGGATCCTGGGTCTGAGAAATCAGACTCTCTCAAAAACAGTATCCTGACTTGTTTCCAGCTAAATACTGTCATTATGCTTCTTCTGGGCTCTGGGGCTGCAGGCTGGGGCTTTGTTCCTGGGGCTCAGGACCCTTTCCCCTCTGCTAAACTCACTTCCTGCCACGTGAGTCTCTCCCTGCTGCCATTCGCTCCGAGAAGCTGGGCAGCCTTCTCCGCGTTTCTGCTTTTCCTACCAGTCTCTGTGTGGCTTCTTCACCGTTCCTTGGTTAAAGAGTCTTTTTAGTTTAGTCCAAAGTTGGTTTTTCCAGCTGATAGTTCATAAAATTAGTTTGTAATCCACTTTGGTTCTGGGAGGTAGATGCTGGTACGTCTGCCTACTCCAGTGCCATCTTGTCTCTCTGTCTAGTCTAGTAGTATTTTGACTAAGACTTTAAGGTTTTCTATGTACAATATCATGTCATCAGCAATAAATGATAGCTCTACTTTTTCTTTTCCAATTTGGATGCCTTTTATTTCTTCTTCTTGTCTGATTGTGATAGCTAGGATTTCCAGAACTATGTTGAATAAGAGTGGTGAAAGGAGTCACCCCTGCCTTGTTCCTGATCTTAAGAAAATTGTTCTTAATTTTTATCCATTGATTATGATGTTGGCTCTGGGTTTGTCATAGATAGCCTTTATTACATTGATGTATGTTTCCTGTATTCCCACTTTGCTGAGAGTTTTGATCATAAGTGGGTGCTGGATTTTATAAAATGCTTTTTCTGCATTTATTGATATGATCATATGATTTTTATCCTTTATTTTGTTTATGTGATGAATCACATTTACTGATTTGTAAATGTTTTAACAGCCTTGCATCCCTGGAATGAACCTCACTTGATTATGATTCATCATCTGTTTGATATATTATATACATCATTTTTTATGTATTGCTAGATCCAGTTTGCTAATATTGTCATAATTTTTAAAATTTTTGTATTTTCCATTGTATTTTTTACTTTTATTTTTTATTTTTAGTTGTTTTTTTTAGAGTTCTTAACAATACCACTTTCAAATGCCATCAAGGAATAAGACATCAAATGTGATGGCTACACAACAGACAAGTAATTCAGAAAGAAAATTTGAAATCTCCAGAAAGCCATCTTAATCACATGAAAACCTTAGAGTTAAGTGATAAAGAATTCAAAATTAAAGTTCTGAAAATACTCAATGAGATATGAGAAAACACTGATAGGCAATTTAATAAGCTCAAAAAACAAGTGAATGAACAAAATGAGTACTTCATCAAGGAGATTGAAACTTTAAAAGCAGAGATGAAGAAATAAATACATGAATTGAAAAATGAGGTAACAAGTTTAGCTAATAGAACAGACCAGATAGAGTAGAGAATCAGTGACACCAAAAACAAGCAACTAGAAATGCTAGAGGAGAGAAGAAGAGAATCATGAAATTAAAAAGATGCTCAACATTACTAATTTCAGAGAAACACAAATTAAAACCACAATGAGATATCACCTCATGTATATCAGAGTAACTATCATAAATAAATACACAAATGGTAAGTGCTGACAAGGATGTAAAGAAAAGCAACCCTTGTGAACTATTGGTGAAAATGCAGTTGATGCAGCCACCATGAAAACACTTTGGAGTTTCCTTAAAAAAATAAAAAATGGCACTGCCGATGACCCAGCAATTCCACTTCTAGAGATTTATTCAAATAAATCCAAAATTGATAATTTGAAAGAATAGATGCACCTGTATGTTTGTAGCAATTTTATTTACAATAGCCAAGATATGGAAGTAACCCAAGTGTTCATCAATAGACAAGTGGTTGAAAAATGGTGGTACATATATAAAATGGAATATTATTCAGCCATAATAGTGAAATTTTGCCTTTTGAGGCCTGACTTATGGTGACACAGTAGACAAAATGTCAACTTGGAATGCTGAGGTCACCAGCTCAAAACCCTAAACCTGCTTGGTCAAGGCACAAATGGGAGTTGATGCTTCCTGCTTCTCCCCTTTCTATAAAATGAATAAATAAAATCTTTTAAAAATAAGACATATTATAATTTGTAACAGCATTAATCTAGAGGGTGTTACATTTAGTAAATTAAGTCAGGCAAAGAAAAAAAATGTTATAGGATTTCACCTACATGTAGAATCTAAAGAATGAAATAAATAAACAAAAGAATCTGAAACAAACTTATAATCACAGACAGCGGACTGGTGGTTGCCAGAGGGGGGTAGTTTGAGGTACTGAGAGAAAGAGGTGAAGGGATTAAGAAGTACAATTGGCAGTTAGAAAATGTCACAGAACTGTAAAGTAAAACATGAGGAATATAGTCAATAAAATTGTGATATCTATGTACAGTGTCATCTAGGTACTGAATATATTGAGGGGAACAGTTTAAGGTATATGATTACCTTACCATTAAGCTGTACACCTAAAACTAATAAAAAATAATAGTTAAAGTAAACTGTAATTGAAAAGGTAATAAAGGAGTCAGTTGGAAATTCTAGAATAAAAAACAAAGACCTCAGTCCATGGGTTTAACAAGATAATATATCAGAAGAACAGGATTATATATTTCCAAAATAATTTAATATAAAATACTAAAACTAAAACACAGAAGGAAAATGAATTGGAAAATAAAAACAGAACAGAGCATAAGAGCACATAGTGAAGGTCTAACATACATGTAATGGCAGGAGAGAAGGAATGAGGTAGAAACAATATTCAAAAAGTTTACAAAACTAATGAGACATAAACCCACAGAATCAAGCAGTTCGCTCTACCGTAAGCAGAATAAACAAACAAAAAGAATACCCTGCATGTAGGCAGTTTATAATTAAGTTTCTAGAAACCAAAAGTACAGATAAAACTGAAAGTAGTCAAAAGATGAGATTGGATATGTTTAAAGTGACATGGCATGTACACAGGTAACAGACTGACAGCTATAAGAGGTGAGAAAGTTTGGATAAAAGAAGGAGAAGGGATTAGCCAAAAAACATATACATAATATATAGACACAGTCAACAGTGTAGTGATGGCAAGAAAAGTTGGGTGGGGCTAAGATGGAAGAAAGCATAGGTGGAAAAAATAGAAACAAAAATATTTTTAGAAATGGAGGGCACACAATGTGATGGGCAGATGGTGGTTTGTTAAGTTGAGCTCTTGTCAGCTGCACACATGCACTCTCATGTTCATTGCAGCATTATTCATGGTGGCCAAGACATGGAAACAATCAAAATGTTCCTCAATAGATGATTTTAAGAAGATGTGGTACATATATACAATGTAACACTGTTCAGCCATAAAAAAATGATGACATATTGCCATTTACAGCAACATGGATGAACCTTGAGAAGATTATACTAACTGAAATAAGTAAATCAGAAAAAGCTGAGAACTATATGATTTCACACAAAGATGGGTTATAAAACTGAGACTCATCCACATAGATAAAAGTTAAGTGATTACCAGAGAGAGGGGGGAAGGGGAAGAGCAGTAAAATGGGACAAATATATGGTGATGGAAAATGATTTGACTTTGGGTGATAGGGATGCAACACAATCAACATTTCAAATGGTATAAAGATGGTCACCTGAAACATCTTTATGTACTTATAATCAGTGTCACCCCATTAAATTAATTTTAAAATAAAAAAGTAAAATTAAAAAAAAAGAAAACTGTGCCTGACCAGACTGTTGTGCAGTGGATAGAGCATCAGACTGGGATGCAGATGACCCAGGTTCGAGACCCTGAGGTTGCCAGCTTGAGCACAGGCTCATGTAGTTTGTGCAAAGCTCACCAGCTTGAACCCAGGGTCGCTGGCTTGAGCAAAGCGTTACTAGGTCTGCTGTAGCCTCCGGTCAAGGCACATATGAGAAAGCAATAAATGAACAACTAAGGTGTTGCAACAAAAACTAATGATTGATGCTTCTCATCTCTCTTCATTCCTGTCTGTCTGTCCCTATCTATCCCTCTCTCTGACTCTCACTGTCTCTATAAAAAAGAAAAGAAAAGAAAACCATATGATTTTGAAAATCAATGTGATCCTAGTAACTTTAATTAAATGTTAAAAAATAAAATTACAAAAATAAAAGCAGCCATAAGATCAATATTAAAACTGAAGACAGACTTATCAAAAAGAAACAAAGCCAACAGCAATGGTACGGTGTTTTTAAAGATTTAAAGTAAAAATAAACAAACAGAACTACCAATATTAAACTCTTTGCCCAAGGAAAATATGTTTCCACAATGTGGGTTAAATAAAGGGGATTTTATTTTTTTATTTTTTTATTTTTTTAGATTTTATTTATTCATTATAGAGAGGAGAGAGAGAGAGAGAGAGAGAAGGGGGGAGGAGCAGGAAGCATCAACTCCCATATGCGCCTTGACCAGGCAAGCCCAGGGTTTTGAACCGGCAACCTCAGTGTTTCCAGGTTAACGCTTTATCCACTGCGCCACCACAGGTCAGGCCTAAAGGGGATTTTAGATCAAGATAAACTTAAGAAATTCCTCACCAGCAAACCAAAATTATAAGAGGGGAAAAAAAAGAATAAAAATTCCTCAGACAAAAGGAAAATAATCCATACAAAATCATAGTAAGTATAAATAAATTTTTACTTTAATTGTAATGTTTGCAGACTTTAGGTATAAAATTAAAATTTTTAACAAAAAATAATCCAAAAATGTATGAAAGGGAAGTGGAGTTTAAAAGTTTTAGGAACATCAGAGATAAAGTGCAAATATATTGTAGGAGACTATGATAAGTCAGGGATTCTTACTATATTTTCTCTGGTAATTACTAAAATGGTAAAAGAAGGTAAAACTGATAAGTTACTAGAGGAAAAATACATAAAATTAAAATATTGATTAATCTAATAGAAGGCAAACATAAAGTAAAAATATAAGACAAATAACAAAAGTAGAAAAAGTATGAGTGAGTGGTAGATATATTCTAAACCAAATTAGATGAGTAAGTAAATTAAATATATAAATAAATCAAATATGTCCAAACTAAATATTAAGATTGTCAAATTGAATTTTAGTAAACCCAAATATATACAAGTTACACGAAATGCACTTTCAATATTAAATTGCAAAAATATTGAATATAAAATGACATAATGTAGTCATTGCTTTTATATATATATATACACACACACACACACACACATACATGACAGAGGGAGTTGATCATGTCAGTAATAGTGGTGACAGAAATACCCTTGATCTCTACCCTTAAAATTTTAAGAAATTGAGCAACTATAACTCAGCAAAGAAACCCCAACTGGGCTCGTAAGCTTGCTTGAAAGATCTGTACACTGAACTGACTAAAGGTTGAATGAATTAAAAATGGGGCAAAGAAGATAAGACATTCTGTCAGGGCTGTGAAAAGGGGAGAAACCCAGAGTAACTGGGTCTTGTTTTGCCAGTAGGAGTGGAGAGATTGGAGGTGGTATTTGTACAGATACTGATCTAAATTGGTAGCAGAGCATGTTGTCACTGACAGTGTTCCCAGGATCTGCTGGTAGCTAGCACTCAGACAGAGACACAAACATACAAAGTTCAGGCCCCCCCAGCTTTCACTTATGGGTACAGAGTTTGGCAGACACGTGCCCCACAGCTAGTTCTGCAGGCTCACATATTCCTGTAAAGAAGAGAAGTGCTTTGTGTATGGTCCCCTAATCTGTTGAAACACAGGAAGAACAACCAAAGACCTGAGATCACCATTGCTAAAGTCATAAACCTCACAGCATACCCCACCCATTATCAGAACTGCAGTCCCACCTCCATCATCTCAATAACAGCTTCTTGGCAGAGGTCAGACTGGAATTTGGCAGATTTAAACTTTGTAAACCAGTGCCATTAATTGGGAAAAAAATTGAAAAACCTCTTGGAAGTCCTTTTCATTTTGCTTGGGCTTAAGGGGATGCTTATTCTATTTGTTTTTCCTTACATTTTTGTTGTGTTTTTCTTTATTGATTATTGTTTTTTGGTTTTAGTTCTTTGTTTTTTGTGTGTTTTTCACTTTTATTTTCTATTTATTTTTATAAAATTTTATATTTTGTCTCTTTTTTTGGGGGGGGTGCTTGATTTCCTAAAAATACCACTCTCAAATGGAATCAAGGCAGAAAATAATAATACCATGGCTACCCAATAAGAAACACAGTTCATAAAGAAAAAAAAAAGAAAAATCTGTGGAAAGCAATCTCAATCTCAAGGAAACCTTGGAGTTAAACAATAGAGAATTCAAAATTGAAGTTCCAGAAATATTCAACAAGATGAGAGAAAACACTGATAGGCAATGTAATAAGCTCAGAAAGAGAACAAAAACAAACAAGTACCTCATCAAGGAGATTGAAATTTTAGAACAAAAATGAAGAACTCAATACATAAACTGAAAAAAGAGCTACCAAATTTAACTAATAGAACAAGAAAGACGGAGAAGAGAATCAATGACATTAAGGTAGGGAATTAAAGATGCTACAGAGAGAAGAAAGAGACTCACAATTTTTTTAAAAAAGTGAAAGCACTCTATGAGAATTGTTTGACTCTATCAGGAAAAGTAATATGAGAATAATTAGTATTTCAGAAGAAGAAGGGAGGGTGAATGATGTGAGAGCTTAATGAAACACATCATTGATAAAGTTCCCAAGAGAAAGATCCTTGAATCAAAAAGCAAACAGAATGCCTAGTTACCTCAACCAAAACAGGCCTCCTCCAAGGCACATTGTAATAAAACTGTCAAAAATTAAGGACAAGGAAGAATCCTAAAGGCAGGTAGTAAAAAGAAAAACATAACATACAAACAATGCTAATCAGGTTACCATCACACTTTTCAGCAGAAACTTTACAACACAGAAGAAAGTAGACCCAAACATTCAAAGTACTGAAAGAGAGAAATTATCAGCCAAGAATAATATACCATTAAAGTTATCCCATATTATCCAAATATGAAGAACTAACTTTTTTAATTGCCAGACATACAGAAGCTAAGGGAATTTATTATCAGAAAACCCCCAATACATGAAATTCTCAGAGTATTTCAGTGGTGGGATTGAGCCAGTTTGCATCGGTTCAGCAGAACTAATACGTGATTTTTTGTTAAACTCGGCAAACTGGTTGTTAAAATGGCACTTGTAATCAAAGTTCTCTGTAAGGTGGGCACCTGGGATGCCGCCCAATATGGAAATCACAAATTTACATTCCTTACACATTTTTAACATTCATCTGTGCAACAGAGTATTCTTAGTGCCCATAGTAATGTTCATTCCATCCATAGGTGAAAAAATTGATCACGAGAAAGCCAATCAAGAAGCAATATGGAAAAATCTTAAGTAAGTTTTATTGTTCTTTGTCAGGTATTATTTAATATTTTTCATTAATATTTTAAAATTATTTCTTATAATAATCTAATTTTGAGTACCTCATTTATTGTTCTTATTTAAGTATTAAGTGCATGAAATAATAAACTACTTTTCTGTATATCATTTTTTTATACTGAAAACAGTCACTAAGGAAAAGAACCAGTTGCTAAATTATTTGAATCCCACCTCTGGAGTTATCCTACCAAATACAAAACAACACAAAACTAAAAGTAAAATCTCAAACAATGTTACAATATAAAGAAGAATTATCAGTGACAACAAAAACATAAAAGGGGAGAGGATAAAGATCTGAAGTAGCAAAGAAGGATGGATGACAGAGGTATTTATAAGACAAAGGACTCTTGTACATACAAAATTTTTTTCTCAATAACTTAATAGTAACAAACCAAAAATGAAATACATAGCATAAGAAAAGGAATTAGAAGAAAGAAGCATGGAATACAACTAAACAAAAACAGCTGACAGAAACACAGAGGAAAAGAACCAAAGAAGACACAAAGCTACCAGGAAAAAAATATCATAAAATGGCTATAAGAAACCCTCATGTGTCAATAAGTACACTAAATGTAGATGGACTGAATCCACCATTAAAGAAGCATAAAGGAACCCATTCAATTAAAAATCAAAACTCAACCATATGTTACCTTCAAAAGACATACATAAGCTGCAAGGACTAAAGTAGACTCAAAATGAAAAATTAGAAAATGATTCTCCAAAGAAATAATACACAAGAAAAGCAGGGGTATCCATACTTGTGTCTCACAATACTGATTTCAAGACAACAAAGGTAACAAGGGACAAAGATGGACATTTCATAAAATAAAGAGAACAGTACATCAAGAAGACATAATATATGTACCAAATCAAAGAGCAACATATAAAACATCTATTAACAGAACAAAATATAAGGCATACACAAAAATGCAATCATATTTGGAGATCTCAACACACCACTGACAGCTTTAGATATATTATCCAAACAGAAATCAATTAAGAAAATTGGCCTTAGATGACACACTAAACCTAGTAGATATAATGGACATTTACAGGACATTTTATTCTGAAACATCTGATTATACAGGCTTTTTCAGTGTTCTGGGAGCATTCTCAAGGACAGACAATATGTTTGGACACAAAACTAACTTCAACAAATTTAATAAGATTAAAATTATACCAAGCATATTCTTTTACCATAAGGCTGTAAAATTAGAATGTAACAGGAAAAAAAAAAGTAAGAAAACCCACAAAAAAGTAAAAATTAAACAATATACATATAAAAAATAACTAGGTCAAAGAAGAAATAAAAGCAGAGAGCAAAAGATATATACAGCCAGATCAAGTGGTGGTGTAGTGAATAGAGCATCAGATTGGGATAAAGAAGACCCAGGTTCAAAACCACAAGGTCACCAGCTTGAGCGCAGGCTCATCCAGTTTGGGCATGGGCACACCAGCTTAAGCAGAGGGTTGCTACCTTGAGCATGGGATCATAGACATGACCCCATGATCACTGGCTTGAGCATAAAGGCTGCCAGCTTGAAGCCCAAGGTCGCTTGCTTGAGCACAGGATCACCAGCTTGAGTGCGGGGTCACTGGCTTAAGCATGGGATCATAGATATGACCCCATGGTCTTTGGCTTGAGCCCAAAGGTCACTAGCTAGAGCCCAAGGTCTCTGGCTTGAGCAAAAGGAGTCACCTGCTCTGCTGTAGCCTGCACTCAAGGCACATATGAAAAAGCAATCAATGAACAACTAAGGTGCCACAACAAAGAATTGATGCTTTTCATCTCTTTCCTTTAATGTCTGTCTGTCCTTATCTGTCCCTCTCTCTTTCTTTCTCACAGTCTCTGTAAAAAAATATATATATGCACACAAATTAGAATGACATATCAAAATTTCTGGGATGCAGCCAAAGCAGTAATAAGAAGGAAGTTTATATCATTACAGGCTTATACCAAGAAATGAGAAAGATCCCAAGTAAACAACCTAACATCATACCTTAAAAGGCTAGAAAAAGAAGAACAAAGGCAACCCAAAATAAGCATAAGAAAGAAAATAGTAAAAATTAGAGCATAACCAAACAAAATAGAGAACAAAAACACTATAAAAATTAATACAACAAAGAATTGGTTCTTTGAAAAGATTAATAAAATTGACAAACCTTTGGCTAGACCCACTAAGGAAAAAAGAGAAAGGATTTATACAACAAAATTCAAAATGTAAAAGGAAAAATTACCACAGACACCATAGATATGCAAGGGATAATACTAGAATACTATAAAAGATTATATGCCAACAAAATTAACAACTTAGAAAAACTGGATACGTTCCTAGAACTATACAATCTTCCTGGACTTACTCATGAAAAAGTGAAAAACTTAAATAGACTTATAAGCAGAAGGAAAATAAAAAGAGCTACCAAGAACCTCTTTAAAAATAAAAGTCCAGGACCAGATGGCTACACTATTATATTCTATCAAACATTCAAAGATTTTGTACCTACCTTTCTTAAAGTTAACCAAAAAATAGAAAAAGAAGCAATACTCTCTAACACATTTTGTGAGGCAAAAATAAAACTGATACCAAAACCTGGAAAGGACAACAAAATAAAGAAAACTGAAGACTAATATCTCTAATGAATACAGATGTAAAAATTCTAAACAAAATACTGCCAAATTGAATACAATACATTAAAAAATAATACATCATGATTAGATGGGATACACTCCAGGAACATAAGCATGGTTCAACATATGCAAATCAATCAATTTAATACCCCACATCAACAAAACAATGAACAATAATAATATGATTATATCAATAGATGCAGAAAAGGCATTTGATAAGATATAAGATCCATTTATGTTGAAAATACTCAATAAAATGGGTATAGAAGGTAAGTACTTAATCATAATAAAGGTCACATATGAAAAACCATCAGTCAATATTATACAAAATGGTAACAAACTGAAAGCTTTTTCTCTAAAGTCAGAAAATGGAAATGGCTGCCCACTATCTCCATTTTTATTCTACATAGTACAGGAAGTCCTATCCAGAATTATCAGGCAAGAGATAGTAATGTAAAGCATCTATATTGAGAAAGAAGTAAAGGTATCACTTTTTACAAATAACATGATCCTATATAAAGAAAACCTTCAAAGACTCCACAAAAAAACTATTAGAGAAAATAAAAAAAATACAGTAAAGTCACAGGATATAAAATCAATATACAAAAAACTACTGATTTCCTATATGCCCACAATGAAACTTCAAAAATTAATTGAAAAGAACAATTTCTTCTGCAACAGCACACACAAACAGAAAAAAATACCTAAGAAAACACTAAAAAGGATGTAAAGGACCTATATTCTGAAAACTACAAAGTATTATTGAAAGAAGTTAATAAAGACACAATGAAATGGAAATATATTGCATGTTCATCAGCTGGAAAAATAAACAGTTAAAATGGCCATATTATTCAAAGCATTGTACAAATTTAATGCTATCTCCATCAAAATCCCAATGTCACCTTTTAAAGAAATAGAACAAAAAGTCACCAGATTTGTTTAGAACCATAAAAGACCCTGAATAGTCAAAGCAATACTGAGGAAAAAGAATAAACCAAAGGTATCACACTACCTGACTTCAAATTATAATATAAAACCATGACAATCAAATCAGAATAGTAATGGCAGAAAAACACAGACCAATGGAACAGAATTAAAAGCACAGAAATAAAACTATATATATATACACACACACACACACACACATACACACATGAGCCCTGGCCGGTTGGCTCAGTGGTAGAGCATCAGCCTGGCGTGCAGGAGTCCCAGGTTCGATTCCCAGCCACGGCACACAGAAGAAGCGCCCATCTGCTTCTCCACCCCTCCCCCTCTCCTTCCTCTCTGTCTCTCTCCACCACCACCACCCCCTGCAGCCAAGGCTCCATGGGACCAAAGTTGTCCTGGGCACTGAGGATGGCTCTGTGGCCTCTGCTTCAGGTGCTAAAATGGCTATGGTTACAACAGAGCCACACCCCAGATGGGCAGAGCATCGCCCCCTGGTGGGCATGCCAGGTGGATCCCGGTCGGGCACATGCGGGAGTCTGTCTGACTGCCTCCCCGTTTCCAACTTCAGAAAAAACAAACAAACAAACAAACTATATATATATATATATATATATATATATATATATATATATATATATATGGACAAATCATCTTCAACAAAGGAGCCAAAAACACACAATGGAGAAAAGAAAGCCTCTTCAATAAATGGTGCTGAGAAACTTGGAAAGCCACATGCAGAAGTAAATAAAACTTGACTACCATTTGTCACCTTGCACAAAAATTAATTCAAAATGAATCAAAGACCTAAATATAAGTTCTGAAACAATAAATTACATAGAAGAAAACATAGGTACTAAACTCATGGACCTTGGCTATAGAGAACAATTCATGAATTTCACCCCAAAGGCAAGGGAGTAATGGCAAAAATAAATGAATGGGAATATATCAAAATAAAAAGCTTTTTGCACAGCAAAAGAAATTGAAAAGAAAAAAAAAACAAATAAGCCAACTGAATGGGAGATATTTGCAACAACAGCTCCGATAAGGGGTTAATATCCAAAATATATAAAGAACACACAAAGCTCAGCAAAAAATAAGTAAACAATACAATTAAAATAAGGGACAAGCTTGACCAGGCAGTGGCGCAGTGGATAAAGCATAGGACTGGGATGCAGAGGACCCAGGTTCAGGACCCCAAGGTCGCCAGCTTGAGCATGGGCTCCTCTGGTTTGAGCAAAGCTCAACAGCTTGGACCCAAGGTCACTGGCTCAAGCAAGGGGTTACTCAGTCTGCTGTAGCCCCACGGTCAAGGCACATATGAGAAAGCAATCAATGAACAACTATGGTGTCACAATGAAAAACTAATGATTGATGCTCTCATCTCTCTTCATTCCTTTCTGTCTGTCCCTGTCTATCCCTCTCTCTAACTCTCTCTCTGTCTCTGTAAAAAAAAAAAAATAGGGGTAAGACCTGAACAGACACTTCCCTGAAGAAGACATACAAATGGCCAACAGATATATGAAAAGATGCTCATATTTGCTAGCATTTCAAGAAATGAAAATAATCAAAACTACAATGAGATATCACCTCACAATTGTTAGACTGGCTATTATCAACACAGGTAATACAAGTGCTGAAGAGGATGGGGAGAGAAAGGAACCCACATTCACTGCTGTTGGGAATGCAAATTAGTATAACCATTATGGAAGAAAGTATGGTGGTTTCTCAAAAAATAAAAATAGAACTACCTTATGACCCAGCAATCTCTCTACTAGGTACCTACCCCCAAAACTCGAAAATATTGGTACATAAAGACACATGCACCCCCATGTTTATTGCAGCATTATTCACAGTGGCCAAGACATGGAAATAACCAAAGTGTCTCTCAATACAGGGTTGGATAAAGAAGGGGTGGTACATCTATGCAATGGACTACTATACAGCCATAAGAAATGATGACATAGTGACACTTATGACAACATGGGTGGACCTTGAGAGCATTACACTGACTGAAATAAATCAGAAAATGCTAAGAACTGTATGATTTCACACAGAGGTAGGATATATAACTGAGACTCATGGACATAAAGTGAAGTGGTTACCAGGAGGAGGGGAATGTGGAAGAGCAGTGTAAAGAGGAACAAATATAAGGTGTAGGAAAGTCATTTGACTTTGAGTAATGGGTATACAACACAATCAACAATTCAATTGCTATAGAAATGTTTACTTAAAATCTGTGTACTCATTGACCAACATCACATAATTAAAGTTAATTTTCTAAATAATTTTTTTTAAAAAAGAAAGACTATCAAAATTTCCAATTTATCTCATAGTGGCTCATCCTTGTACAATGTAACACCAACTTAAGGCCTCTCATATTCTCTGTAACTAAAGCAAGTTTGTTTACTAAAAGCAGCAAAAGATCTTGATTTTTGGGAATGACTACACTACTTAGGGTTAAATCTTGGGAAAACTTTATAGAGATGACATATAAGAAAGCAGCTACAAGTGTGATGTCATAGAAATGGTGCCGTGAGGGTTGCTCCCAATATATCTCCTTGAAATTTCAACAAATTCAACAACTAGAGACAGAAAAATAATCTCAGGAGCATCTGAAATACAAATACACCAAACAAAGGTATGATTGGGTGAAAAAGTGGCTGAGTATATAATCCACTCTGAAGGAAATAAGATGGAGAATGGAGTATTTCACTTTACTCACTAATCTGAGGAAGGGCTGCTTTCATTTGAAACTGAGACAAAAGGAGAGCTGGGGCGAGAGAAGAAGTTGGGCTAGGGTAGACGATCAAGCCAAGGAGAGAGTGTGCTGGTGGCTCAGCTGGAGATCGCAGATGCAGAGTTAATGTAAGCGGCAGACTCTAGCAGAGGTGGCCAAGCATGTTGCCCACAGAGGCTGGCACCAGAGCAGCTTTGGGCTTTGTTCACTCCCAGTCTGCGATCATGGATGGTGTGTGTGAGTGGCTCCACCTGGTACCTCTGGTGCGGGCACTCACATTTGCAGATGAAGGGGCTAGGCTGGAGACTGTTAGCAGTGGATTTCGTCATGGGCTCTAGCCAAAGTTTCTGTGTGATTCCAGCTCCCTGACCAACAGCACGGGAAGTGTGCAAGGGCCAGGATCACTGGGCCTGGACTTGTCTGGGCAGAGCACCTCCCCAGCCAATACAGGTTACAAAGCACATTCCCATGGAGCAGACCTCAGAGAGCACTGTGGAAGTGGTGGGGGCTGGGTTGCGGGCTTTCCAATAGGGCACAAGGGAGAAGCTTGTGGCGATCAGACCCACAGAGCACTGAGGCAAACTAGACATACCCGGGTACCATTAGAAAGGAGCCTGACCAGTAATCAGCTTCCTGCCCTGCCTGCTTATGCTGGTGACTCTAGTTGACAAAGCCTTACCCAGAACTGTGCTTTGAGCAGACCTGAAGGAGGGACTTGGCATCTCTTAGGGCCTCTTGCTCTGCAAGCAGTGGCTGGCGCAACTTCCCACCAGCCTATACAGGTTACAAAATACATTCCCATGGAGCAGACCTCAGAGAGCACTGTGGAAGTTGTATGGGCTGGGCTATGAGCATCCAAACAGGGTACAAGGGAAAAATGCCTGATAAGAGTAGACTCGTGGAGTGCTGAGGCACACTACACATGCCTGGAGGCTCTTAGAAAGGCACCAGTACAGCTTTCAGCTCCCTGCCCTGCCTGCTTACTGGCAGCTCTGGTTGGCAATGCTTACCCAGAACTGCACTGTCAGTGGGGCTGGAGGGGGAACTTGGCAGCTCTTAGAGCCTCTTGCTCTGCAAGCAGTGGCTAGGGCAATTTCACAGCTGAGTCCCCATGCTGCTGGCTCAGTAAGGAGAGACGTGGGGAGAGGCATTGGAAAAACTGACACTCCCATTGTTAGAGCTTGCAAACCCTATCAAACTCCACCTATCAACAGGACTGAGGCCTAGTATATGTCATCACCATAGCAACACATCAATTGCAAATCTCTACTCAAGAGTGCCACAGGGGCAAAATCTGTGCTACAATGCCACTGGCCAAAAAGAAAAAGAAAAAAGGAAAAAGAAGATAACCTCTCAAAACCAGAAAAAAAATCACATTTTTATAACTTTTTTCCATTTTTTTTCTTGTATTTTTTTATCTTTTTTTTTTCACTTTGGTCATTTTATCCTTTTTTCATCTTATTCTTTCCTTTTCAGTTTGAACTTTATTACCCATAGGTGTTACATTTTTCATTCTTGTTTTTTTATTATGAGGGTTACATTTCAAAAACCTTAACTCTTTTTTTATTCTTTCTTCTTTTTTCTTCCTTTTCCTTTCACTTTTTCTCTCATTCGATCATCATTTCAAAGAAATTATTTTATTCTGGATTCAAACTTTTTCTTTGTGGCATTTTGTGTGTTTTTAGCTTTGTTTTTTAAATCTCTTTGTCATTTTCCCCCAGCTCTGGCTCTCCATTCTATGTAGTTTTTGTTCCACTTAGCACAATAGAATTTTTATTTTTTCACTGTATATTTTCAATTTTTTTCCTAAGGCATGCAATAAAATACAACATCATTTTATGTTTAAAACACTCAACAAAATGGGTACAGAAGAAAAATATCTCAACATAATAAAGACCATTTCTGACAAACCATCAGCTAACATTGTATTAAATGGCAAAAACTGAAGACATATCCTATAAAATCAAAAACAGGAAAAGAATGCCCACTCTCTCCACTCTTATTCAATGTAGTGCTGGAAGTTCCAGCCAGAGCAATCAGACAAAAGAAAGAAATAAAAGGCATTCATATTGAGAAAGAAGAAGTAAAGGTTTCACTTTTTGCAGATAATATAATCCTATACATAGAAAACCCCAAAGTCTTCACAAAAAGACAATCAGAAACAATAAATTAATACAGTAAGGTCACAGGATACAAAATTAATATACAGAAGTCTATTGCCTTCATATATGCAAACAATAAAACATCAGAAAACAAACTCAAAAAAATAATTCCCTTCATGGTTGCAAAAAACAAATTAAATACCTAAGAATAAACATAACAAAGAATGTAAAGGACCTATATAATGAAAACTACAAAACATTGTTAAGGGAAATTAAAAAAGATAAAATAAAATGGAAAAATATTCTTTGTTTTTGGATAGGAAAAATGAATATAGTCAAAATAATCATATTATTCAAAGCAATGTACAAATTTAATGCAATTCCCATCAAAATTCCAATGTTATTTTTTAAGGAAATGGAACAAAAAATCATCAAGTTTATATGGAACTATAAAAAACCCCAAATAGCCAAAGTAATGCTAAGAAAAAAGAACAAAGCTGGGGGCATTATAATACCTGACTTCAAATTATAATATAAAGCCACAATAATCAAAACAGCATGGTATTGGCAGAAATATACATACTCAGACCAATGGAACAGAATAGAGAGCCCCAAAATAAAATCACATATATATAGTCAAATAATCTTTGATAAAGGGGCCAACAACACAAAATGGAAAAAAAGAAAGCCTCTTCAATAAATGGTGCTGTGAAAACTGGAAAGCCACATGTATAAGAATGAAACTTGACTACGGTTTGTCCCTTGCACTAAAATTAATTGAAAATGAATCAAAGACCTAAATATAAGACATGAAACAGTAAATTACATAGGAAAAAAACATAGGTACTAAACTCATGAACATTGGCCATAAAGAGCACTTTATGAATTTGACTCAAAAGGCAAGGGAAGTGAAGACAAAGATAAATGAATGGGACTACATCAGGCTAAGAATCTTTTGCACAGCAATAGAAACTGATAACAAAACAGAGAGCCAAGTAAATGGAAAATTCTATTTTCAAACAACAGCACAGATAAGGGCATAACATCAAAAATACACAAAAAACTCATAAAGCAACAAGCAAACAATCCAATAAAAAAAATGAGAAGAGTACATGAACAGACACTTCTCCCAGAAAGAAATTCAAAGGCCAACAGATATATGAAAAGATGCTCATCTTCATTAGCTATTAGGGAAATGCAAATCAAAACTACAAATGAGATATCACCTGTTAGATGAGCTATTATAAAAAAGACAGGTAATAACAAGTGTTGAAGAGGCTGTGGAGAAAAAGGAACCCTCATTCACTATTGGTCGAAAAGTAAAGTAGTACAATCATTACGGAAGAAAGTATGGTGGTTCCTCACAAAATTAAAAATAAAACTACCATATGACCCAGCAATCCCTGTTCTGGGTATATACTTCCAGAACTCAAAAACATTGGTACGTAAAGACACATGCAACCCCATGTTCACTGCAGCATTGTTCACAGTGGCCAGGACATGGAAACACCCAAAAAGCACTTCAATAGATGATTGGATAAAGAAGATATGATACATATATACTATGGAATACTATTCAGCCATAAGAAATGATGACATAGAATCATTTACAACAACATTATACTGAGTGAAATAAGTAAATTAGAAAAAACTAAAAACTTTATGATCCCACACATAGTGGGACACAAAATTGAGACTCATGTGGTGGTTACCAGGGGGAGGGAAAGGGAGGAGAGGGAGGGAGAGGGGAGAGGGTGGGGGCACAAAGAAAACAAAATAAATGGTGACAGGGGATGATTTGACTTTGGGTGATGGGTATACAACATAATCAAATGTCAAAATGACCTTGAGATGTTTCTCTGAATCTCTGTACCTTAATTAGTCAATGTCACCCTGTTAAAATTAATTGTCTAAATAAAAACAAATTAAAAATTTTTTTAAAAGAGAAAGCAGCTAAACAATAGGTAGATAAGGAGAAGAGAAAGACTATCACAAACAAAATACAATTATAACTGCCTTCTCCTCCTCCCCATCTTGGTATGGGGAAGCTTGAGAATGGCTTCCCATAGCTGTATACTCACTTTCTTGAAGAAGAAAGGAGGTCACTGAAGAAGATTGGCTAAGGAAGTCAATGCCTACATTTCTCTACAGAATAAAAGTAGGACACATATATGCCCACCATCCTCTGCTGCTAACTTAGCTGTCCAAAAGATATGAAACTTCATAATTAAATAACTATTTTCATAATAGCAAACCAACCCAAACATACATGCTTCAGATACCTGCTGCTTAATAATGGTGTGTTGTTACTGGAGGAAACTTTAAATAATGCTTATTTTCTTTTATAATTTAAATTAAAATTTTCAGAATCTTCACATTTTATGGTTGCAAGGAATTTAAAAATAATGCTGCTGAAAGGTCAAGTAAGATAAAGAAATATTAAGCATTGGTTAAAAAGTAATAGATACTCAAAAATATTTATAGATCTGAATTACAGTGGGTTAAAAGGCTTAGGAATACTACTTTTGGTAAAACTGAATGTGACTATAATAAATTAAAACTCAATTTTCTTCTTTGGCTACTAAACTATCTCTTTTATCATCTGCTGTTTGCAATAATTCTTCAAAAGAGTTTTTTTTAAAGAAAATTTATTTTGCAATGACGGCACTGCTGTCATCTAGAATAGGACAATTTGCTATCATAAGACACCATCCTGCAATTTGAACAGTTTTAGCACATCTAGAGATAATAGGGTTACAAAAGTCAAGGGAAGGTAGAGTTTCAAGAAGGAAAAGAAAATAAACAGTTTTGGATGTGTCTGAAATATTGGGTATGATGATGAACAAGATCTGTCCAAGGATTTGATAAAGTAAAGATCCTTGGCAAACTTGACAAGAAAAATTTCAGTAAAGTGATGAAATTAGAACTTGCCTGCATTGGATTTATAAGAGAATAAGAAGAAAAAGGGAAAATAGCAAGTATAAAAAATTTTTCAGAAATATACTTCAGGAAGCAGAAGGGAACTATGAAATCCAAGGTGTTGTTAGTATTTTTAAGATAGAAGATTTTATGGCATGTTTGCTGACAGACAGAAATAATTCCTTTGAAAAGGAAAGTTTGTGTTTCAAGAGAGGTGAGACTGATTAGAGTGCTGCCTGTCAGTGGTATCAAAGGTACTTGTGGAGAAATTAACATTAGTTAGAAGTGTACACAGTGCAAAGAAATCGGAATAAGACAGGTTATATGAGTACAGATAATGAAAGGTAGCTAGATAAATAAAATATTGAGAGCTTTCTGATTGCTTTTATTTTCCCAGTGAAAAGTAAGAATATAAAGGGAAGGTTTTTTTCTTTTGTTTTTATATTTTATTTATTGATTTTTAGAGAGAGGGAGAGAGAGAGAGAGAGAGAGAGAGAGAGAGAGAGAGAAGGGGGAGGAGCAGGAAGCATCAACTCCCATATGTGCCTTGACCAGGCAAGCCCAAGGTTTCGAACCGGCAACCTCAGTGCTCCAGGTCGATGCTTTATCCCACTGCGCCACCACAGGTCAGGCCTAAAAGGAAGTTTTGATGGTTTAAATGGAGGTGACATTGTGTAGCAGTTGTCTGAGTGAGAGAGTGAGTGGAAAATGAACTGAGGATGTTGCTAGACAGACTGAGGGCCTCCTGAGGTCAGTGATTATAAATTTAAAGTGAATCCAGCTTGGATAGTTATGTATTTGACTCCAGATACCTTCCTAAATCAGCTTCCCAGGTAAAGGCTCAGTGCATGTGAAGAGTTGAACATTCAAATTTATAATGTCCTAGGAAATAAAACATCAGTGTTTTCACAGCAGTATGTGATTCTAGAGTGAAAGCATGAGAGTAGTAGAATCTATAGCCCAATGGAAGGTACTTTTTAAGAGTTGCCCTGAGTATCTAAGAGCTCAACATTAAGGACTGAGGTTCAAGTCAGAATTCTATTCCTGGTGGATAATTGGAGTGGTACTCAAGGAAATTTAGATAGAAACCTTGACTAACTGTGCCAACATGGTGTATAGGTTTATTTCCTGCCACCAGTGTGAACTGATAACACAGCTTAATTGTAAGCCCCACTAAGTAATGGTGCTGAGAATTTTATATCTTTTCCTGTTCCCATCAAGGTAATCTCAGGAACTAGAATGAGCCTGAGAATAGGTTCCATCATTAAAATTAATTTGATAAACCCTGACCAGGCAGTGGTGCAGTGAATAGAGCATTGGACTGGGACATGGTGGAGGGTCCAGGTTCAAAACCATGAGGTAACTTGCCTGAGCAAAGGCTCATCGAAATTGAGCACAAGCTCACCAGCTTGAGCACAGGGTTGCTGGCTTGAGTGTGGGATCATAGACATGACCCCATGGTTCCTGGATTGAGCCCAAAGATCACTGGCATGAAGCCCAAGGTCACTGGCTTGAGCTCAATGTCTCTAGCTTGAACAAGGGGTCACTCACATTGCTGCAGCCCCCCAGTCAAAGCAAATATGAGAAAGCAATCAATGAACAACAAAGGAGATGAAAAAACTGCAATAAAGAATTGATGCTTCTCAGGGAGGGAAAGATGGCAGCGACAGAGTAGGCAGACAGTCCAACATTCCTGGGATATACCTCCCAGGACCAAATTGAATTGCAACTTAACTTAAGAACAATCATCTTGAAGGAAGAGGCAAGATGGTAATGGAGTAGGCAGACGTACCAACTTCCACCTCCCAGAACCAAAGTGGATTACAACTTAATTTTAAGAACCATCATCTGGAAAAACCAACTTTGGACTAAATTAAGAGGACTTTTAACAACAGAAAACCAAAGAAGCCACACTGAGACTGGTAGGAAAAGTAGAAATGCGAAGAGGGCTGCCCAGCTCCCCGGCCTGGAGAGACTCACTTGGCAGGAAGTGAGTTTAGCAGAGAGGGGAGGGTTCTGAACACCAGGAATAAAGGCCCAGTCTGCAGCCTCAGAGCCTCGAAGAGGTGTGTGGACAGTATTTAGCTGCAAAACAAGTCAAGATACTGTTGGTGAGAAAGAGACAGATTTCTCAGACCCAGGATTCTTCTTAAAGGGATCGTGCAGAAAACCTCTCTCACAACCACCCACACAGGGCTCTGGGGTATGGAAGAGAGGAGAGGACCAGAGCAGCAGGAAGAGAGGGTAATCTAGGAGGCACAGGGAAAAACACTTTGAGGGATAGCCACCCTAATCCCTGAGCTGAGTCACTCCCCAAATCTGAAGCGAATATTTCCCCTGGAAACAGCAATACCAGCAAAGGGAAGCAGGACACCAGCCAAACAAGCTCTCCCCCAGCACTCAGAGCAGAGTAGCTTAGAAGGAGGGAGCTTTCAAGACTACAATATGGAGTGTTTAGGTCTGAGCTCCAGCACCCCCACTCACATGGCTGAGGGCTTGCTGGAGGGTGGGTGGTGGCAGAACGTGGAAGCATGGTTTTGTCCCTGGCAGCGGCGGCAGGATCTAGAGCCCAGAGTCTCCACCTAGTCGGAGCTGTGCGAGTGGCGGTACAATGGCCTGCGTGGGGCTGCTCACTGTGTGCCTCATCCAGCAGCCCACGCACGCCCCAGCCCTCGTGGTCTCCCACGCCAATCACTGGGTCT
The DNA here is from genome assembly GCF_036850765.1 of Saccopteryx bilineata. Lineage (NCBI taxonomy): Eukaryota > Metazoa > Chordata > Mammalia > Chiroptera > Emballonuridae > Saccopteryx > Saccopteryx bilineata. The sequence goes on from NC_089502.1 coordinate 89,446,145, forward strand.
ACCGGACATGCACTCTTCCAGGATGTCTTCTGCAGAGCAGACAAGAAGGATGATGGTAAGCTCTCATCTGAGGAGTTCCAGAACTACTTTGCTGACGGGGTTCTCAGTCCTGGGGAGCTGCCGGAGCTGTTCAGAGGCATTGATGGACATTCCACCAACGACTTGGAAACAGAGAAACTGTGTGACTACTTCTCAGTACACCTGGGTGTCTATCGGCCTGTGCTGGCTGCACTGGAGTCCCTGAACCATGCAGTGCTCACTGCAATGGACACCACCAAGTTGGAGTATGAGCGGGCCTCCAAGCTGGACCAGTTTGTGACTCGCTTCCTGCTGTGGGAAACCATAAGCCAGCTACAAGCCCTGCAGAGCTCACTGGAAGGGGTGTCAGATACCCTGGAGGCCCAGGCCCGGGGGCCATGGCCACATGAAGAGAGAATGGTGGTGCAGAGCAGGCCCCGTGGCAGTTGGTGGGCCAGGCGCAGGGCCTTGTGGAGCATCAGTCGGTCACCCACCTGGGCTCCTGGCTCCTCTGACACAGGGCAGAGTTCAGAGGCTGAGATGCAGTGGAAGCTCCAGATCAACCGTCTCCAGAAGCTCATTGACCAACTCGAGTACAAGGCCCCCCGGCTGGAACCCCTACATGAAGAAGTGCTTACCAAGGGGCCTGACTAGCACATCCTCCTGGCCCAAAAGCAGGTACAGGTGGCAGAAGGAGCACTGCAGGACTTCCACTGGGACCTGAGCTGCTATGTGGACTTCACAGGGGCCCAGAGCCATTGCCTGCATGTGTCTGCCCAGAAGATGCTAGACAATGCCTCCTTCACCCTGTATGAGTTCTGGTGGCATGAGGACTCCTGGAGAAGGCACCAGCAGTTCACCTGCAGTAAGGCCTTCCAGCACATCCTCATTGACCACCTGCAGGCTCCAGACACCCTCACCACTGTGTTCTTCCCAGCCTCCTGGTGGATTATGAATAATAATTGAGCCTGACCTGCATTAGCCAAGGACCCTTGGGCCCTGTCTGCCTCCTTCTGGAGTTTCTGGACTGGTCAAGTCAGCACCACGAACAGGGATGCTACTGCTCCTAGACCTAGGGCCTGGCTCTCGGGGCCTCCCAGCCCAGCTGGTGGAGAGTCTCTCAGCCCAGGTATCAGGGACTGGGCCACTTGCTTTCTGTTTCTTTCTTTATCAGTGTATTTTACTGTTTGTAGCTTTGATCTCTGAGACACTCTTGCCTCTGCCTGGCCTCAGGCATGGATTTCGACCCCCTCTGCCTCTGTCTTGCTGTGTGCCCCAGGGCAGATCCTCTTCCTCTGTGGGTGGACCTCGGGCTGTATGGTTGCCTAGTGGGTACCCTGCTTTCTTCCTGCTGTCTGGGGGCCAAGCTTCTGCTCTTCCTCAATCAGCAGAACCAGGGTTGATGCTCAGGGACCCGCAATCCCACCCAGGACCTCGACCCCTGAGGTTGGGTTGGATCTACTGCAGTGTGGGGTAAGGATCTGAGTGTCCCCATCACCTCCAGGCTGGCAGGCTTGCAACTCTCCCAGCACCCTCCACTACACCAGAGACATCTGAAAAATCCTGGGTTGTTTTGCATGTCATTTGCATACCATTTGCATGTTCATGCCCATCCATACTCAGGACACTGTAGGAAGCCCCAAGGTGACCTTGCCAAGTAGCAATAATTTGGGTTTAGAGTCACCTGCTGTCCCCAGATACCTCTGAACCCCAGCCTGTGACCTCAGCAGAAAGACAATAAAGGCAGTGGTCACCTCAAAAACCAGCAAGCCATGACTGAAGCCCGGGTGTGAGCTCAGTCTTGCCCGGCAGGGGTGCAGGGACCACGCTAATGTGGCCTGCCCCACCTACGGGCCCGCCTGCACTCGTACCTATGGGGGAAAGGCGGGAGCCCCAGAAGAGGTGGAGACCAGCCACTGAGCAAGGGCGCAAAGGAGCACACCCTCGCCTGGCCCAGAGAACCGAGGCTTGCGCACCGACGCGTAAGCCAGCTCCTCCCACAGGGGTGGAGTGAAAGCCCAGAACAGGCGGAGACCCGTGAATGAGAAGGAGTGCAAAACCCTGACAGGCCCACAGAGCCGAGGCTTGCAGATGAACCGTGAGCGGGCTCCTCCTGCGGGGGCAGAGTGAAAGCCTAGAAACAGGCGGAAACCAGCAGCTGAGCAAAGGTACTCACCCCTGTCTGCAGTGCTGAGGCTGTGGCCTGGGCATGCTGCATAACCAAACACGCAGGGGCATGGAGAAGGCCAAGGCTGCTAAGGCTTATAGACCTGAGCATGTGATCACAGCCCCTCACCCCATGAAGGAGAGATGTAAACTGCAGTGACAGCCCCAGCAGGCTGGCACCCAAAATGCCTATACCTGAATGCCCTAGACAGCAGTGGCAGAGGGGATGGTGGGCCTGCAGACAAACCACACCTAAAGAACACAGAGGCCACACTCATTGGACTTCAGTGTCAAAACTTTCTTATACACCAGGGGTCCCCAAACTTTTTACACAGGGAGCCAGTTTACTGTCCCTCAGACCGTTGGAGGGCCGGACTATAACAAAAACTATGAACAAATCCCTATGCACACTGCACATATCTTATTTTAAAGTAAAAAAAAAATGGGAACAAATACAATATTTAAAATAAAGAACAAGTAAATTTAAATCAACTAAATGACCAGTATTTCAATGGGAACTATGGGCCTGCTTTTGGCTAATGATGGTCAATGTGCTCCTCTTACTGACCACCACTGAAAAAGGTGCCCCTTTCGGAAGTGCGGCGGGGGCCGGATAAATGGCCTCAGGGGGCCGCATGCGGCCCGCGGGCCGTAGTTTGGGGACCCCTATTATACACAGAAAAAATGGGAAGGCAGAGAAATGCAACACAAATGAATCAAGAGAAATCCCCAGAAAAGGACTTGAATTAGTCCGATATAACCAAATTACCAGTTGCAGAGTTTAAAACAGGGGTTCCCAAACTAAGGCCCGTGGGCCACATGCGGCCCCCTGAGGCCATTTATCCGGCCCCTGCCACACTTCTGGAAGAGGTTCCTCTTTCATTGGTGGTCAGTGAGAGGAGCACAGGATGCATCCTCATCCAGTGCTCCTGGAGTACTGTATGTGGCGGCGCCACAAAGCACAGCATCGCTCACGTACAGTACTACTTCCGGTGACGCGAGACGCACATGTCATAGCTACAGAAACACGTCATATCACTTGCTATGGCTAGCAATAACAAATATGTAACTGGACATTGACCATCTCATTAGCCAAAAGCAGGCCGATAATACCCATTGAAATACTGGTCAGCTTGTTGATTTAAATTTACGTGTTCTTCATTTGAAATACTGTATTTGTTCCCATTTTGTTTTTGTTTTTTTACTTTAAAATAAGATATATGCACTGTGCATAGGAATTTGTTCATAGTTGTTTTGGTGGGGTTTTTTTTTATATTCTGGCCTTCCAATTGTCTGAAGGACAGTGAACTGGCCGCCTGTGTAAGGGGACCCCTGGTTTAAAATAACGATTGTTAGGATTCTCAAAGAACTTAGGAAAACAATAGATGGTCATTAAGAACACCTAAATAAAGATATAGCAAATATAAAAAAGGACATTGAAATAATAAAAAAAAATCAGTCAGAAATGACAAATAGAATATCAGAAATGGAGAGTAATGGCGGGGTAGGAAGCGATACCAATAAATCTCCCCCAAAACTCAACAAGATCTTCAACCAGAAACAGAAAAACCTATACTTGGAGCTTCCAGATGCTTCGCAATACACCCAAAGGTATGATTGAGTGAAAAATTGGCTAAATATATAACCAAACCCCGAAGGAAATAGGGAGTAAGAAATGCTCCTCCTTCCTCACTAACCTAAACAGGGCGGCTTTCTCTGGTAACTGTGAATATAGAAACTGAGGCGGGCAAAGGGGGTGAATAGATCCAGGCCGCCGCAGCACAAACGGCTGAACCAGGCTGTGGCACAGAGATCCAAGCTGAGGAAAATCTGATCCTGTGGCAACCCGGGCAATACAAGCTAACACTCGCGCCAAACCCAAACAAAGAAAGAAAAGCAGAGCGGCCATTTTACCCGGTCTCCTGGTCGGTGCGCAGTTAGTGGCCGAGAATTTCTTCCTGGGAAAGCCACGCACGGGAGGGAGTGAGAACTAATTCCAACGGAGGAGATTTTCCGTGCTGGAGGGTGTTTCACTCAGAGGGAACCGCGGCCGGCCTCATATCCTGGTTTGCGCACGCAGATAAGGAGTGAGCGATTCCTCCGAGTGCCTCGGCAGTGCGCGCCCGTGTTATCGCACAGAGGGGCAGAGTCAGGGGCCTTTGTGTGGGCCAAAGCGGAATCTCGAGCCGCCCCAGCACCTTGCAAAAGCCGTGCACGGGGACGGAGCGAGACTCAATTCCAACGGTGGAGATTTTCCGTGCTGGAGGGTGTTTCACTCAGAGGGAACCACGGCCGGCCTCATATCCTGGTTTGCGCGCGCAGAGAAGGAGTGAGCGATTCCTCCGAGTGCCTCGGCAGTGCGCGCCCGTGTTATCGCACAGAGGGGCAGAGTCAGGGGCCTTTGTGTGGGCCAAAGCGGAATCTCGAGCCGCCCCAGCGCCTTGCAAAAGCCGCGCACGGGGACGGAGTGAGACTCAATTCCAACGCTACAACTTTTCCCTGCGGTTGGGGGTTTCACTCAGAGCGTGAGACTGCTGGCCGGATATCCTGGTCGCAGACAGTGAGTGAGAGTTTCCTCCAAGCACCCCGGAAGTGGGCACCCACTTGTGTTACCGGATAGAGTGGCAGAGCCAGAGGTCTTTGAGTGGGCAGAAAGCCCGCCTGATTATGCTAGCAGCTCTGACTGACTGAGCCTTACCCAGAGCCCTGTGCTGAGTGGAAATAGAGTGGGGAGTTGCCAGCTCTTTGAGCCTCTTACTATCCAGGCAGAGGCAGCAGCAACCCCATAGCTGGATTATCAGGCTATTAATTAAGGAAGGAAAGACTAGGAGAAAGGCTCCAGGAACACGGACTCTCTCACTGTCGGAGCCTATAAATGCTATTGAGCTTCGACTGCCAACGAGACTAAAGCACAATACATGACATTGCCATAGAGACTTATCAACTGCAAACCTCTACCTGAGCGTGCCAAAGGGGCAGAACCCGGGGTACAGAGTCACCGACCAGGAAGAGGGAGAGAAAAGAAAAAGCAAGAAGATAACCTCTCAAAATCAAGAATAATCTGCAGACTTTATAACCTATCCCATTTTATTATATTTGTTCGTTTGTTTCTCTTATCTTCATTCTTGAGACTTTTTTTTCCTCCTCCAATTTGGCCGATTAACTCTCTACCGGTCTTACTCTCTCCTCTCCTTGAACTACACTACCCATAAGTGTTACATCTCCCATTATCTTTTCTCTTCTCTTCCTTTCTCTCTATGAGGGTTGCACTCCAAAACCCTTAACTCTCTCTCTCTCTCTCTCTCTCCTTTCTTTTTTCTTCTTTTAGTGGTTCCCTCTTTTTTTCTCTCTCTCTCTTTCTTTTCTCCCTCTATATTAGTTTCTTCCTTTCTCCTTTACATCTCCTCTCATTCAAACCTCAATAACAAACAAATTATCTTATCTGGGACTCAAACCTATGTTTGTGGCATTTTGGGGGGTTTTTACTTCACCTTTTTAACTCACTAGCAGTGCTCTCATCCCTGGCTCTCCATATTATCTAGTTCTTGTTCCACTAAATACAATAGTAATTTTTTAATTTGTCCCCCCATTTTTCCGTTTTCCTCTTATTCCTCTCATCATAACTCTTAGACAACCAACACCTAAAAGCAAATCATTTTATTCTTGACCCAAATTTTTTCCTTATTTGCTTTTTGTGGGTCCATACGCTCTTTTTTTTCTTTTTTCTTTCCTTTTTTTTTTTTTTTGCCCCTTTATTACTTTTCCCCAATTCAGGCCCTCCATCACAGGCATTGTTTGTTATAATTCACAGTCCACCACAAGATTTTTTCAAAAAAGAGGGGAGAGGAGAGGAGAGGAAAAAAGGAGGGGGGAAATAATTTCCTTTTTTTAATTTTTATTTTATTTTTCTTTATTTCATTATTAATTTTTTTAAAAAAAAAACAACTCTTTTCGATTTTTTATTTTTTTATTGTTATTTTTTTTAACTTTTTATTCTTTATTAAATCTCATTAATACTATCAGCAAAACCACCCTCAGATGCCATTAAGGAAGAGAAAATCGAATATCATGGATACAAAAGAAAGAGAGGTAACACAGCTAGATGAGGAAAAATCTATGGAGAAAAAATTTAATGTATTGGAAACCTTGGAGCTAAATGACAGAGAATTCAAGATAGAAATACTAAAAATCCTCCGAGATATACAAGAAAACACAGAAAGGCAATTTAGGGAGCTCAGAAAACAACTCCATGAACACAAAGAATATATGTCCAAGGAAATTGAAACTATAAAAACAAATCAAACAGAGATGAAAAACTCAATTCACGAGCTGAAAAACGAAATAACAAGCTTAGCTAATAGAACAGGTCAGATAGAAGAGAGGATTAGTGAAATAGAAGACAAGCAACTTGAGGCACAACAGAGAGAAGAAGAAAGAGACTCAAAAATTAAAAAAAAAATGAGATAGCCCTACAAGAATTATCTGACTCCATCAAAAAGAATAACATAAGAATAATAGGTATATCAGAGGGAGAAGAGAGAGAAAATGGAATGGAGAACATACTCAAACAAATAATAGATGAGAACTTCCCAAGCCTGTGGAAAGAACTAAAGCCTCAAGTTCAAGAAGCAAACAGAACTCCGAGTTTTCTTAACCCCAACAAACCTACTCCAAGGCATATCATAATGAAATTGACACAAACAAACAGCAAAGAAAAAATTCTCAAGGCAGCCAGGGAAAAGAAGAATACAACATATAAAGGAAGGCCCATTAGATTATCATCAGATTTCTCAGAAGAAACTCTACAAGCTAGAAGAGAGTGGACCCCAATATTTAAAGTCAGGAACTTTCAGCCACAAATACTATACCCATCAAAGCTATCCTTCAAATATGAAGGAGAAATAAAAACATTCACAGATACAGAAATGAAGACCACAATGGAAGGAAATAAAAGAAGGATGAATGAAGCTGAGGGTTGAATCAGTGATTTAGGACAAGATAAATGAAGAAATGGAAGGAGAACAGAAAAAAGAAAAGAAACTTAAGAAGTCTGAAGAATCTCTCAGAGAGCTCTGTGACAACATGAAGAGAAATAACATCCGCATGATAAGGGTTCCTAAAGAAGAAGAGAAAGAATAACGTACAGAGACTTTGTTCTATCATATCAGAGCTGAAAACTTCCCTAAATTAATGCAGAAAAACGTCTCACAGCAGCACAGAGAACTCCATTAAAGAGAAACCGAAAGAAATCTACACCAAGACACATCATAATTAAATTATCAAAGCGAAGTGAAAAACAGAAAATATTAAAACCTGCTAGAAAAAAAAGGCTATCACCTACAAAGCAGCCCCCATAAGGATGACATTTGACTTCTCAACAAAAACACTTAAGGCCAGGAGGGAATGGCAAGAAATATTCAAAGTAATGCAGAACAAGAGCCTACAACCAAGACTACTTTATCCAACAAGGCTATCATTTAAAATTGAAGGAGAAATAAAAAGCTTCCCAGACCAAAAAAAAAAAATATTCAAGGAATTCACTACAACTAAACCAATGCTGCAAGAAATGCTAAGGGGCCTTCTGTAAACAGATCAAAGGGGAAAAAATATAGCAAAAAAGAATACAATTTTAAAGAATAAAATGGCAATAAACAATTACATATTAATAATAACCTTAAAAGTAAGTGAATTAAATGATTCAATCAAAAGGCAGGGTAGCTGCGTGAATAAGAAAACAGGACCCATACATATGCTGTCTACAAGAGACACACCTTAAAACAAAAGATGAACATAGACTGAAGGTAAAAGAATGGAAAAGAATATTTCATGCAAATGGAAATTTTTAAAAGGCTGGGGTAACAATATTCATATCAGACAAAACGGACTTTAAAACAAAGACTATAGTAAGAGATAAAGAAGGTCATTACATAATGATAAAGGAAGCAATAAAATAGAAGGATATAATCATTATAAATACCTATGCAACTAATATACAAGCACCTAAATATATAAAGCTGACTTTGATGGAAATAACGGGTGAGATCAACAGCAATACTATAATAGTAGAAGATTTCAATACCCCACTAACATCACTAGATAGATCCTCAAGAAAGAAAATTAACAAAAAAACAGCAGACATAAAGGACACACTAGATCAACTTGACTTGCTAGATATCTTCAAAACATTTTGCCCTAAAGCAGCAGGATATACATTCTTTTCAAGTGCTCATGGTACATTCTCTAGGAGAGACCACATGTTAGGGCACAGAAGCAGTCTCAACAAATTTAAGAGGATTAAAATCATATCAAGCATTTTCTCGGATAACAATGCCATGAAACTAGAAATCAACCACAACAGAAAAACTGAAAAATACTAAAACACTTGGAAACTAAATAGCATGTTATTAAATAACAAATGGGTTAACAATGATATCAAAGAAGAAATAAAAAAAATTAGAAACGAATGATAATGAGCATATATCAACTCAAAATTGATGGAACATAGTAAAAGCAATCCTGAGAGAGAAGGTCATAGCATTACAGGCATAACATAAGAAGATAGAAAAAGCTCAAATAAACAACGTGAGCTGGCATCTAAAAGAAGTAAAAAATAACAAAAACTGAAGTCCAGAGCTAGTAGAAGATAGGAAATAATAAAGATCAGAGCAGAAATAAATGACATAGAGGCTAAAGAAACAATATAGAGGATCAATGAAACCAGGAGCTTGTTCTTTGAAAAGGTAAACAAGATCGATGAACCTTTAACCAGACTCATCAAGAAAAGAAGAAGACTCAGATAAGTAATATTAGAAATGAGAGTGGAGAAATAACAACCGACACACCAGAAATATAAAATATTGTAAGACAATACTAGAAGACCTGTATGCCAAAAATTAAACAACCTAGGTGAAATGGACAAATTCCTTGAAACATATAATCTTCCAAACAATAATCTGGAAGAATCAGAAAACCTAAACAGAATGATTACAACAAATGAGATGAAAATGTTATTTAAAAACTGCCAACAAAGAAAAGTCCTGGGCCTGATGGCTTCACAAGTGAATTCTACCAAATATTCAAAGAAGAACTAACTCCTATCCTTCTCAAGCTATTTCAAAAAATTCAAACGGAAGAAAGACTTCCAAGCTCCTTATATGAGGTGAGCATAATTCTGATTCCAATACCAGGCAAAGACAACACGAAGAAAGAAAATTATAGATCCAACTCCCTGATGAATTTAGATGCTAAAATCCTCAACAAAATATTAACTAACTAGATCCAGCAATATATGGGGAAAAAAATCATACATCATGATCAAGTGGGATTTATTCTAGGGAAGCAAGACTGGTACAATATTCGCAAGTCAATCAGTGTGATTCATCACATAAACAAAAGGAAGGAGAAAAACTGCATGATAATTTCAATAGAAGCAGAATAGGCATTTGATGAAATCCAGCACCTATTCATGATCAAAACTCTCAGCAAAGTGGGAATAAAGGGAACAAACATCAACATGATAAAGGCCATCTATGACAAACCGTCAGCCAATTTCATACTCAATAGGCAAAAATAAAAAGCAATCCCCATAAGATTAGGAACAAGGCAGTGGTGACCTCTTTCATCACTCTTATTCAACATAGTCCTGGAAGTCCTAGCCACAGCAATCAGAGAAGAAGAAGAAATAAAAGGCGTCCAAATTGGAAAAGAAAAGGTAAAACTATCATTATTTGCAGATGATATGATATTGTATAAAGAAAACCCTAAAGTCCAGGACAAAAAACTATGGGACATGATAAATAAATTCAGCAATTTAGCATGATACAAAATGAATACTCAGTAATCAGAGGCATTTTTATAGACCAACAATGAACTGTCAGAAAGAGAAATTAAGGAAACAATCTCCTTCACTGTTGCAACAACAACAAAAATAAAGTATCTAGGAGTAAATTTAACCAAGGAGGTCTAAGACTTGTACTTGAAAAATTACAGAACCTTGATAAAAGAAATCAATGAAGATACAAACAAGTGGAAGCATATACTGTGCTCATGGTTTGGTGTGGGTGGAGTGCAGAGCACATTCCTAGTAGCTCTGGCTGATTCAATGCTGTGAAGCTCGCCTGGTATAAGGAAGTGACTTAGCATCAACCATGCAGCTCCCTGATCTTTTCAGCCATTGGCTATGAAGGACACTTTGTAACATCCTATAGGCTGAACTCATATATATAAGCTAGCTTGCTTCCTGAATAAAGTGGATCTGCATCACTGAACCTAGTCCCCAGAGTCGGGTCTTTGCATCTCCGTTGTCCTCAACCCCAGCAGGACTTGTCCACAGTTAGGAAGAATAAACATCATTAAAATGTCTATATTACCTAAAGCAATTTATAAATTAAATGAATTGCAAATTAAAATACCAATGACATACTTCAAAGATATAGAACACATATTCCAAAAATTTATATGGAACCAAAAAAGGACACGAATAGCCTCAGCAATCTTGAAAAGGAAGAATAAAGTGGGAGGTATCACACTTCCCGATATCAAGTTATAATACAAGGCCATTGTACTGCAAACAGCCTGGTACTGGCATAAGAACAGACATATAGATCAATGGAACAGAACAGAGAACCCAGAAATAAAGTCACAGCTCTATGGACAACTGATATTTGACAAAGGAATTATGAGCATACAATGGAGTAAAGACAGCCTCTTTAATAAATGGTGTAGGGAAAATTGGACAGCTACCTGCAAAAAAATGAAACTAGACCACCAACTTACACCATTCACAAAAATAAACTCAAAATGGATAAAAGACTTAAATGTAAGCCATAAAACCATAAGCAATTTAGAAGAAAACATAGGCAGTAAGCTCTCCGACATCTCTCACAGCAATATGTTTGCCAATTTATCTCCACAGGGAAATGAAATAAAAGACAATATAAACAAATGAAACTATATCAAACTATAAAGATTTTGCACAGCTAAAGACTATATGAACATAATTAAAAAACAAACTACACAATGGGAGAACATATTTGACAATATGTCTGATAATGAGTTAATAACCAAAATTTATAAAGAACTTGTAAAACTCAACACCAGGAAGACAAATAATCCAATCAAACACTGGGCAAAAGAAATGAATAGACACTCCTCCAAAGAGGACATACAGATAGTCAATAGGCATATGAAAAAATGCTCAACATCACTAATCATAAGAGAAATGCAAATTAAAACCACAATGAGATATCACCTCACACCAGTCAGAATGGCACTCATCAACAAAACAACACAGAATAAGTGCTGGCAAGGATGTGGAGAAAAGAGAACCCTCCTGCACTGCTGGTAGGAATGCAGACTGGTGCAGCCACTGTGGAAAACAGTATGGAGATTCCTCAAAAAATTAAAAATCAAACTGCCTTTTGACCCACCTATCCCACTTTTAGGAATATACCCTAAGAAACCCATAGCACTGTTCCAAAAAAAGAAATGTACCCCCATGTCTGTGGCAGCATTGTTCACAATAGCAAAGATCTGGAAACAGCCCAAGTGTTCATCAGTGGACGAGTGGATTAAAAAGCAGTGGTGGGATCTTGATAACATTATACAGAGTGAAATAAGTAAATCAGAAAAAAAACAAGAACTGCAGGATTCCATACATTTGTGGGACATAATAACAAGACTAAGAGACATGGACAAGAGTGTGGTGGTTACGGAGGATGGGGGGAGGGAAGGAGGGAGAGGGGTAATGAGTGTGGGAGGGGCACAAAGAAAACTAGATAGAAGGTGATGGAGGACAATCTGACTTTGTGTGATGGGTATGCAACAGAATTGAATGACAAGATAACCTGGACATTTTTTTTAATATATGTACCCTGATTTATTGATGTATTTATTTTTTTTAATATATGTACCCTGATAAGTGAAAGCATATACCATATTTATAGATAGAAAAAAAAGTCATTAAAATACCCATACTACCTAAAGCAATCTATTTCTTATCTAAATATCAATGATGTTTTCACAGAACAAGAACAAATAACACAATATTTTATAAAGAGACACAAAAATTCTGAGAAAGAAGTACAAAGTTGAAAGAATCATGCTATCTGACATCAACCTGTATTACAAAGCCATTGTAATCAAAACAGAATAGTTTGAGTTACATCAGAGAAATGGCGCCGTGAGGAGTGATACCGATAAATCTCCCCAAAATTTCAACAAGTTCTTCAACCAGAAAAAGAAAAGTCTATCCTTGGAGTATCTAGAAGTCCCACACTGAAAACGAAGGCAGAGGCAGCAGCAACCCCATAGCTGGATCATTAGGCTGCTAATTCAGGAAGGAAAGACTAGGAGAGAGGCTCCGGGAAAACGGACTCTCGCATTGTCAGAGCCTGCAAATGCTAATGAACCTCAACTGCCAACGAGACTGAAGCCTAATATATGACATCGCCAAAGAGACTTATCAACTGCAAAACTCTTCCTAAGTGTGCACAGGGGCAGAGCCTGGGGTACAGAGTCACTGACCAGGAAGAGGGAGAGAAAAGAAAAAGCAACACAATAACCTCTCAAAATCAAGAAAAATCTACGGACTTTATAACTTTTTACAATTTATTTTGTTTGTTTGTTTCATCTTCTTGTCTTGATTATTTTCTTCTTCCACTTTGGTCGTTTTATTCTCTGCCGGTCTTACTCTTTCTCCTTCTTGAACTACACTACCCATAAGTGTTACATCTCCCATTTTCTTTCCTTTCTTCTTCCTTTCTCTCTATGAGGGTTGCACTCCAAAACCCTTAACTCTCTCCCTCTCTCTCTCTCTTTGTTCTTTTTTCTTTTTTTTCTTTTATTTCATATATTTTATTATGTATTAGTAAAGTATGCATGTGTGTTTCTTAATTAAAAACATGTCTTTTTCCTAATTTAGGATGGTTTAAGGATGTTTCACAGGGCTGAAACAGATTAAATCTATTTCAGTTATTTTATTTTATTTGTTTATTTATTTTAATGGGGTGACATCCATAAATTAGGGTACATATGTTAAAAGAAAACATGTCCAAGTTATTCTGTCAATCAGTTATGTTGCATACCCATCACCCAAAGTCAGATTGTCCTCCATCACCTTCTATTTAGTTTTCTTTGTGCCCCTCCGCCTCTGCTTTCCCCTCTCCCTCCCTCCCCCACCCATAACCACCACACTCTTGTCAATGTCTCTTAGCCTCGTTTGTATGTCCCACCTACATATGAAATAATGCAGTTCTTGGTTTTTTCTGATTTACTTCACTCCGTATGTTATCAAGATCCCACCATTTTGTTGTAAATGATCCGATGTCATCATTTCTTATGTCTGAGTAGTATTCCAGGTGTATATGTGCCACACCTTCTTTATCCAGTCATCTATTGAAAGGCTTTTTGGTTGTTTCCATATCTTAGCCACTGTGAACAATGATGCAATGAACATGGGGCTGCATGTGTCTTTACGTGTGAATGTTTCTAAGTTTTGGGGGTATATACCCAAAAGAAGGATTGCTGGGTAATAAGGTAGTTCTAATTTCAGTTTTTTAAGAACCACAATATTTCTTCGATAATGGTTGTACTACCTTACATTCCCACCAACAGTGAATGAGGGTTCCTTTTTCTCCACAGCCTCTCCAACATTTGCTATTACCTATCTTGTTGATAATAGCTAATCTAATAGGTGTGAGGTGGTATCTCATTGAAATTTAGATTTTCATTTCTCTAACTAATGAAGATGAGCATCTTTTCATATATTTGTTGGCCATTTGTATTTCTTTCTGGGAGAAGTGTCTGTTCATGTCCTCTTCCCATTTTTTTATTGGATTGTTTGTTTGTTTATTGTTGAGTTTTATGAGTTCTTTGTATATTTTGGATATTAGGCCTTATCTGAGCTGTAGTTTGAAAATATCATTTCCCATTTAGTTGGCTGGCTGCTTATTTTGTTGTCAGTTTCTCTTGCTATGCAAAAACTTCTTAGTCTGGTGTAGTCCCATTCATTTATTTTTGCCTTCACTTCCCTTGACTTTGAATTCAAATTCATAAAATGCTCTTTAAAACCAAGGTCCATGAGTTTAGAACCTATGTCTTCTTCTATGTACTTTATTGTTTCAGGTCTTATATTTAGGTCTTTGATCCATTTTGAATTAATTTTAGTACAAGGGGACAAACTGGAGTAGAGCTTTATTCTTTTGCATGTGGCTTTCCAGTTTTCCCAGCACCATTTGTTGAAGAGGCATTCTTTTCTCCATTGTGTGTTGTTGGCCCCTTTATCAAAAATTATTTGACCATGTATATGTGGTTTTATTTCTGGACTTTCTATTCTGTTCCATTGGTCTGAGTGTGTATTTTTCTGCCAATACCATGCTGTTTTGAATGTCGTGGCTCTATAATATAGTTTGAAGTCAGGTATTGTAATGCCCCCAGCTTCATTCTTTTTCATTAGGATTACTTTGGCTATTTGGGGTTTTTTATAGTTCCATATAAATCTGATGATTTTTTGTTTCATTTCTTTAAAAAATGTGATTGGAATTTTGATGGGAATTGCATTAAATTTGTATATTGCTTTGGGTAATATGGCCATTTTGATTATATTTATTCTTCCTATCCAAGAACAAGGAATATTCTTCCATCTCATTGTATCTTTTTCGATTTCCCTTAACAATGCTTTGTAGTTTTCATTATATGGATCCTTTACATTCTTTGTTATGTTTATTCCTAGGTATTTTTTTGTTGTTGTTGCAATAGTGAAAGGGATTTTTTTTTAGTTCATTCTCAAAAGTTTCATTGTTGGCATATAGAAAGGCTATGGACTTTTGTATGGTAATTTTGTATCCTGTGACCTTTCTGTATTGGCTAATTGTTTCTAGTAGTCTTTTTGTAGATTCTTTGGGGTTTTCTATGTATAGGATCATATCATCTGCAAAAAATGATACCTTTACTTCTTCTTTTCTGATATGGATGCCTTTTATTTCTTTATTTTGTCTGATTGATCTGGCTAGAACCTCTAGTACAACGTTAAATAAGAGTGTAGAGAGTGGACAACCCTGTCTTGTTCCTGATTTAAGGGGGAAGGCCTTCAGTTTTGTTCCATTTAATATGATGTTATCTGATGGTTTACCATATATGGCCTTTATCAAGTTGAGATATTTTCCTTCTATACCTATTTTGTTGCAAGTCTTAAACATAAAATTGTGTTGTATTTTATCGAATGCTTTTTCTGTATCTATTGATAAAACCGTGTGGTTTTTGTTCTTTGTTTTGTTGATATGGTGTATTACATTAACTGTTTTACATATGTTGAACCATACTTGAGATTCTGGGATGAATCCCACTTGATCATGATGTATTATTTTTTTCATGTGTAGTTGTATTCGATTTGCAAGTATTTTGTTTAGTATTTTAGCATCTGTATTCATTAGAGATATTGGTCTGTAGTATTCTTTTTTTCTGCTTTCCTTGCCTAGTTTCAGTATGAGGGTTATGTTGGCCTCATAAAATGTGTTTGGAAGTATTGCTTCTTCTTCAATTTTTTTGAAGACTTTGAGTAGAATAGGAACCAAGTCTTCTTGAATTTGAGTCTTTAGTTCTTTCCACAGTCTTGGCAAGTTCTCATCTATTATTTGTTTGAATATGTTCTCCATTCCATTTTCTCTCTCTTCTCCCTCTGATATACCTATTATTCTTATGTTAGTCTTTTTGATGGAGTCAGACAATTCCTGTAGGGTTGTCTCATTTTTTAAAATTTTGAGTCTCTTTCTTCTTCTCTCTGTTGTGCCTCAAGTTGCTTGTCTTCTATTTCACTAATCCTACCTTCTATCTGGCCTGTTCTATTAGCTAAGCTTGTTACATCATTTTTCAGTTCATGAATTGAGTTTTTCATCTCTGTTTGATTTGTTTTCATAGTTTCAATTTCTTGGTAATATATTCTTTGTGTTCATTGAGTTGTTTGCTGAACTCCTCAAATTGCCTTTCTGTGTTTTCTTGTATATCTCTGAGTATTTTTAGGATTTCTATTTTAAATTCTCTGTCATTTAGCTCCAAGGTTTCCAATATATGAAATTTTTCTCCATACATCTTTCCTCATCTATCTGTGCTAACTCTCTGTCTTTTGTATCCATGATATTCAATCTCCTTTTATTTAATAGCATCTGAGGGTGGTTTTGTTGATAGTACTAATGAGAATTAATAAAGAATAAGAAGTAAAAAAAAACAAAAAAAATATTATTTCCGTTTTTTTTCCTCTCTCCTCTTTTCTCCCCTCCTTCTTGAGAAAAAATTGTGATGAACTGTGAATTATACTGTGCTAAATAGAACAAAAATTACCTATAATGGAGTGCCTGAGTTGGGGAGAAGTGATAAATGGGGCAAAGAAAAGAGGTATGGACCCACAAAATGCAAAAAAGGAAAAAATTTGGGTCAAGAATAAAGTGATTTGCTTTTAAGTGATGGTTGACTAAGAGATATAAAGATGGGGATAAAAGGGAAAGAGGAAAAAGGAAAAAAATTAAAAAATAAGTGTTGTATTTAGTGGAGCAAAAACTAGATAAAATGTAGAGCCAGGGTTGGGAGCACTGTTAATAAGGTAAATAAGCATAGTAAAAAGCACCCAAAGTACCACAAGGAAAATTTTGAGTCCCAAATAAAATACTTTGTTCATGATTGAGTATTGAATGAGAGGATAAGTAAAGGAGGAAAGAAGAAACTAATATAGAGGTAGAAAAAAAGAAAGAGGAAAAAACAAAAAGAAGAAAAAAGAACAGAGAGGAGTGACATCAGAGAAATGGTGCCATAAGGAGTAATACCGATAAATCTTCCCAAAATTTCAACAAGATCTTCATCCAGAGACAGAAAAATCTATCCTTGGTTCCTCCAGAAGTCCCACACTGAATGTGAAGGTATGATAGAGTGAAAAATTGACTAAATATATAATCAACCCCAAAGGAAATAAGATGTAGAAAGGAACACTCCGCCTTCCTCACTAACTTAAATAAGGGCTGCTTTCACTTGGAACTGAGAGAATAGCATCTAGGCAGGCAAAGGGTGTGAATAGAACCAGGCTGCGGCAGAAACGTCCAAGCCAGGCTGTGGCACAGAAATCCAAGCTGAGGAAAAACTGTGCTTGTGGCAACCCAGTCAACACAAGCTAATGCTCGTGCCAAACCTAGACAAAGAAAGGCAAGTGTGGCAGCCACTGGCCGCAATCTCCTGGTTGGCAAGCACGAATAGTGTGTGAGAGATTCCTCCTAGAGCCCTGGAAGTGGGCGCTCATGTTACCGGATAGAGGGGCAGAGTCAGAGGCCTTTGTATGGGCTGAAACCGGAGTCTCGGGGTTGCCCCTGTGCCCTGAAAGGCAGCATGTGGGGAGTGCACAGGAGTGAAATTCCCTATGCAAAAACTTCTCCCGGCGGGCAGGGCGTCTCACCCTGGGCTAGAGGTGGCCAGCCCAATATCCTGGTTGGTGAGCACAGATAGTGGGCAAGAGATTCCTCTGAGCCCCCCCAGGAGTGGGCATATGTGTTCCCGGACAGAGGGGCAGAGTCAAAGGCCTTTGTGTGGGCTGTGACCGGAGTCTCAGTGTCACCCCTGCACCCTGAAGAGCAGTGCATGAAAGCGAGATTCCCTACACTCAAACTTCTCTGGGCGGGTGGAGTGCCTCACCCAGCCATACATGCTAACAGACCTGTGAAGGATTACCTTAACCCACAGTCTGCTCGCCTCCCAACTGACCTATGTGACCCTAACTGACAAGATCTCTCTCAGGTTAGCGATCTAAGACAAGAGGGGTGATATTTTTTAGTGCTTCTTGTTATGCTATGCACATAGGGGTGGGGGAAACTTCTGATTGGCAGAGCTTTCATGCTCAGGGCTATATGTTAAAAATAGGAATTTGGCAGCTTGTAAGTCCTCCTCCTTCGCAAACAGTGACTAGGGCATCTTCCACCCAGCTAAAACAGGTTACAAAGTTCCAAAAGCCTGGGGAATGTGGTCCCACAGAGTACTGAGGCATTCAGGACATGCCTAGAGGTGCATAGAAAGGCACCTTGAAAACAATTGGCTCCCAGTCCCACCTGATTATGCTAGCAGCTCTGACTGATTGAGCCTTAACCAGAGCCCTGCACTGAGTGGGGATAGACTGGGGATTTGCCAGCTCCTTCAGGCTCTTATTATCCAGGCAGAGGCAGCAGCAACCCCATAGCTGGATCATCAGGCTGCTAATTCAGGAAGGAAAGACAAGGAGAGAGGCTCCGGGAAAACGGACTCTCACATTGTCGGAGCCTGCAAATGCTAATGAGCCTCGACTGCCAACGAGATTGAAACCTAATATATGACATAACCAAAGAGACTTAACAACTGCAAACCTCTACCTAAGCGTGCCACAGGGGCAGAGTGACCAGGAAGAGGGAGAGAAAAGAAAAAGAAAGAAGATAACCTCTCAAAATCAAGAATAATCCACAGACTTTATAACCTATCCTATTTTATTATATTTGTTCACTTGTTTCTCCCATCATCTTGTCTTGATTATTTTCTTCTTCTTCCAATTTGGTTGTTTAATTCTCTGCCAGTTTTACTCTTTCCTGTCCTTGAATGACACTACCCATAAGTGTTACATCTCAAATTATCTTTCCTTTCTTCTTCCTTTCTCTCTATGAACATTGCACTCCAAAACCCTTAACTCACTCTCTCTCTCTCTCTCTCCTTTTGTTCTTTTTTTCTACTTTTTGTGTTTTCCTTTTTATGTTTTTCTCTCTATATATTAGTTTCTTATTTTCTCCTTTACTTCCCTCTCATTCAATATTCAATCACGAACAAATTATTTTATTTGGGACTCAAATTATTTTTGTGGTGCTTTGGGGTTTTTTAACTCTGCTTCTTTAACTCATTAGTAGTGTTCCCAACCTTGGCTCTTCATTTTATCTAGTATTTGCTCCACTAAATACAAGAGTAATTTTTAAATTTTTTTCTTTTTCCCTTTTTCCTCTTTCCCTCTTATCCCCCTCTTTATATCTCTTAGTCGACCATCACTTAAAATCAAATCATTTTATTCTTGACCCAAATTTTTCCTTTTTTGCATTTTGTGGGTCCATACCTCATTTTTTGCTCCTTTATAACTTCTCCCCAACTCAGGCCCTCCGTTATAGGTAGTTTTTGTTCTATTTACCACAATGTAATTCACAGTTCATCACAATTTTTTCTCAAGAAGGAGGGGAGAAAAGAGGAGAGAAAAAAGGGGAAATAATATTTTTTGGGTTTTTTTACTTTTTATTCTTTATTAATTCTCATTAGTACTATCAACAAAACCACCCTCAGATGCTATTAAGGAAAAGGAAATAGAATATCATGGATACAAAAGACAGAGAGTTAGCACAGATAGATGAGGAAAAATATATGAAGAAAAAATTTAATATATTGGAAACTTTGGAGCTAAATGACAGAGAATTTAAAATAGAAATCCTAAAAATACTCAGAGATATACAAGAAAACACAGAAAGGCAATTTGAGGAGTTCAGCAAACAACTCAATGAACACAAAGAATATATTACCAAGGAAATTGAAACTATGAAAATGAATCAAACAGAGATGAAAAACTCAATTCACGAACTGAAAAACGATGTAACAAGCTTAGCTAATAGAACAGGCCAGATAGAAGGTAGGATTAGTGAAATAGAAGACAAGCAACTTGAGGCACAACAGAGAGAAGAAGAAAGAGACTCAAAATTTTAAAAAATTAGAAAACCCTACAGGAATTGTCTGACTCCATCAAAAAGACTAACATAAGAATAATAGGTATATCAGAGGGAGAAGAGAGAGAAAATGGAATGGAGAATATATTCAAACAAATAATAGATGAGAACTTCCCAAGCCTGTGGAAAAAACTAAAGCCTCAAATTCAAGAAACAAACAGAACACCAAGTTCTCTTAACCCCAACAAACCTACTCCAAGGCACATCATAATGAAATTGGCACAAACCAATGACAAAGAAAAAATTCTCAAGGTAGCCAGAAAAAAGAAGAATACAACGTATAAAGGAAGGCCTATTAAATTATCATCATATTTCTCAACAGAAACTCTACAAGCTAGAAAAGACTGGACCCCAATATTTAGAGTCCCAAATAAGAGCAACTTTCAGCCAAGAATACTATACCCATCAAAGCTATCCTTCAAATACGAAGGAAAAATAAAAACATTCACAAATACAGAAAACATGAGGAAATTGATCATCTGAAAACTGCCACTACAGGAATTACTAAAGAGGGATATCCATCCAGATACAAAGAACAAAACAAAACAAAACCACAAGTAAAAGCTTTAGCAAAAACACAATAAAACCAAATTTAAACTGTGACAACAAAAACACAAAAAAAAGTGGAGAGGTCAGAGATTAACAGTAGCAAAGGACGATGGAGTGCAGAAGTACTCACAAAATAGTTTACTACAATAAACAGGGTAGGAACCTTTTTCATTACTTAATGGTAACCACCCTTGAAAAAACCACCACAGAAGTACATGACTTAAAAAAGATAGCAACAGAGGAAAGAAGTATGGAATACAAACAAACAAAAACAAAGGATAGTAAAAGAGAAGAATCAAAGAAAATACAAAACTAACAGAAAGCAATGTATAAAATGGCAATAGGGAACCCACAAGTGTCAATAATTACACTAAATATAAACAGATTAAAGTCACCAATAAAAAGACACAGAGTAGCAGAATGGTTTAAAAAAGAAAACCCAACAGTATGCTGCCTACAAGAAACACATCTAAGCAACAAGGATAAAAACAAATTCAAAGTGAAAGGCTGGAAAACAATACTCCAAGCAAATAACACCCAAACAAAAGTAGGCGTAGCAATACTCATATCTAATAATGCTGACTACAAGACAGCAAAAGTACTCAGAGACAAAAATGGTCATTTCATAATCGTTAAGGGGACACTGAATCAAGAAGACATAACAATTCTTAATATATATGCACCAAACCAAGGAGCACCAAAATATATGACAGCTAGTTATTGACCTTAAAACAAAAACTGACAAAAATACAATCATACTTGGAGACCTCAATACACCGCTGATGGCTCTAAACCATACATCCAAACAGAGAATCAATAAAGATATCTTGGCCTTAAACAAAACACCAGAGCACCTGGATATGATAGACATCTACAAGACATTTCATCCCATAGTGACAGAGTATACACTTTTCTCTAGTGTACATAAAACATTCTCAAGAATTCACCATATGTTGGGCCACAAAAAGAACATCAGCAAATTCAGAAAAATCAAAATTGTACCAAGCATATTTTCTGAACATAAAGCCTTGAAATGAGAATTCAACTGCAAAAAAGAGGGAAAAAAACTCACAAAAATGTGGAAACTAAACAACATACTTTTAAAAAATGAATGGGTCAAAGAAGAAATAAGCGCAGATATCAAAAGATATATACAGACAAATGAAAATGACAATACGACATATCAGAATCTATGGGATGCAGCAAAAGCAGCAATAAGAGGAAAGCTCATATCACTTCAGGCATATATGAACAAACAAGAGAGAGCCCAATTGAACCACTTAACTTCACACCTTAAGGAACTAGAAAAAGAAGAACAAAGACAACCCAAAACCAGCCGAAGAAAGGAGATAATAAAAATAAGAGCAGAAATAAATGAAATAGAGAACAGAAAACCTATAGAAAAAATAATAGAATACGGAGCTGCTTCTTTGAAAAGATCAACAAAATTGACAAACCCTTGGCAAGACTCACCAAGGAAAAAATAAAAAGGACTCATATAAACAAAATCCAAAATGAAAGAGGAGAAATCACCACGGATATCATAGATATACAAAAAATTATTGTAGAATACTATGAAAAACTATATGTCACTAAATTCAACAATCTAGAAGAAATGGATAAATTCCTAGGACAATACAACATTCCTAGACTGCGTCAAGAAGAAGCAGAAAGCCTAAACAGACCAATTAGAAGGGATGAAATATAAAAAACTATTAAAAACATCCCTGAAAATAAAAGTCCAGGCCCAGACGGCTATACTAGTGAATTCTAGCAAACATTCAAAGAAGACTTGGTTCCTATTCTACTCAAAGTCTTCCAAAAAATTGAAGAAGAAGCAATACTTCCAAACACATTTTATGAGGCCAACATAACCCTCATACTGAAACTAGGCAAGGAAAGCAGAAAAAAAGAATACTACAGACCAATATCTCTAATGAATACAGATGCTAAAATACTAAACAAAATACTAGCAAATCGAATACAACAACACATTAAAAAATAATAGATCATGATCAAGTGGGATTCATCACAGAATCTCAAGTATGGTTCAACATATGTAAAACAGTTAATGTAATACACCATATCAACAAAACAAAGAACAAAAACCACATGACTTTATCAATAGATGCAGAAAAGGCAATAAAATGCAATACAATTTTATGTTTAAGACACTCAACAAAATGGGTATAGAAGGAAAATATCTCAACATGATAAAGGCTATATATGGTAAACCATCAAATAACATCATATTAAATGGCACAAAACTGAAGGCCTTCCCCCTTAAATCAAGAGCAAGACAGGGTTGTCCACTCTACACTCTTATTTAACGTGGTACTAGAGGTTCTAGCCAGAGCAATCAGACAAGATAAAGAAATAAAAGGCATCCATATCAGAAAAGAAGAAGTAAAGGTATCACGTTTTGCAGATGATATGATCCTATACATAGAAAACCCCAAAGAATCTACAAAAAGACTACTAGAAACAATTAGCCAATACAGAAAGGTCACAGGATACAAAATTACCATACAAAAGTCCATAGCCTTTCTATATGCCAACAATGAAACTTTTGAGAATGAACTAAAAAAAAATCCCTTTCACTATTGCAACAACAAAAAAAATACCTAGGAATAAACATAACAAAGAATGTAAAGGACCCATATAATGAAAACTACAAAGCATTGTTAAGGGAAATCGAAAAAGATACAATGAGATGGAAGAATATTCCTTGTTCTTGGATAGGAAGAATAAATATAATCAAAATGGCCATATTACCCAAAGCAATATACAAATTTAATGCAATTCCCATCAAAATTCCAATCACATTTTTTAAAGAAATGAAACAAAAAATCATCAGATTTATATGGAACTATAAAAAACCCCAAATAGCCAAAGTAATCCTAATGAAAAAGAATGAAGCTGGGGGCATTACAATACCTGACTTCAAACTATATTATAGAGCCACGACATTCAAAACAGCATGGTATTGGCAGAAAAATACACACTCAGACCAATGGAACAGAATAGAAAGTCCAGAAATAAAACCACATATACATGGTCAAATAATTTTTGATAAAGGGGCCAACAACACACAATGGAGAAAAGAATGCCTCTTCAACAAATGGTGCTGGGAAAACTGGAAAGCCACATGCAAAAGAATAAAGCTCTACTCCAGTTTGTCCCCTTGTACTAAAATTAATTCAAAATGGATCAAAGACCTAAATATAAGACCTGAAACAATAAAGTACATAGAAGAAGACATAGGTTCTAAACTCATGGACCTTGGTTTTAAAGAGCATTTTATGAATTTGAATTCAAAGTCAAGGGAAGTGAAGGCAAAAATAAATGAATGGGACTACACCAGACTAAGAAGTTTTTGCATAGCAAGAGAAACTGACAACAAAATAAGCAGCCAGCCAACTAAATGGGAAATGATATTTTCAAACAACAGCTCAGATAAGGCCTAATATCCAAAATATACAAAGAACTCATAAAACTCAACAATAAACAAACAAACACCCAATTAAAAAATGGGAAAAGACATGAACAGACACTTTTCCCAGGAAGAAATACAAATGGCCAACAGATATATGAAAAGATGCTCATCTTCATTAGTTATTAGAGAAGTGCAAATCAAAATTTCAATGAGATACCACCTCACACCTGTTAGATTAGCTATATTAACAAGACAGGTAATGGCAAATGTTGGAGAGGCTGTGGAGAAAAAGGATCCCTCATTCACTGTTGGTGGGAATGTAAAGTAGTACAACCATTATGGAAGAAAGTATGGTGGTTCCTCAAAAAACTGAAAATAGGACTACCTTATGACTCAGCAATCAATTGGGTATATATTCTCAAAACTCAGAAACATTGATACGTAAAGACACGTGCAGCCCCATGTTCATTGCAGCATTGTTCACAGTGGCCAAGATATGGAAACAACCAAAAAGCCCTTCAACAGATGACTAAAGAAGATGTGGCACATATACACTATGGAAAGCTACTCAGCCGTAAGAAATGATGACATTGGATCATTTACAACAAAATGGTGGGATCTTAATAACATTATACAGAGTGAAATAAGTAAATCAGGAAAAACCAAGAACTGCATGATTCCATAAGTAGGTGGGACATAAAAATGAGACTAAGCGTCATGGACCAGAGTGTGGTGGTTGGGGGGGTGGTGAGGGAGGGAGAGGGGAAGGGGGAACGGGAGGGACACAAAGAAAACTAAATAGAAGGTGACGGAGGACAATCTGACTTTGGGTGATGGGCATGCAACATAATTGATTGACAAGATAACCTGGACATATTTTCTTTGAACACATGTACCTTGATTTATTCATGTCATCCCATTAAAATGAATAAAAATTTTAAAAAACCAGAATAGTTCTGCTATAAAGAGGCATATGAAAGAATAGAGATTTCAGAAATAACCCATGCCTATATGGTCAATTAATATTTGACAATGGAGGATAGAACATACAGTGGGCAAATAAACACCATATATTTAACAAATGGTGTTAGAAAACTGCATGGCTACATGCAAAAATTTGAACTAGACAACCTTTTTACACCATATACAAGAGTAAATTCAATGTAAATTAAATACTTAAATTTTAGACTGAAAACCGTATAAATTGTAGAAAAAAACATAGGCAGTAATGTCTCAGACATTTCTTGTAGCAGTATTTTTGTTCTTATATATTTCCTCAGGCAAGGGAAAAAAATAAAGAAATGAGGCTGCATCAAAATAAAAAGTTTTGCACAGCAAATGAAACCACCAACAAAGTGAAAAGACAACTCTGTCTGACCAGTGGTGCTACAGTGGATAGAGTGTCGACCTGGATGCTAAGGTCCCATGTTCAAGCCCCAAGGTCACCAGTTTGAGTGCAGGTTTACCAGCTTGGGCACAGGGACATTGGCTTGAGGGTGGGATTATAGACATGACCCATAGTTGCTGCCTTGAGACCAAAGGTTGTTGGTTTGATCCCAAGGTTGCTCGCTTGAGTAAGAGGTCACTGGCTTGGCTGGAGGCCTCCAGTCAAGGCACATAAGAGAAGAAATCAATGAACAATTAAAGTGCCACAATTATGAGTTGATGCTTTTCATCTTTCTATCTCTGTCTTTCTGTCTCTCTCTAAAAAAAAAAAGAAGAAGAAGGAAGGAATAAAGGGAGGGAGGAAGGGAGAGAAGAAGGGAAGAAGGAGGGAAGAAAAGAAGGAAGGAAGGAAGGAAGGAAGGAAGGAAGGAAGGAAGGAAGGAAGATAATAAAGACAAGAAAGGGAAAAGACAACTCACTGAATGAAAGAACATATTCACCAAAGATACATCTGATAAAGGGTTAATTTCAAAATTTATAAAGTACATATAAAACTCAAAATAAAAAAATTAAAAATGAACAAGGGACCTGAATAGATACTTCAGATACAAATGGACAATAGACATATGAAAATATGCTCAACATCACTAAGTATCAGAAGCATAACAGACAGACTCATAGAGAGCAGGCTGTCAGCATCTGGAGGGGGGAAGTTTGGGTAGATAGGGGTGGAGGGGTTGAGCAAAAAAGAAAATCTAATGGACATAAACAACAATATGGTGCTTACCAAGGGAAGGCAGATGAGGAGAAGTAGAAATGGGTGCAAGAAGGATAAATGTTGATGGATAGGCCTGACCTGTGGTGGTGCAGTGGATAAAGCATTGACCTGGAAATGCTGAGGTCACTGGTTCGAAACCCTGGGCTTGCCTGGTCAAGGCACATATGGGAGTTGATGCTTCCTGCTCCTCCCCCCTTCTCTCTCTCTCTCTCCCCCCATCTGTCCTTTCTAAAATGAATAAATAAAATAAAACTTAAATTTAAAAAAAATGTTGATGGATAGAGACTTGACTTGGGGTGGTGAACACAATGCAGTGTAAAGATGATGTGTTGTGAAATTGTACACCTGAAACCTGTATAATTTTGTTAATCAGTTTCACCCGAACAAATTCAAAAAAAAAGAAAAAACACCAAGAGATATCACTTAACACCTTTCAGAATGTTCATTTGTCAATAAATTAACAAACAAGTGTTGACAAGTATGTGGAGAAAAAGGAACCCCTCTGCACTCTTGGTGGGAATGCAAATTTGTGCAACTGTGATAAACAGTATGGAGTTTCCCTAAAAATGAAACTGCCTTATGACCCAATAATTCCATTTATTGAAATATACATAAAGAAATTCAAAATACTAATTCAAAAGAGTATATGCACCCTTATGTTCATTGCAGTCTTACTTATAATAGCCAATATTTGGAAGCAGCCCAAATGTCTATCAGAAAATAAGTGGATAAAAATGCTCTGGTACATTTACACAATGGAGTACTACTCGGTTTAAAAAAAAAAAAGAAGAAGAAGAAGGAAATTTTACCTTTTTTGACAGCATGGACGGACCTAGAGATGATCACGCTATATAAAATAAAAAAAATTGGAGAAAGACAAGTACCATATAATTTCACTGATATGTGGAATCAAACAAAATAAAAACAGATTTATAGATACAGAGAACGGACTAACAGCTATAAGAAGGAATAAGGTTTGGGTGACTGGGTGAAAATATAGAGAAATTAAGCAAAAAATTAAAAAACCAACTCATACACATAGACAATTTTATCGTGATTACCAGATGGAAAAGGGGTTGGGAGCAGCAAGAGGAGGATAAGGGTGCATAACCAGTCACAGAAGGAGACTTGACTTAGGATGATAAACATACAATACAATATACCGATGATATATTATAGAATTGTACATTTGAAACCTATTTAATTTTATTAACCTTTGTCATTCAATAGAGTCAATAAAATGAAAAAAGAAAATAAACAGAATTAAGGCAAAAACAATAATGATGGTAAATTACTGAGTATGTTCAAGGCACTGTCCTGATGTTTCATGTTACATTTAATCTTAAAAACAATCCTTTATCACACCTACATAATTAGAAATTAAGGAACTGAGAGCTTAAGTGATTTATTCAATGTTATACAGTTAATAAATTGTAGACCTGGAACATTAACCAAAGCCTTAGATCTTAACCACTATGTTTACCTGTCACTTTATTACTGATATCAAATGAAAAAGTCTGTGTTGGAATAAATCCACTTGGAAATTTAATGTATGATGAAGCTGGCACTGCAGACAAGTGAGGAAAAGATGAACTATTTACTAATACTGGAGGTAAAATTGGCCATCCACTTAGAACAAGCTAAAGTTAATGTCCTACCTCATTTTACACCCCAAAATAAATTCCAGATGGCTTAAATATATAATAAAATACTGGAAAATTAATATATACTTACCTAGAGAGCAAAACACACAACAAAATATTAAGCAGACTGGGAGAGATATTTACAGTATATTTGTGCCAAAATTATTGTTTCAAAACACCTTCTTTCAAAACAGGTAAATAATAACAGGTAATTTATAAAAGATATCCAAATGGACAATAAATTTATTAAAAACAGCACAGAGAACTTTCGAGATGACGTCAGAGTAATGGCGGAGTAGGAAGCGATACCGATAAATCTCCCCCAAAACTCAACAAGATCTTCAACCAGAAACAGAAAAACCTATACTTGGAGCTTCCAGATTCTTCGCAATACACCCAAAGGTATGATTGAGTGAAAAATTGGCTAAATATATAACCAAACCCCAAAGGAAATAGGGAGTAAGAAATGATCCGCCTTCCTCACTAACCTAAACAGGGCAGCTTTCTCTGGTAACTGTGAATATAGAAACTGAGGCGGGCAAAGGGGGTGAATAGATCCAGGCCCCCGCAGCAAAAACGGCCGAACCAGGCTGTGGCTCAGAGATCCAAGCCGAGGAAAATCTGATCCTGTGGCAACCCGGGCAATACAAGCTAACACTCGCGCCAAACCCAAACAAAGAAAGACAAGCGGAGCGGCCATTTTACCCGGTCTCCTGGTCGGTGCGCAGTTAGTGGAAGAGAGATTTCTTCCTAAGCCGCGGAAGTGGGTGCCCATGTTGCCCCACGGAGAGGCAGGGTCAGAGGCCTTTCTGTGGGCTGAGGGCAGAGTCTCTGGGCAGCCCCAGCGCCCTGGGAAAGCCACGCACGGGAGGGAGTGAGAACTAATCCCAACGGTGGAGATTTTCCGTGCTGGAGGCTGTTTCACTCAGAGGGAACCACGGCCGGCCTCATATCCTGGTTTGCGCACGCAGATAAGGAGTGAGCGATTCCTCCGAGTGCCTCGGCAGTGCGCGCCCGTGTTATCGCAGAGAGGGGCAGAGTCAGGGGCCTTTGTGTGGGCCAAAGCGGAATCTCGGGCCGCCCCAGCGCCTTGCAAAAGCTGCACACGGGGACGGAGCGAGACTCAATTCCAACGCTGCAACTTTTCCCTGCGGTTGGGGGTTTCACTCAGAGCGTGAGACTGCTGGCCGGATATCCTGGTTGCAGAAAGTGAGTGAGAGTTTCCTCCAAGCGCCCCGGAAGTGGGCGCCCGCTTGTGTTACCGGATAGAGTGGCAGAGCCAGAGGTCTTCGAGTGGGCAGAAAGCCTGCCTGATTATGCTAGCAGCTCTGACTGACTGAGCCTTACCCAGAGCCCTGTGCTGAGTGGAAATAGAGTGGGGAGTTGCCAGCAATTTGAGCCTCTTACTATCCAGGCAGAGGCAGCAGCAACCCCATACCTGGACTATCAGGCTACTAATTTAGGAAGGAAAGACTAGGAGAAAGGCTCCAGGAACACGGACTCTCTCACTGTCGGAGCCTATAAATGCTAATGAGCCTCGACTCCCAACGAGAATAAAGCACAATACATGACATTGCCATAGAGACTTATGAACTGCAAACCTCTACCTGAGCGTGCCAAAGGGGCAGAACCCGGGGTACAGAGTCACCGACCAGGAAGAGGGAGAGAAAAGAAAAAGCAAGAAGATAACCTCTCAAAATCAAGAATAATCTGCAGACTTTATAACCTATCCCATTTTATTATATTTGTTCGTTTGTTTCTCTTATCTTCATTCTTGAGACTTTTTTTTCCTCCTCCAATTTGGCCGATTAACTCTCTACCGGTCTTACTCTCTCCTCTCCTTGTACTACACTACCCATAAGTGTTACATCTCCCATTATCATTTCTCTTCTCTTCCTTTCTCTCTATGAGGGTTGCACTCCAAAACCCTTAACTCTCTCTCTCTCTCTCCTTTCTTTTTTCTTCTTTTAGTGGTTCCCTCTTTTTTTCTCTCTCTCTCTTTCTTTTCTCCCTCTATATTAGTTTCTTCCTTTCTCCTTTACATCTCCTCTCATTCAAACCTCAATAACAAACAAATTATCTTATCTGGGACTCAAACCTATGTTTGTGGCATTTTGGGGGGTTTTTACTTCACCTTTTTAACTCACTAGCAGTGCTCTCATCCCTGGCTCTCCATATTATCTAGTTCTTGTTCCACTAAATACAATAGTAAGTTTTTAATTTGTCCCCCCATTTTTCCATTTTCCTCTTATTCCTCTCATCATAACTCTTAGAAAACCAACACCTAAAAGCAAATCATTTTATTCTTGACCCAAATTTTTTCCTTATTTGCTTTTTGTGGGTCCATACGCTCTTTTTTTTTTCTTTTTTTTTTTTTTTTTTCCTTTTTTTTTTTTTTTTTTCTTTCTCTCTTTTTTGCCCCTTTATTACTTTTCCCCAATTCAGGCCCTCCATCACAGGCATTGTTTGTTATAACTCACAGTCCACCACAAGATTTTCTCAAGAAAGAGGGGAGAGGAGAGGAGAGGAAAAAAAGAGGGAGGGAATAATTTCCTTTTTTAAAAATTTTTATTTTATTTTATTTTTCTTTATTTCATTATTAATTTTTTTAAAAAAAAACAACTTTTTTCGATTTGTTATTTTTTTTATTTTTTTTAACTTTTTATTCTTTATTAAATCTCATTAATACTATTAACAAAACCACCCTCAGATGCCATTAAGGAAGAGAAAATCGAATATCATGGATACAAAAGAAAGAGAGGTAACACAGCTAGATGAGGAAAAATCTATGGAGAAAAAATTTAATATATTGGAAACCTTGGAGCTAAATGACAGAGAATTCAAGATAGAAATCCTAAAAATCCTCCGAGATATACAAGAAAACAGAGAAAGGCAATATAGGGAGCTCAGAAAACAACTCCATGAACACAAAGAATATATGTCCAAGGAAATTGAAACTATAAAAACAAATCAAACAGAGATGAAAAACTCAATTCACGAGCTGAAAAACGAAGTAACAAGCTTAGCTAATAGAACAGGTCAGATAGAAGAGAGGATTAGTGAAATAGAAGACAAGCAACTTGAGGCACAACAGAGAGAAGAAGAAAGAGACTCAAAAATTAAAAAAAATGAGATAGCCCTACAAGAATTATCTGACTCCATCAAAAAGAATAACATAAGAATAATAGGTATATCAGAGGGAGAAGAGAGAGAAAATGGAATGGAGAACATACTTAAACAAATAATTGATGAGAACTTCCCAAGCCTGTGGAAAGAACTAAAGCCTCAAGTTCAAGAAGCAAACAGAACTCCGAGTTTTCTTAACCCCAACAAACCTACTCCAAGGCATATCATAATGAAATTGACACAAACCAACAGCAAAGAAAAAATTCTCAAGGCAGCCAGGGAAAAGAAGAATACAACATATAAAGGAAGGCCCATTAGATTATCATCAGATTTCTCAGCAGAAACTCTACAAGCTAGAAGAGAGTGGACCCCAATATTTAAAGTCCTGAAAGAGAGGAACTTTCAGCCACGAATACTATACCCATCAAAGCTATCCTTCAAATACGAAGGAGAAATAAAAACATTCACAGATACAGAAAAGATGAGGGAATTTATCATCAGAAAACCCCCACTCCAGGAATTACTAAAGGGGGTTCTCCAATCAGATACAAAGAACAAAAAAAAAACAGAGCCACAAGTAAAAGCTCCAAGAAGAACACAATAAAACCAAATTTAAACTGTGACAACAACAAAAAGAAAGAGGGGGAGAAGACGGAGATTAACAGTAGCAAAGGACGATGGAGTGCAAAAGTACTCACAAAATAGTTCGCTACA
Source organism: Saccopteryx bilineata (assembly GCF_036850765.1). Lineage (NCBI taxonomy): Eukaryota > Metazoa > Chordata > Mammalia > Chiroptera > Emballonuridae > Saccopteryx > Saccopteryx bilineata. Next base: position 89,477,714 of record NC_089502.1, read on the forward strand.
ATGAACAGGGTAGGGACCCTTTTCATTACTCAAAGGTAACCACCATTGAAAAAACCACCACAGAAGCACATGAGATAACAAAGATAGCAACAGAGGAAAGATGTATGGAATACAACCAAATAAAAACAAAAGATAGAAAAACGAAAGAGAAGGATCAAACAAGACACAAAACTAACAGAAAGCAAGATATAAAATGGCAATAGGGAACTCACAAGTATCAATAATTACACTAAATGTAAATGGATTAAACTCACCAATAAAAAGGCACAGAGTAGCAGAATGGATTAAAAAAGAAAATCCAACTGTATGCTGCCTACAGGAAACTCATCTAAGTAACAAGGATAAAAACAAATTCAAAGTGAAAGGCTGGAAAACAATACTCCAAGCAAATAACATCCAAAAAAAAGCAGGCGTAGCAATACTCATATCAGATAATGCTGACTACAAGACAGGAAAAGTACTTAGAGACAAAAATGGCCATTTCATAATGGCTAAGGGGACACTGAATCAAGAAGACATAACAATTCTTAATATATATGCACCAAACCAAGGAGCACCAAAATATATAAGACAGCTACTTATTGATCTTAAAACAAAAACTGACAAAAATACAATCATACTTGGAGACCTCAATACACCGCTGACGGCTCTAGATCAGTCATCCAAACAGAGAATCAACAAAGACATAGTGGCCTTAAACAAAACACTAGAGCACCTGGATATGATAGACATCTACAGGACATTTCATCCCAAAGTGACTGAGTATACATTTTTCTCCAGTGTACATGGATCATTCTCAAGAATTGACCATATGTTGGGCCACAAAAACAATATCAGCAAATTCAGAAAAATTGAAGTTGTACCAAGCATATTTTCTGATCATAAAGCCTTGAAACTAGAATTCAACTGCAAAAAAGAGGAAAAAAATCCCACAAAAATGTGGAAACTAAACAACATACTTTTAAAAAATGAATGGGTCAAAGAAGAAATAAGTGCAGAGATCAAAAGATATATACAGACTAATGAAAATGACAATACGACATATCAGAATCTATGGGATGCAGCAAAAGCAGTGATAAGAGGGAAGTTCATATCGCTTCAGGCATATATGAACAAACAAGAGAGAGCCCAAGTGAACCACTTAACTTCCCACCTTAAGGAACTAGAAAAAGAAGAACAAAGACAACCCAAAACCAGCCGAAGAAAGGAGATAATAAAAATCAGAGCAGAAATAAATGAATTAGAGAACAGAAAAACTATAGAAAAAATTAATAGAACAAGGAGCTGGTTCTTTGAAAAGATCAACAAAATTGACAAACCCTTGGCAAGACTTACCAAGGAAAAAAGAGAAAGAACTCATATAAACAAAATACAAAATGAAAGAGGAGAAATCACCACGGACACCGTAGATATACAAAGAATTATTGTAGAATACTATGAAAAACTTTATGCCACTAAATTCAACAACCTAGAAGAAATGGATAAATTCCTAGAACAATACAACCTTCCTAGACTGAGTCAAGAAGAAGCAGAAAGCCTAAACAGACCTATCAGTAGAGAAGAAATAGAAAAAACCATTAAAAACCTCCCCAAAAATAAAAGTCCAGGCCCTGACGGCTATACCAGCGAATTTTATCAAACATTCAAAGAAGACTTGGTTCCTATTCTACTCAAAGTCTTCCAAAAAATTGAAGAAGAAGCAATACTTCCAAACACATTTTATGAGGCCAACATAACCCTCATACCAAAACCAGGCAAGGATGGCACAAAAAAAGAAAACTACAGACCAATATCTCTAATGAATACAGATGCTAAAATACTAAACAAAATACTAGCAAATCGAATACAACAACATATTAAAAAAATAATACATCATGATCAAGTGGGATTCATCCCAGAATCTCAAGGATGGTTCAACATACGTAAAACGGTTAATGTAATACACCATATCAACAAAACAAAGAACAAAAACCACATGATCTTATCAATAGACGCAGAAAAGGCTTTCGATAAAATACAACACAATTTTATGTTTAAGACTCTCAACAAAATGGGTATAGAAGGAAAATATCTCAACATGATAAAGGCCATATATGATAAACCATCAGCTAACATCATATTAAATGGCACTAAACTGAAGGCTTTCCCCCTTAAATCAGGAACAAGACAGGGTTGTCCACTCTCTCCACTCTTATTTAATGTGGTACTAGAGGTTCTAGCCAGAGCAATCAGACAAGACAAAGAAATAAAAGGCATCCATATCGGAAAAGAAGAAGTAAAGGTATCACTTTTTGCAGATGATATGATCCTATACATCGAAAACCCCAAAGAATCCACAAAAAGACTACTAGAAACAATAAGCCAATACAGTAAGGTCGCAGGATACAAAATTAACATACAGAAGTCAATAGCCTTTCTATATGCCAACAATGAAACAACTGAGAAGGAACTCAAAAGAATAATCCCCTTCACGATTGCAACAAAAAAAATAAAATACTTAGGAATAAACATAACAAAGAATGTAAAGGACTTATATGATGAAAACTATAAACCATTGTTAAGGGAAATCGAAAAAGATATAATGAGATGGAAGAATATACCTTGTTCTTGGCTAGGAAGAATAAATATAATCAAGATGGCTATATTACCCAAAGCAATATACAAATTTAATGCAATTCCCATCAAAATTCCAATGACATTTTTTAAAGAAATAGAGCAAAAAATCATCAGATTTATATGGAACTATAAAAAACCCCGAATAGCCAAAGCAATCCTAAAGAAAAAGAATGAAGCTGGGGGCATTACAATACCTGACTTCAAACTATATTATAGGGCCACGACAATCAAAACAGCATGGTATTGGCAGAAAAATAGACACTCAGACCAATGGAACAGAATAGAAAGTCCAGAAAGAAAACCACATATATATAGTCAAATAATTTTTGATAAAGGGGCCAACAACACACAATGGAGAAAAGAAAGCCTCTTCAATAAATGGTGCTGGGAAAACTGGAAAGCCACATGCAAAAGAATGAAACTGGACTACAGTCTCTCCCCCTGTACAAAAATTAACTCAAAATGGATCAAAGATCTAAACATAAGACCTGAAACAATTAAGTACATAGAAGAAGACATAGGTACTCAACTCATGGACCTGGGTTTTAAAGAGCATTTTATGAATTTGACTCCAATGGCAAGAGAAGTGAAGGCAAAAATTAATGAATGGGACTACATCAGACTAAGAAGTTTTTGCTCAGCAAGGGAAACTGATAACAAAATAAACAGAAAGCCAACTAAATGGGAAATGATATTTTCAAACAACAGCTCAGATAAGGGCCTAATATCCAAAATATACAAAGAACTCATAAAACTCAACAACAAACAAACAAACAATCCAATAAAAAAATGGGAAGAGGATATGAATAGACACTTCTCCCAGGAAGAAATACAAATGGCCAACAGATATATGAAAAGATGCTCATCTTCTTTAGCTATTAGAGAAATGCAAATCAAAACGGCAATGAGATACCACCTCACACCTGTTCGATTAGCTGTTATTAGCAAGTCAGGTAATAGCAAATGTTGGAGAGGCTGTGGAGAAAAAGGAACCCTCATACACTGTTGGTGGGAATGTAAAGTAGTACAACCATTATGGAAGAAAGTATGGTGGTTCCTCAAAAAACTGAAAATAGAACTACCTTATGACCCAGCAATCCCTCTACTGGGTATATATCCCCAAAACTCAGAAACATTGATACGTAAAGACACATGCAGCCCCATGTTTATTGCAGCATTGTTCACAGTGGCCAGGACATGGAAACAACCAAAAAGCCCATCAATAGATGACTGGATAAAGAAGATGTGGCACATATACACTATGGAATACTACTCAGCCATAAGAAATGATGACATCGGAACATTTACAGCAAAATGGTGGGATCTTGATAACATGATACGAAGCGAAATAAGTAAATCAGAAAAAAACAGGAACTGTATTATTCCATACGTAGGTGGGACATAATAGTGAAACTAAGAGACATTGATAAGAGTGTGGTGATTACGGGGGGGGAGGGGGGAATGGGAGAGGGATAGGGGGTGGGGAGGGGCACAAAGAAAACAAGATAGAAGGTGACAGAGGACAATCTGACTTTGGGTGGTGGGTATGCAACATAATTGAACGACAAGATAACCTGGACTTGTTATCTTTGAATATATGTATCCTGATTTATTGATGTCACCCCATTAAAAAAATAAAATTATAAAAAAAAAAAAAAAAAAAACAGCACAAATTTACCAGTAATCAGGAAAATAAGAAAATAAAACATTCAATTGGTAATAATTTTACAAAATTGAGAATATTCAGCAGTAGTGATGATGTAGAGAAATGAGAATTCCTTCTTACTCTTAGTAGGAATGTAAACCAAAAGCTTTTCTGCATGGCAATTAAGTAGTACCTAGCAAAATTTTAAATGTGTGTTTATTTTTACCTATATTTTTCACTTCAAGAAATCTATCTTACAGTTATATTTACATCTTTTTAGAGATATATAAGATTATAAATGTGACATTCTCAGTAATACTGTCAACATACAAAACATACATCAGTAGGTAAATAGTTAAATTATGTTGCATCTGTATTATGAGATACTATGGGGTCATTCACGTAATAAGATTTATAAGTACTGACATAGAAATATATCCATGATGTATTAATAAAAACCTTAAAACATACTGAAAAATACTATGTTCTCTTATTTATCTTTTTTCTTTATTTGGAAAAAGAAAAAATAGTCTGAGTGAATATCTGTGTGTTCCTAGAAAACATTTGTAAAGTGACTCAAAGTCATTGTGTTGATGGAGAAAGGAGGACTAATTCCTGAAAACAACAGCATTTGATATATGAGGAAAGGCAAAATGTTTGCAAAAAAGACTGGAAAACATGTGGCTGGAAAACCAGGAATGTGGTATCATGAAAACAAAAGGAAAAGAATTTCACAACTATGGCATCAACAATGCCAAATGCTTTGCAAGACAATGATTCAATTGATTCTAAATTCACTCAATTTAGCCACATGTAGCTCCTTGGCAAACTCTCCTTCACTCTGCAATGATATTGGGTGGGGCAAGACAGGGGGAGCTTGGATTAAGAAGTAAATTAAGCCTGACCAGGCAGTGGTGCAGTGGATAGAGTGTTGGACTAGGATGCAGAGGAGCCAGGACTGAGACCACGAGGTCACTAGCTTAAGTGTGGGCTCAACGGGTTTGAGCAAGGCTCACCACCTTAAGCCCAAGGTCACTGGCTCAAGCAAGGGATCACTCAGTCTGCTGTAGCCCCCCCCCCCGGTCAAGGCACATATGAGAAATCAATCAATGGACAACTAAGGAACCACAACAAAGAATTTATGTTTCTTATCTCTTTCCCTTCCTGTCTCTCTGTCCCTATCTGTCCTTCTGTCTGACTCTCTCTGTCTCTACCACAAAAAAAAGAAGTAAATGAGTTCACATTGTTCATTAGATTTCTCAAATGAGTGAGGTCATATATTTTTCTTTCTCTGCCTGGCTTATTTCACTTAACATAGTAGTTGCCAGGTCCATTCATGTTGTCACAAAAGGTAAGATTTCCTTCTTTTTCATGGCCCCATAGTATTCCATTGTGTATATATACCACAGCTTTTTAATCCTCTCGTCCATTGATGGACACTTGGGCTGTTTCCAGATCTTGGCTATTGTAATAGAGGCAGAGGTGGGATCAAAGGGACAAGAGGCAAAGCAGACACAGGGAAAGGGGATGAGAGGAAGGGATCAGAGAAGGGAAAGAGATTGGTGAAATTATATATATAATACAACATTATAGAGAGCAGAAAAGCAAATTCTGGAGGGAAGGGGGGAGGGGGGTAAGGGTGATGTTGAGGGGAACATGGGGCTGGAGGGGATGTATTCAGTGGGACACTTGAATCTATGTAAACACAATAAATTTAAATAAATAAAAAAGGTAATAAATTTTTAAAAAGAAGTCAATGAGAAATGAAGAATTAGAGAAAGTGGGTGCAAACAACAATTTCATGAACTTTGACAGTGAAGCAAAAGGATATTTAGGTTGCTAGCATGTGAAGAAAATATAATACCTCCCTGCACCAACCTTTTGAATAATTTTATTGATATTTTTAAGTTAAAGTAGAATCCATAGTCACAAACTTATTACATACACAGGTATCAGAAAATAGCCTAAATTAGAAGCAGACTATATGTAAAGTGACAAATACAAATGACACTGAATTTAGTTTGTGGACCAATACAGTAGTAGAAACTAGAGTAAACTAGACATCTCTCATCTAAAAGGGATAGCCATGATTCAGTAGATTGTGGCTATATTGGAATCCATACCCTGTGTTTATAGATTTTATGACTGTTCCATAAACACAATAAGACCAAGACCACTTACACCATCCATGCTAATGCAGTTGACGAAACATGTCTATAAGTAGTACTTATAGCCACTCCCAAAAACACTAAATGAGGATATTTGCTTGAAAACACTAAAAATAAAGGAGACCTGAAGATGGCAGTGGAGTAGGCAGATGCACAGACTACCAGCTCACACCACCAAACTGGATTACAAATTAATTTAGGAACAATCAGCATGAAAAACCAACTCTAGACTACAAGACCAGCTCTCAAAAACCAAGGAACAAAGAAGAAGCCACACTGAGCCTGGTAGGGAGCGCCAAAGAGCAGTAAGTCTCCCCTGCTTACAGGAACAAAGAGGGTGTGAGGCTGAGAGCTCAGAAAAGCTCTTGTCCAAGAAAAAGGATAGTAAATATTGCTCACAGCCACTTGCCTAGGGACCTGGGAATGAGGAGTGTTGAAAGGGCTGGCTTCTCTTCCAAAAAGAAAGGGGGGAGAGAGAGACAGACGGTGACTGGCTGAGGAATGCATGGGAGGACCTGCGAAGCTGACTTATCCAGTGCTGGAGGTAGCCATAGCTGGGGGAGGGGTTGATCCTTCCACATAACACAAGATTAAAGTGCTTCCAAATCATACATATCCAGAAATCTCTCCAGCTCCAATCAGTGCACCAAGACACAGCTGAAAACAAGAAGTGGGGAGGAGGGGCAGTAACTCAGATCTTCATGGATATCAGAGATACATCTTCCCCTACAGAAGCAGAGAAAGCAACCCACCACCAGAGAGAGTAAATGGCAGATCAGGCCTTCAGAGTCTCAGATTACACACACCGCATTCCTGAATACAGTTTCAAATAAGCACCCTGCTGAGATCAGTAAACAAGACTACAACTGAAAAGAAAGCAAACAAATCGAGACTTCAAAGCAGCCCAAATCCGAAAGTGGATTACAAATAACAGCTGAGGCCAACCGAAGAAGACCAAGAAATAACACAATTGAAAATTGGAGGCAGACAACAACAAGACTCAAACAGCCCTACAAACAACACACCCAAACACACAGACATAATGAGAAGACAGAGAAGTACAATCCAAATGAAACCACAAGAGAAATCTCCAGAAAACAAACTGAGTGATATGGAAATAACCAAACTGCCAGATGCAGAGTTCAGAATAATGATTGTTAGGATGCTTAGGGATATTAGAACAACAATGGATGGTCATTATGAACACCTAAATAAAGAGATAGCAAGTATAAAAAAAGATATTGAAATATAAAAAAAGAATCAGTCAGAGGTGACAAATACAATATCAGAAATGAAGACCAGAATGGAAGGAATTAAAAGCAGGATGGATGAAGCTGAGGATCAAATCAGCGAGTTGGAGGACAAGATGAACAAAGGCATGAAAGTCAAGCAGAAAAAAGAAAAGAGATTCAAAATGTCTGAGGAAACTCTGAGAGAGCCCTGTGACAATAACATCCACATCATAGGGGTTCCTGAAGGAAAAGAGAAAGAACAAAGGATAGAAACTTTATTCAATCAAATCATAGCTGAAAACTTCCCTAAAGTGATGCAAGGAAAGGTCTCACAAGTTCAAGAAGCACAGAGAACTCCATTAAAGAGAAACCCAAAGAAATCTACACCAAGAAACATCATAATTAAAACACCAAAGCTAAGTGATAAAGAGAAAATATTAAAAGCTGCTAGAGAAAAGAAGGCTATCACCTACAAAGGAGCCCCCATAAGGATGACATCATACTTCTCAACAGAAACACTTGAGGCCAGAAGGGAATGGCAAGAAATATTCAAAGTAATGCAGAACAAGAGCCTACAACCAAGACTACTTTATCCAGCAAGGCTATCATTTAAAATTAAAGGAGAAATAAAAAGCTTCCCAGATCAAAAAAAATTTCAAGAAATTCACTACAACCAAACCAATGTTAAGGGGCCTGTTGTAATCAGATCAAAGTGGGAAAAGAATATAGCAAAAAAGGAATACAGCTTTAAAGAATAAAATGACAATAAATAACTACATATCAATAATAACCTTAAATGTAAATGGATTAAATGATCCAATCGAAAGACATAGGGTAGCTGCTTGGATAAGAAAATAGGACCCATACATATGCTGTTACAAGAGACAGAACTTAAAACAAAAGATGCACATAGGCTAAAGGTAAAAGAATGGGGAAAAAAACATTTAATGCAAATAGAAATGAAAAAAAAGCTGGGGAAGCAATGCTTATATCAGACAATATGGACTTTAAAACAAAGTCTATAGTAAGAGAAAAAAAGATCACTACATAAAGATAAAGGGAGCAATCCAACTGGAGGATATAACCATCATAAATATCTATGCACCTAATATAGGAGCACCTAAATATATAAAGCAGACTTTGATGAATATAAAGGGCGAAATCAACAACAATAACATAATAGTAGGAGATTTCAATACCCCACTAACATCACTAGATAGATCCTCAAAATATAAAACTAACAAAGAAACAGCAGACTTAAAGGACACAATAGATCAACCTGATTTAATATATATCTTTAGAACCTTTCACCCTAGGCAGCAGAATATACATTCTTTTTAAGTGCTAATGGTACATTCTCTATGATAGACCACGTTAGGACACAAAAGCAGCCTCAACAAATTTAAGAAGATTGAAATCATATCAAGCATTTTCTCTGATCACAGTGCCATGAAACTAGAAATCAACCACAAAAAAACTGAAAAATACTCAAACACATGGAAACTAAATAGCATGTTTTTAAATAATGTATGGGTTAACAATAAAATCAAAGAAGAAATTTTAAAAAATTCCTAGAAACAAGTAATAATGAGCAAACAACACCTCAGAATTTATGGGACACAGCAAAAGCAGTCCTGAAAGGGAAGTTCATAGCACTACAGGCATTCCTTAAGAAGCTTGAAAAATCTCAAATTAAAAACCTAACCCTTCATCTAAAAGAACTAAAAAAAGAACAGCAAATAAGGTACAGAAGTAATAGAAGGAAGGAAATAATAAAGATCAGAGCAGAAATAAATGACATAGAAGCTAAAGAAACAATATGGAGGATCAATGAAACCAAAAGCTGGTTCTTTGAAAGGGTAAACAAGATCGATGAACTTTTAACAAGACTAACCAAGAAAGGTAGAGAGAGGATTCAAATAAATAAAATTAGAAATGAGAGTGGAGAAATAACAACCAACACAACTGAAAAACAAAATATTGTAAGAAAATACCATGAAGAACTGTATGCCAAAATATTAGACAACCTAGGTGAAATGGACAAATTCCTTGAAAGATATCATCTTCCAAAAATCAATCAGGAAGAATCAGAAAACCTAAACAGACCGATTACAACAAAAGAGATCAAAACAGTTATCAAAAAGTTCCAAAAAACAAAACTCCTGTGCCCGATGGCTTCACTGGTGAATTCTACCAAACATTCAAAGAAGAACTAACTCCTATCCTTCTCAAGCTATTTCAAGAAATTCAGGAGGAAGGAACACTTCCAAGTTCCTTTTACGAGGAGAGCATAATTCTGATTCCAAAATCAGGCAAAGACAACACAAAGAAAGAAAATTATATGCCAATATCCCTGATGAATTTAGATGCTAAAATCTTCAACAAAATATTAACAAACTGGATCCAGCAATACATGAAAAAAATCATACATCATGATCAAGTGAGATTTATTCTGGGGAGGCAAGGATGGTACAACATTCGTAAATCAATTGATGTGATTCATCACATAAACAAAAGAAGGAGAAAAACCACATGATAATTTCAATAGATGCAGAAAAGCATTTGATAAAATCCAGCACTCATTTATGATCAAAACTCTTAGCAAAGTGGGAATACAGGGAACACACCTCAACGTGATAAAGGCCATCTATGACAAACCCACAGCCAACGTTATAATTAATGGACAAAAATTAAAAGCAATTCTCCTAAAATCAGGAACATGGCAGGGGTGCCCCCTTTCACCACTCTTATTCAACATAGTCCTGGAAGTCCTAGCTACAGCAATCAAACAAGAAGAAGAAATAAAAGACGTCCAAATTGGAAAAGAAGAAGTAAAATTATCATTATTTGCAGATGACATGATACTGTATATAGAAAACCCTCAAGTCTCAGTCAAAACACTACTGGACCTAATAAACGAATTTAGCAAGGTGGCAGGATATAAAATTAATACACAGAAATCAGAGGCATTTTTATACACCAACAATAAACTGTCAGAAAAAGAAATTAAGGAAACAACCCCCTTCACTATTGCAACAGAAATAAAGTACCTAGGAATAAATTTAAACCAAGGAGGTTAAGGACTTGTACTCAGAAAATTATAAAACATTGATAAGAGAAATCAAGGAAGACACAAACAAGTGGAGGCATATAACGTGCTTATGGTTAGGAATAATAAACATAATTAAAATGTCTATATTAACCAAAGCAATTTATAAATTCAATGCAATACCAATTAAAATACCAATGTCATACTTCAAAGATATAGAACACATATTCCATAAATTTATATAGAACCAAAAAAGAACATGAATATCCTCAGCAATCTTGAAAAAGAAGAATAAAGTGGGAGGTATCACACTTCCTGATATCAAGTTATACTACAAGGACATTGTACTCAAAACAGCCTTGTACTGGCATAAGAACAGACATATAGATCAATGGAACATAACAGAGAACCCAGAAATAAACCCACATCTTTATGGACAACTGATATTTGACAAAGGAGGTAAGAGCCTACAGTGGAGTAAAGACAGTCTCTTTAACAAATGGTGTTGGGAAAACGGGACAGCTACCTGCAAAAAAAATGAAACTAGATCACCAACTTACACCATGCACAAAAATAAACTCAAAAGGGATAAAGGACTTAAATGTAAATCATGAAACCATAAGTATCCTAGAAGAAAACTCAGGCAGTAAGCTCACTGACACCTATCACAGCAATATCTTTTCTGAATTATCTCCACAGGCAAATGAAATAAAAGACAGGATAAACAAAGGGGACTATATCAAATTAAAAAGCTTTTGCACAGCTAAAGAACAGAATAAAAAGACAAACCACACAATGGGAGAACATATTTGACAATACATCTGACAAGGGGTTAATAACCAAAATTTATAAAGAACTTGTAAAACTCAACACCAGGAAGACAAACAATCCAATCAAAAAATGGGCACAAGAAATGAATAGACACTTCTCCAAAGAGGACATACAGATGGCCAGTAGACAAATGAAAAAAATGTTCAACATCACTAAGCATTACAGAAACACAAATTAAAAGCACCATGAGATACCACTTCACACCAGTCAGAATGGCACTCATTGACAAAACAACACATGATAGGTGCTGGCGAGGATGTGGAAAAAGGGGAACCCTCCTGCACTGCTGGTGAGAATGCAGACTGGTGCAGCCACTGTGGAAAACAGTATGGAGATTCCTCAAAAAATTAGAAATGGAACTGCCCTTGACCAAGCCATTCCACTTATAGGAATATATCCCAAGGCCACCATATCATCGAGTGAAAAAAAGAAATGCACCCCCATGTTTATGGCAGCATTGTTCACAATACCAAAGATCTGGAAACAGCCCAAGTGTCTGTCAGTGGACGAGTGGATTAAAAAGCAGTGGTACATATATACAATGAAATACTATGGGGCTATGAAAAAGAAGGAAATATTACCTTTTACAACAATATGGAGGGACCTGGAAACTATTATGTTGAGTGAAATAAGCCAGGCAGAGAAAGAAAAATATCATATGACCTCACTCATTTGAGGAATCCAAGGAATAATGAGAACTGAGGAACGAAACTGAGACAGAGAAGGAATCAAAGGAACCAGAGGAAAAGAGAACAGAGGGAAAAGGGATGATAGGATGGGATAAACCTGAAGGGAAGGGGGAGGGCGCTTTAGGGAGGGGGCAAGGGAGATGTTGAGGGGAATAAGGGGGAAAGGGTAGACATTCGGGGTTACCCTAGAACAGGGGTCCCCAAACTTTTTACACAGGGGCCAGTTCACTGTCCCTCAGACTGTTGGAGGGCCGGACTATAAAAAAACTATGATCAAATCCCTATGCACACTACACATATCTTATTTTAAAGTAAAAAAAACAAAATGAGAACAAATACAATTTTAAAATAGAGAACAAGTAAACTTAAATCAACAAACTGACCAGTATTTCAATGGGAACTATGCTCCTCTCACTGACCACCAATGAAAGAAGTGCCCCTTCCGGGTGCCGCATGCGGCCTGCGGGCCGTAGTTTGGGGACCCCTGCCCTAGAATCTATGTAAACACAATTAATTAAATAAAGATACATATATATTAAAAACCACTAAATATAAATCACAATGTAATCCTATGAAATATACAAGTAACTCACAGGAACAAAAGGAAAACAGAAGAGAAAGAGAGGAAACAAATAGAAACAAAAAAACTTCACAGACTTAGTTGTCAATTTAACAATGAGTAAATTAAATGTAAATGGTCTAAATTTAAAAAGAGATTAGATTGTCAGATTAGGTAAACTAATATCAAGACCTAAGTATATGCTGTCTACAAGAAACTGACTTTAAACATGAAAGCAGAAATAGATGAAGAGTGAAAAGATAGACACAGATATACCATGTTGTAAGGAAGAAGTTTAAAGCCAGGGATATCAATCCAGTAATTGGATATTCTGGAAAAACCACCAGGAGGACCAGATGCAGAGGACATAACCATTTATTACTCATGCTACAGGGGAAGCCTGATGACACATGTCGATCAAGCAAGAACCAGCCCTAAGGAGCTCCCTTCCTGCTTCTTATACATTGTAGGAAGGACGGGAAAGCACTACTAATAACAGCAATAAACACTCTGACTTATGTCCGGTAAAAGTCTGACCATCCCCTCAGTACACTTCGTGGGAAATTCCTGGGACCAGGCTGAGTTTCTATCTTCTTATGGCTGATGGCCAGACAGCTATCTGGTGTCTTGGGAGAGGGGAGAACCATGTCCAGCAATGACCCCACACTGCACCCCAATATCACTCTTCCACCTCACAATCTACACATTAATTCTTCTGGGTCAACATCTGTGTAGTTAGAGCACTGGCATATTATATCCAGAGGCCACAAACACAATATAAGTTGCATCCAAGAATCATAAAGAGCAAGCAGGAGTTTAGTACCTATGTCTTCTTCTATATAATTTATTGTTTCAGATCTTATAAATATGTCTTTGATCCCTTTTGAATTAATTTTTTGTGCAGGGGGACACACCAAGGTCAAGTTTCATTCTTTTGCATGTGGCTTCCTAATTTTCCCAGCACCATTTATTGAAGAGTCTTTCTTTTCTCCATTGTGTGTTTTTGGCTCCTTTGTTGAAGATTGACTATATATATGTGCTTTTATTTCTGGGCTCTCAATTCTGTTCCATTGGCGTATATGTCTGTTTTTCTGCCAATATCATGCCATTTTATTATCTTTGGGGGAGAGGTATACAACATAATAAACAATTCAAATGCTATAGAAATATTTACCTGAAGACTGTAACCCTGCTAAATTTAATTTTCTAAATAAAAATAAATAAAATTATTTTTTAAAAAAGGAGCAAGCAAAGTCCAATAAGGCAAGTGATGATATACTGGCTCCAAGAGCCCATCTAGAAGTCAAAGGATCATCTACTATGGAGGTGACATGGAAAATCTCAGTAGACATGGAGCATAATGCTTCAGTGATACTATGTGCACTGTCATATAACAATATATAACATTGTCATATATATACAGGAGGGTACTCAGGTTACAACACAGTTCCATTCCCATGACAGTGACATAACCCAAATTTTGGTTTAAGTCAAAATGTACCCTAGCCTAAGTCACTTACCAATCCTAACATAGTTGTAAAATCATAATCTAGAACATAAAGACAAAATTAAGTCACAGAAAAAGGAAAAAAAACATAAATATACTGAACTGTACACTGTACTGTAGCAACAGGAAAAAAATGAGTATAAAAACAAATTTCTTACCTTTATTCCTATGGTTGGCTTGCACATTGGAAGGGGCATTGCAAGGTGGGACAGTGACCTACTGGGAGGAGGAAGCTGGAGAGGCAGGAGAACCTGCAGAAGGTGCAGAAGATACTGGGTCAGGTGAATCAGGATTGCCTAACGAACATGCAGGAGATGCTGGAGATGATTCTACCTATACTAGAGGTGTTTCATCTCAAGAAGCAGCTGATGTAGAGGGTACAGGACCTGTTGCAGGCCTCTCTACCTTCTTAAAGAATTGTTCCAGGCTATTCTGGAAGGGCAACAGGTATGCCAAAGCTTAATGACTTCTTCTCTTCCAAAATCTGCCTATAGCATTGCAAGCCATCCATAACAGCTCTGCATACCTTACTGAGTCTGTCGTCACTGGGGTCCTCAGCCTGAAATTTTGCCAACCCCTCCTCCACCATAGAGAAATCTTCTGCCAAATCCTTGGTAGTAAATCTCCTGGGTTCTGGAGTTTCTATCTCTTCCTCTTCAATCAGCTGCTTCTCTGATTCTGCTGTATGAAGTCTTCAGTAGACAGATCCTCTCCATGTGATGCCAGTAGTTCTGTGACATTCTCAGCCTCCACCTCCAAATTAAGCTGTTTACCCATGGCAACAACCTTCTCTGTTACAGCCTCCACTGACTCCTCAAAGCCATGGAAGTCTTTATCCTTGATCATTGTTGCTACAGTAGAGCGGCTAAGGCCTAGCACGTGTCCAATGTTCATTGCTGATTCTCCATTTTCTGATCTCTTTACAGTGTCTAATTTCACTTCCATCATGATAGTTATCCTCTTCTTCATAACACTACCATCTGAAGACTCTGACTTCATTTAGCTGCCATGATAGGGGCCAAAAGTTGCCCTTATCAACAAAGCAACACAAATGGCACATTTGCTGCACTTTTATCAGTCCAAAATGGCATAGATAAGCATACTGGGGGACGCCAACTCCCTCACTCATATGCCATGTTACTGAGTATTCTTCTGCTTTGCACAACCAAACTAGTTCACCCACATCATCTATAAGAATGACATTAAAGGTGTAAGCTGAAACACTCATGTCTCTTTTTTTTTAAGTTTTTATGGACGTGAGCATTGTGAACTTGAAATGTCGTGTGTCAAGGCTGTCATAACCCGAGTCACAAGTGCCTCCAAAGCCTGATTTAATATCTTCAGTTTATAGGCCTCTTTGTGGAGTGACTGGGGCTAGAAAGAAATGTATGTGTCCTTTCTCAGGTCTAGAGCCTATTCTTCATTAAGCTTTGGCATACCTGTTGCCCTTGGAGATAAGGTTATGGCTTTGTTACTTTCCTCAAGGACTTGGGTTGGTCTGAGTACTCTGTGGTCATTGCTGTGGACTTCTGCATTTGGTCTGGTTCTCAGGATCTGATATGTGGGCTAGGGAAGAACTCTAGCTGGAATTATTATGCCTGGAAAAAAACTCAATTTTATAATACACATTAATGTATCAGAAATATGTCTATTGTCTGTTTCCTTACATTCCTCACTATTAGATTTAACTATATTATTTATATGAGGTTAGTTTTATATGAAAATAATTATTTTGCTGCTTTTCTGGGCCTGAAGTGCAACTGAGGCCTAAATGTTATCCCTAGGGGTTAATGCTTAAGTGCTATTCTCTGTTGACCCAGTTCACTCCCCTTTTAAGGGGGTCTAACCTGCATGTCCAGCAATATGGTAATGGAGGAAGAATTACCTTGGGGGCAAGGTGCCTGCTCTCCCAGCTTTGCCTACTGCTAAGCACCCAAGACTTTCCACATGCTGGTGACCATCAGTGCCTGACCTATATTCTTTGTTATGTTAATGTCTAATTGCCCCTACTATATCCCCACTCAAAGACCCTGGCTCTCAATTCTTTCAGGGAAAATGGGCACAAGGTATCTAGTGTAGTGGCTTCCTGCTGAAGAGGGGTGATGTTTTTCTTCAGAGCCAAGAGATCCTTGCTCTCTGTCAGAGGGATGAGGAGGAGGTACGTGGAAGGAAGTGGTGATGGTATCTAGGGGCAGTGTTACCTGAGTACAAGAAGGGTAGAGACAAATTGTGTTACAAATCTTAGTACTGCTGGAGCAAAAGCCAGAATGACAAAAATTATGATAAATGGGTTGATGTGAGAAAAAAAATATATAGTTCTCAACAATTCTAAGTCAAAGGATGGAGGGAAAATAAAACATTAGTTCAGAAGGTTGTAGCCAAAATATTCAGGAAAACTAGAAAAAGTCAAGATCCAGTCTAGTTTTTTATATTAATAAATGTGTGTTACAGATTCTGTTGAAACATGATTTTCCCCTTAAAGTTACCCTCATTTTTATTAAAGAACCAAATTAACACCAATTTATTTACTGTATTAAGTTCAGTTTCAATTTGGCCTGATTATTTGTGCAAACACAACAAGAATAGTAATTGATTCTATAAGCTTTTTTTTTTCCAGGAGTATAGATGTTTCTTTATTGGCCAGTTTAACCTGCGCAGGGGCGAATTCCCAGGTGTCCGGAGACACCGTACCTACAAGGAGCTACAAACGGGAATCGCGCCTGGCGCTTACAGCTTGGTCCTTATATATCCTAAGTAAGCAAGCATTTACAGAAGCAGATGTGGCAGTTACCTATTCGCTAAGGGGGGCACACACAGCATAGCAACAGGGGCTGGGTCTAGCTCATTGGCGAATTTCAAACATAAACTTCTGATAAGGGTCTCTGACCAATGGAATGCAAACGTTTGTCTTCCTTTGTTCTCAGCCTTACAGGGTCTCTATCATTACCTCCCTGTCTCTGCTCCTACACTCTGGCAATCCCAGCACACTTTCCTGAATCTAACATTTTGATCTTCTTTTTTTTTTATATATATATAAATAAATTTTATTTTAATGGGGTGACTCTATAAGCTTTTTAAAATATTCTTTGCTGAAATTTCATAAGGAATATAAGATTGAGATTTAATTAGTCCTTCCAGGCAAATAGTCAAACCACACAGTTGCCATCAGACTTTGCCTACAGTACCTATAGGTTTGAATGAATACCTCAAGCTCTTGAGTTCCCCCAAAATGTCTCGTTTCCTTCCTTGCCATCTCTTTGGAAAGAAACTTTCATTCCTTACCTGGAAATGTGTAAACCATTAAAAGCAAGGTGCCAGGACTTTTCTTCATTGGGTTTTATCAGCTTCAAAGTCAATCTTAATTTCTTAAAGTTTTTTGCTGACATCCAGAGTCCAGGCATGTCATTTCCAGTCATAGTTATGTTTAATAAAACCACAATTGAAAACTGGTTTTGTGTCTTATAAAGAGGATATATTCTTACTGGATTTATGAAAAAAATATATTACTATTACAATAATATTTACTCATTAAGAGTTGCGAGATTTTGCAGGGATCAAATAGGGAGAAAAATATAAATGACCTGACATTACTTATTAAGATATACTTTACAGAATTGCTTTAAGAAACAAGTTTTCTTATATTTAGAAAGCAAAAAGATATAAAAATCAATGATGTTCTGATTAAGTAATAAAAATAATTATTCTCAGTTCATCTAGTCCTGATCAATTTCTGTTTATTCTGATTATTCATCAATGTTTTCATTAATCAAGTTATTTTCTAGAGTTCTAAAATGTTTATCCAGTTCAATGGTATTATGTGAAAATTTATTTTCAGAAACCTATATTTTGAATAAGCTTAACTTTTTTCTATGGATTTTCCTGAAGATGTAATATATTTACAAATGCATCAGAACAAAACAATGGTTGTCTCTAAATGATAATATATATATAACGACATGGTCATATACCTGATTATAAAGCAATTGACAAAAAAATTTGTTTCTTTTTAAATTTTTATTTAGAAAATTAAATTTAACTGAGTGACATTGATCAATGAGAGTACATAGGTTTCAGGTAAACATTTCCATAGCATTTGAACTGTTGA
Organism: Saccopteryx bilineata; assembly: GCF_036850765.1. Lineage (NCBI taxonomy): Eukaryota > Metazoa > Chordata > Mammalia > Chiroptera > Emballonuridae > Saccopteryx > Saccopteryx bilineata. The sequence continues at coordinate 89,496,115 of NC_089502.1, forward strand.
TTATGTTGTATACTCATCACACAAAGTCAAATCATTTTCTGTCACCTTATATTTGTTCCTCTTTATGCCCTTCCCCTCACCTCCTCCCCCACGTCCCCACGTCACCACATCCCCCTCATCCTGGTAATCACTTCAGTTTTATCTATGTCAATGAGTCTCTGTTTTACTGCCCACCTATGTCTGAAATCAGACAGTTCTTAGGTTTTTCTGATTTACTTATTTCACTCAATGTAATGTTCTCAGGGTCCATCCATGTTGTCATAAATGTCACTATGTCATCATAGCTGAGTAGTATTCCATTGTATATATGTACCACATCTGCTTTATCCAATCCTCTATTGAGGGACACTTTGTTTGTTTCCATGTCTTGGCCACTGTAAACATGAGAGTGAATGTGTCTTTACACCCCAAAGTTCTCAAGTTTTTGGAGTAGACACCCAGTAGAGGGATTGCTGGGTCATATGGTAGTTCCATTCTTAGTTTTTTGAGGAATCACCATAATTTTTCCATAATTATTGCATTAATTTGCATTCCCACCAGAAGTGAATGAGGGTTCCTCTTTCTCCACAGTCTCTCCAACACTTGTCATTACCTGTCTTGTTGATAATAATCAATATAACAAGTGTGACATAGCTAGTGAAGATAAGAATTTTTTCATGTATCTGTTGGTCACTTGTATGCCTTATTTTAAGAAGTGTCTCTTCAGGGCCTCTTCCCATTCTTTAATTGTATTGTTGGCTTGTTTGTTGCTGAACTTTGTGAGTTTTTATACATTTTGGATATTAACCCCTTATCAGAGCTGTTGTTTATACATATCATTTCCTATCTCATTGAATGCCTCTTTGTTTTGTTACCACTTTCTTTTGCTGTGCAAGATCTTTTTAGTTTGATACAGTCTGATTCATTTGTTTTTGCCTTTACTGCCCTTGCCTTTGGAGTAAATTCATAAATTTTTCTCTACAACCAAGTACATAAGTTTAGTACTTACATTTTCTTCTATGTAATTTATTGTTTCAGATATTATATTTAGATTTTTGATCCTAATAAAAGGAAAGTTTATATCATCATAGGCTTATATCAAGTAAACAAACTAACATCACAACTTAAGGAACTAGAAAAAGAAAAACAAAGGCAACCCAAAGTCAGCAGAATATAAGAAATAGTAACAATTAGAGCATAAATAAGTAAAATAGAAAACAAAATATACTATGCAAAAAATTAATATAACAAAAAGCTGGTTTCTTGAAAAGATTTTAAAAATTGAAAAACCCCTGGCTAGACTTACTAAGAAAAAAGAGAAATGACTCATATCAACAAAATCAGAAATGAAAGAAGAGAAATTTCCAAAAATAGCATAAGTATATGAGAATCATATTAGTATACTATGGAAGACTACATTCCACCAAATTTAACACTCTGGAAGAAATGGAAAAGTTTCTAGAAATACACAGTTTTCCTAGACTGAGTCAAAGAGAAATGGAAAACCTAAATAGACCCATAAGGCCTGACCAGGCAGTGGCACAGTGGATAGAGCATCAGACTGAGATGCTGAGGACCCAGATTCAAAACCCTGAGGTCACTGGCTTGAGCGCCGTCTCATCTGGTTTAAGGAATGCTCACCACCTTGATCCCAAGGTCACTGGCTTGAATAAATGGTCACTCAGTGTGCTCTAGCCCACCAGTCAAGGCACATTTGAGAAAGCAATCAATGAACAACTAAGGTGCCACAACAAAGAATTAATGCTTTTCATCTCTCTCCCTTCCTGTCTGTCTATTCTCATCTGTCCCTTTCTCTGTCTCTCTCTGTCTCTGTCAAATAAATAAATAAATAAGCCCATAAGCATGAAGAAAATGGAAACAACTATCAAAAACCTCCCCAAAAATAAAACGCCAGACAAGATGGCTATACTAAGTGAATTGTATCAAATATTCAAAGACAATTTGGTATCGATTCTTCTCAAAGTCTTCCAAAAAAATAGAAAATATTCCCTAACATATTTTATGAGCCCAACCTAACCTTCATACCAAGATCTAGCAAGGACACCTCAAAATAAGAAAAATAGAGAAGACAAAATGGCGATGGAGTAGACGAACGTAGCAACTTTCACCTCTCAGAACCAAAGTGGATTACAAAGTAATTTTAAGAACCATCATCTGGAAAAACCAACTTTGGACTAAACTAAGAAGACTCTTCAACCAAGGAACACTGAAGAAACCACACTGACACTGATACGAAAAGTGGAAACGCGGAGAGGGCTTCCCAGCTCCCCAGAGTGAATGGCAGCCGGGAGAGATGCGCATGGCAGGAAGTGAGTTTAGCAGAGAGGGGAGGGTCCTGAGTCCCAGGAACAAAGCCTCAGCCTGCAGCCCCAGAGCCTAAAAGAGGCATATGGACAGTATTTAGCTGGAAACAAGACAGGATACTGTTTGTGAGAAAGAGACTGATTTCTCAGACCCAGGATTCTTTTTAAAGGGACCGCAGAAAAACTTCTCTCACAACCACTCACCTGGGGCTCTGAGGGACAGAGAGAGAGGAGAGGACCAAAGTAGCAGGAAAAGAGTATAATCTAGGAGGCACAGAGAGAAATATTTTGAAAGATAGCCACCCTAACCTCTGGGACAAGTCATTCCCCAAATCTGAAGTGAATAGTTTCCCTGGAAACAGCAAAACCAGCAAAGGGAAGCAGGACACCAGCCAAACAAGCTCTCCCCCAGCACTCAGAGCAGAGTCGCTTAGAATGAGTGAGCTTTCGGAACTACAGTAGAGAGTGTTAGGGTCTGAGCTGCAGCGCCCCCACCAACATGGCTGAGGGCTTGCCTGAGGGCTGGTGGCAGCGGAACGCAGAAGTGTGGTTTTTTCAGGAAGGATGGAAGCCGGTTGGCCACCACTGAGGCCCAGGTGTGAGCTGTCTTACCTGTCTGGGGAGGAGGGGACATGCAAAAGTGTTCAAGCCCAGCTTCAGGCTGCCTGCAATCCAGCCTGCAAGGGAAGGTCAGGAGCCCTAGAAGGGGTGGAGACCCGCCCTTGAGCAGGGGTGCAGGAGCACAGCCTTGCACTGCTCACAGAACCAAGTCTTGTGGCCTGACTGGGGAGCCAGTTCCTCCCGTGGGGGTGCAGCCAAAAGCCCAGAACAGGCAGAGCCCCGCTACTGAGCGTGGACACGCAGTCTGGAATGGCCTGTGGAACCAAGTCTTGCAGCCATCCCATGAGCGGGCTCCCCCTGCAAGGGCAGAGCGAAAGCCCAGAATCAGGCAGAGACCCGCAGCTGAGCAAAGGTCTTCACCCCTGCTCTTAGGGTCAAGCATAATGGCACCCATGGGGACTGAGCGAAGGCCAAGGCTACCAAGGCTTGTAGACCTGAGCACATGATCACAGCCACTCCCGTGAAGGAGTGGTGGAAAACACAGCAACAGCTACAGTGGGCAGGCACTGGCAACACCCATACCTGAGTGCCCTAGGCAGAAACAGCAGAGGGGGTGGCAGGCCTGCAGACAGACCACACCTAGGGAACACAGGGGCCACACTCAGTGGACACTAGTGGCCAAAACCTTCTTTTTCACAGACAAAATGAGAAAGCAGAAATATGCAACACTAATGAATCAAGAGAAATCCCCAGAAAAGGACCTAAATGAGTCAGATATAACCAAATTACCAGATGTAGAGTTTAAAATAATGATTGTTAGGATGCTCAAAGGTATTAGAACAACAATAGATGGTCATTACAAACACCTAAATAAAGAGATACCAAATATAAAAAAGGACATTGAAATAATAAAAAAGAATCAGTCAGAAATTACAAATAGAATATCAGAAACGAAGACCACAATGGAAGGAGTTAAAGCAGGATGGACAAAGCTGAGAATCAAATCAGTGAGTTAGAGGACAAGATAAATGAAGGCACAGAAGCAGAGCAGAAAAAAGAAAAGAGACTCAAAAAGTCTGAGGAAATTCTAAGAGAGCTCTGTGACAACATGAAGAGAAATAACATCCACATCATAGGGGTTCTTGAAGAAGAATAGAAAGAACAAGGGATAAAGACTTTGTTCAAACATATCAAAGCTAAAAACTTCCCTCAATTAAGGCAGGAAAACATCTCACAAGTTCAAAAGGCACAGAGAACTCCATTAAAGAGAAACCCAAAGAAATCTACATCAAGATACATCATAATTAAAATACCAAAGCTAAGCGATAAAGAGAAAATATTAAAAACTACTAGAGAAAAAAAGGCTATTACCTACAAAGTAGCCCCCATAAGGATGACTTTTGACTTCTCTACAGAAACACTTGAGGCCAGAAGGGAATGGCAAGAAATATTCAAAGTAATGCAGAACAAGAGCCTATAACCAAGACAACTTTATCCAGCAAGGTTATTGTTCAAAATTGAAGGAGAAAAAAAAGCTTTCCAGACAAAAAAAAAAAAAAAAAAAAACTCAAGGAATTCACTACAACCAAACCAAGGCTGCAAGAAATGCTAAGGGGCCTGTTGTAAACAGATCAAAGGAGAAAAAGAATATAGCAAAAGAGGAATACAGTTTTAAAGAATAAATTGGCAATAAACAATTACATATCAATAATAACCTTAAATGCAAATGGATTAAATGATCTGATCAAAAGACACAGGGTAGCTGCATAGACAAGAAAACAGGACCCATACATATGCTGTCTACAAGAGACACACCTTAAAACAAAACATGCACATAGACTGAAGAAAGGATGGAAAAAAATATTTCACGCAAATGGAAATGAAAAAAAAAACTGGAGTAGCATTACTTATATCAGACAAAATGGACTTTAAAACAAAGACTATAGTAAGAGATAACAAAGGTCACTACATAATGATAAAGGGAGCAATCGAACAGGAAGATTTAACCGTTATAAATATCTATGCACCTAATATAGGAGCACCTAAATATATAAAGCAGACTTTGGTGGATTTAAAGGACGAGATCAACAGCAATACTGTAATAGTAGGGAATTTCAATACCCCACTAACATCACTAGATAGATCCTCAAGAAAGAAAATTAACAAAGAAACAACAGCCTTAAAGGACATACAAGATAAACACGATTTAATAGATATCTTCAGAACCTTTCACTCTAAAGCAGCAGAATATACATTCTTTTCAAGTGCTCATGGTACATTCTCTAGGATAGACCACATGTTAGGGCATAAAAGCGGTCTCAACAAATTTAAGAAGATTGAAGAAATCATAGGGAGCACTTTCTCTAATCACAATGGCATGAAACTAGAAAGCAACCATAACAGAAAAAGTGAAAAATACTCAAACACTTGGAAAATAAATAGCATGTTATTAAATAATGAATGGGTTAACAATGAGATCAAAGAAGAAATTTAAAAATTCCTAGAAATGAACGATAATGAGTATACATCAACTCAAAATTTATGGGACACAGCAAAGGCAGTCCTGAGAGGGAAGTGCATAGCATTGCAGGCATACCTCAAGAAGCTAGATAAAGCTCAAATTAACAACTTGACCCTGAATCTTGAAGAACTAGAGAAAGAACAGCAAGTAAAGGCCTGAGGTAGTAGAAGGAAGGAAATAATAAAGAGCAGAGCAGAAATAAATGACATAGAGGCTAAAGAAACAATACAGAGGATCAATGAAACCAGGAGCTGGTTCTTTGAAAAGGTAAAAAAGACTGATGAACCTTTAACCAGAATCATCAAGAATAATAGAGAGAGGACTCAAATAAATAAAATTAGAAATTAAAGTGGAGAAATAACAACTGACAGAACAAAAATACAAAATATTGTAAGAAAATACTATGAAGAACTGTACACCAAAGAACTAGACAACCTAGATGAAATGGACAAATTCCTTGAAACATATAATCTTCCAAAAATCAATCTGGAAGAATCAGAAAACATAAACAGACCGATTACAACAAATGAGATTGAAAGAGTTATCAAAAAACTCCCAAAAAAGAAAAGTCCTGGGCCTGATGGCTTCACAAGTGAATTCTACCAAATATTCAAAGAAGAAGTAACTTCTATCCTTCCCAAGCTATTTCAAAAAATTCAAGAGGAAGAAAGACTTCCAAGCTCCTTTTATGAGGCGAATATAATTCTGATTTCAAAACCAGGCAAAGACAATAAAAAGAAAGAAAATTATAGGTCAATTTCCCTGATGAATTAAGATGCTAAAATCCTCAACAAAATATTAGCAAATCGGATTCAGAAATATATGGAAAAAATCATACACCATGATCAAGTGAGATGTATTCTTGGGAGGCAAGGCTGGTACAATATTCAAAAATCAATCAATGTGATTCATCACATAAACAAAAGGAACAACAAAAACCACATGATAATTTCAATAGATGCAGAAAAAACATTTGAGAAAATCCAGAACCCATCCATGATCAAAACTCTCTCACAAAAAAAGAAAACTACAGACCAATATCTCTAATGAATACAGATGCTAAAATACTAAACAAAATACTAGCCAATCGAATACAACAACATGTTAAAAAAAATAATACATCACGATCAAGTGGGATTCATCCTAGAATCTCAAGGATGGTTCAACATACGTAAAACGGTTAACGTAATACACCATATCAACAAAACAAAGAACAAAAACCACACGATCTTATCAATAAATGCAGAAAAGGCATTCGATAAAATACAACATAATTTTATGTGGAAGCCTTTCAACAAAATGGGTATAGAAGGAAAATATCTCAACATGATAAAGGCCATATATGATAAACCATCAGCTAACATCATATTAATTGGCACAAAACTGAAGGCTTTCCCCCTTAAATCAAGAACAAGACAGGGTTGTCCACTCTCTCCACTCTTATTTAATGTGGTACTAGAGGTTCTAGCCAGAGCAATCAGACAAGACAAAGAAATAAAAGGCATCCATATCGGAAAAGAAGAAGTAAATGTATCACTTTTTGCAGATGATATGATCCCATACATCGAAAACCCCAAAGAATCCACAAAAAGACTACTAGAAAAAGTAAGCCAATACAGTAAGGTCGCAGGATACAAAATTAACATACAGAAGTCAATAGCCTTTCTATATGCCAACAATGAAACAACTGAGAACGAACTCAAAAGAATAATCCCCTTCACAATTGCAACAAAAAATAAATAAAATACTTAGGAATAAACATAACAAAGAATGTAAAGGACTTATATAATGAAAACTACAAACCATTGTTAAGGGAAATCGAAAAAGATACAATGAGATGGAAGAATATTCCCTGTTCTTGGATAGGAAGAATATAATCAAGACCGCCATATTACCCAAAGCAATATACAAATTTAATGCAATTCCCATCAAAATTTCAATGACATTTTTTAAAGAAATAGAACAAAAAATCATCAGATTTATATGGAACTATAAAAAACTCCGAATAGCCAAAGCAATCCTAAAGAAAAAGAATGAAGCTGGGGACATTACAATACCTGACTTCAAACTATATTATAGAGCCACGACAAGCAAAACAGCATGGTATTGGCAGAAAAATAGACACTCAGACCAATGGAACAGAATAGAAAGTCCAGAAATAAAACCACATATATATGGTCAAATAATTTTTGATAAAGGGGCCAACAACACACAATGGAGAAAAGAAAGCCTCTGCAACAAATGGTGTTGGAAAAACTGAAAAGCCACATGCAATAGAATGAAACTCGACTACAGTTTGTCCCCTTATACTAAACTTAATTCAAAATGGATCAAAGACCTAAATATAAGACCTGAAACAATAAAGTACATAGAAAAAGACATAGGTTCTAAACTCATGGACCTTGGTTTGAAAGAGCATTTTATGAATTTGACTCCAAAGTCAAGGGAAGTGAAGGCAAAAATAAATGAATGGGACTACATCAGACTAAGAAGTTTTTGCTCAGCAAGAGAAACTGACAACAAAATAAAGAGACAGTCAAATAAATGGGAAATGATATTTTCAAACAACAGCTCAGATAGGGCCTAATATCCAAAATATACAAAGAACTCATAAAACTCAACAACAAAAAAATGGGAAGAGGACATGAACAGACACTTCTCCCAGGAAGAAATACAAATGGCCAACAGATATATGAAAAGATGCTCATCTTCATTAGGTATTAGAGAAATGCAAATCAAAACTGCAATGAGATACCACCTCACACCTGTTAGATTAGCTATTATTAACAAGACAGGTAATAGCAAATGTTGGAGTGGCTGTGGAGAAAAAGGAACCCTCATTCACTGTTGGTGGGAATGTAAAGTAGTACAACCATTATGGAAGAAAGTATGGTGGTTCCTCAAAAACCTGAAAATAGAACTACCTTAAGACCCAGCAATCCCTCTACTGGGTATATACCCCCAAAACTCAGAAACATTGATACGTAAAGACACATGCAGCCCCATGTTCATTGCAGCATTGTTCACAGCGGCCAAGACATGGAAACAACCAAAAAGCCCTTCAATAGAAGACTGGATAAAGAAGATGTGGCACATATACACTATGGAATCCTACTCAGCCATAAGAAATGATGACATCGGATCATTTAAAACAAAATGGTGGGATCTTGATAACATTATACAGAGTGAAATAAGTAAATCAGAAAAAACCAAGAACTGCATGATTCCATACGTAGTACGTAGGTGGGACTTAAAAACAAGACTAAGAGACATTGACAAGAGTGTGGTGGTTACGGGGGGGAGAGGGGAAGGGGAAGGGGGAGGGGCACAAAAAACTAGATAGAAGGTGACAGAGGACAATCTGACTTTGGGTGATGGGTATGCAACATAATTGATTGACAAGATATCCTGGACATGTTTTCTTTGAACATATGTACCCTAATTTATTGATGTCACCCTAATAAAATTAATAAAAAAAAACCTCTCAGCCAAGTGGGAATACAGAGAACATACCTCAATATGATAAAGGCCATCTATGACAAACCCACAGCCAACATCATACTCAATGGGAAAAAATTAAAAGCAATCCCCTTAAGATCAGGAACAAGGCATAGGTGCCCCCTATTACCACTCTTATTCAACATAGTTCTGGAAGTCCTACCACAGCAATCAGACAAGAAAATAAATAAATGGCATCCAAATTGGAAAAGAAGAAGTGAAACTATCATTCTTTGCAGATGATATGATACTGTATATAGAAAACCCTAAAGTCTCAGTCAAAAAACTACTAGACCTGATAAATGAATTCAGCAAGGTGGCAGGATATAAAATTAATACTCAGAAATCAAATGCATTTTTATACACTAACAATGAACTGTCAGAAAAATAAATTAAGGAAGCAATCCTCTTTACCATTGCAACCAAAAAAATAAAGTACCTAGGAATAAATTTAACCAGGGAGATTAAAGACTTGCACTTGGAAAATTATAAAACATTGATAAAAGAAATCAGGGAAGATACAAACAAGTAGAAGCATATACCATGATCATGGTTAGGAAGAATAAACATCATTAAAATGTCCATATTACCCAAAGCAATTTATAAATTCAATGCAATACCGATTAAAATACCAATTACTTACTTCAACGATATAGAACACATTCCAAAAATTTATATGGAACCAAAAGAGAACACGAATAGCCTTAGCAATCTTGAAAAGGAAGAATAAAGTGGGAGGTATCACACTTCCGGATATCAAGTTATACTACAAGGCCATTGTACTCAAAACAGCGACGTACTGGCATAAGAACAGGCATATAGATCCATGGAACAGAACTGAGAACCCAGAAATAAACCCACACTTTTATGGACAATTGATATTTGACAAAGGAAGTACAAGCATACTTTGGAGTAAAGACAGCCTCTTCAACAAATGGTGTTGGAAAAATTGGACAGCTACCTGCAAAAAATGAAACTAGACCACCAATTTACACCATTCACAAAAATAAACTAAAAATGGATAAAAGACTTAAATGTAAGCTGTGAAACCATAAGCATCTTAGAAGAAAACATAGGCAGTAAGCTCTCTGACATCTCTCGCAGCAATATATTTGTCAATTTATCTCCAAGGGCAAGTGAAATAAAAGACAAGATAAACAAATGGGACTATATCAAACTAAAAAGCTTCTGCACAGCTAAAGATAGTAAGAACAGAATAAAAAGACAAACTACACAATGGGTGAATATATTTGACAATAGGTCTGATATGTGGTTAGTAACCAAAATTTATAAAGAACTTGTAAAACTCAACGCCAGGAAGGTAAACAGTCCAATAAGAAAATGGGCAAAAGAAATAAATAGACACTTCTCCAAAGAGGACATACAGATGGCCAATAGGCAGATGAAAAAATGTTCAACATCACTAATCATTAGAGAAATGCAAATTTAAACCACAGTAAGATATCACCTCACACCAGTCAGAGTGGTGGTCATTAACAAAACAGCACATTATAAGTGATGGCCAGGATGTGGAGAAAAGGGAACCCTCCTGCAGACTGGTGCAGCCACTATGGAAAACAGTATGGAGATTCCTCAAAAAATTAAAAATCGAACTGCCTTTTGACCCAGCTATACCAATTTTAGGAATATATCCCAAGAACACCATAGCACTTTTTGAAAAGAAGAAGAAATGCACCCCATGTTTATGGCAGCATTGTTCACAGTAGCGAAGATCTGGAAACAGCCCAAGTGTCCGTCAGTAGATGAGTGGATTCAAAAGCTTTGGTACATATATACTATGGAATACTACTCAGCCATAAGAAATGATGACATCAGATCATTTACAACAACATGGATGGATCTTGATAATACTATACTGAGAGAAATAAGTAAATCAGAAAAATCTAAGAACTATATGATTCCATACAGAGGTGGGACATAAAAATGAGTCTCAGAGACATGGACAAGAGTGTGGGAGTTACAGGGTGGAGGGTAGGAGAGAGAGGGTGTTGGGGGGAGGGGAGGGGCACAAAGAAAACCAGTTAGAAGGTGACTGAAGACAACTGGACTTTGGGTCATGAGAATGCAGCAAAATCAAATGTCAAAATAACCTAGAGATGTTTTCTCTGAACATATGTACCCTGATTTATCAATGTCACCCCATTAAAATTAATTAAAAAAGAAAAAAGAACTACAGACCAGTACAGCATCTCTAATAAATACAGGTGCAAAAACCCTAAACAAAATACTAGGAAATCTAATAAAACAATACATTAAAAAATACGTCACGATCAAGTGGGATTCATTCCAGGAGCACAAGGCCAGTTCAAAATACATAAATCAATCAACATGATACACCACATCAACAAAATAAAAAACAAAAATCATATGATCCTATCAATAGATGTAGAGTGGCATTTGATCAGATATAACATCTTTTTTTGTTTAAAACACTCAATAAAATGGGTATAGATGGAATGTACCTCAACATTTAATAAAGGCTATATACAACAAACCATCAGCCAATGTCATAGTAAATGGTGAAAAACTGAAAGTTTTTCCTCTAAAATCAGAAGTAAGTCAAGGCCACCTACTCTCTCTACTTTTATTTAACATAGTTCTGGAAGTTTTAGTCAGAGCAATCTGGCAAGAGAAGGAAATAAAAGGCATCCATATAGAGAAAAAAAGAAGTAAAAGTATCACTTTTTGCAGATGACATGATTCTGTATATAGAAAACCCCAAAGACTACACCAAGAAACTATTAAAAACAATATACCAATACAGTAAAGTTGCAGGATACAAAATCAATATACAAAAGTCTACAGCTGAAATTTATGCACACTCTTATTGATCAATGTTACCCCATTAAACTTAATTTTCTAAATAAAAAGTAATAAAAAATAAAAAAGATAGGCTAAGCATTGGTGAAGTAAGTCCCCAATTTCAGCAGCTTAGCATAACAAAGTTTAATTTTGAGCTCACACAATATCAGATGTATGTCATCAACTCTCTCTTTCACTCTAGGAGTCAGGTCCTAGGTTTCCCCTATCTTTGATATCATCATTTTAACATCTGGCTTTTAGTATCATCAAGTCAAGACAAAAAAATAATAATAAACCTCATAGATCAAACACTGGCTCTAAATTCCACATCCTGGAAAAGGTATGCACCACTTAAGTTTACATTACATTATCTAGAACTAGTCACACAGCCCCACATGAATGAAAGGTGGCTGGGGAGTGCAGGCAGCACCTGAAATACTTGGCGAGTTCGACTGACTATCTCAGAGATCATGGAGAAAATAACTGTTTTTGAACAATTTGGAGAAGTACAAGGGTCACTGAAAGAATTTCTGTGAGATTCAATGTCTCATTATGAATTATTGTTGTTATCACAAATGTAGACTATAACGAGATCTATTTAAAACACTATCTAAAATAAAAACCCACTGATCTGATAGAATCTAACCTGAAGGAGAAGCAGAAAGAACAAGCCTTAGGACACAAGCATACATTAATTAGGAGCCAAATGTGGAGATGAGGAGAGTGGCACTGTAAAGGAATTGAGAACTGGCTCAAGACTAAGGCAAGTCCTCAGATATCCAGAAAGGCTCTGGTACTCACATAAGAAAAGAGCCCTCCTCACCCTGGATACCTCATATGGTCACATAGGCTGCACCCTTCACAAATTTAGTAGCTACACACTCACCATCTGTACAGGATCCCTGCTTCTCACCTCCTGGGAACAGTATCAGGAGTTGACAAGGTTAGCCAGGAGCAGCCTCACTGAGGGGCAGAGTAACTAGTAGCAGTTAAGACCCCAGAATAGAAGTAGAGGTCCATCCATCTGTGCCCTAAAACTTTCTCCCTCTGAAGGATCTGCTCCCTGTGCTTATTACTCTCTGTTTGACAACTTCTCAAGAATATTCTTTTCATAAATGTCAACCTTACTTGCCTGGATTCAGGTAAACAATTAGGTAACAAAGGAAAGGTCAGTCAATAATTAGACCAAAAAAGCCAAAGGCATCTAGTGCCTAGTGGTGGTAATGGTAGTTGTCTTTCCAGATAGAGATTATGAGAGACCTGATGGGGCTAAGGGAATAAGTGAAGTGAAGCCCTGGAGCTAGGAAATTGGGATGAACAGGATTCCTCTCTGTCACAATTGTTCCATTAACAAGTAGGAATTATTATCACCTCATATTTCAGTGAGATAACTAAGATCCAGAGGCAATGACACATGCCTAAGTAGCTGCTGATGATTTTCAATATAGATCTTCAGCTTTGTAATCAAATGTCCTGTTAGCACACTATGCTAGAAAAACTTGAGAGTTAAGGGAACATTCTTCCTATGCCTGCCCTTCCACGCTAAGAGAGGGAGATAGTATTTGAAGATGCTATATATTAAAGGGCAGGTTTATGCAGACTTTGGGGGTGAGGGAAAACTGTGGCCTTTTCAAATCATAACTACCCCAAAAAATGAAGAGAAACCCTGCAAGCTCAGAATCAAAACTCCAGCAACTATTCTCTCAATAACATTTGGTTAAAATTAGTGTGACATACAGTACTGCATGCGATAAATAAAGGTGGGTTGATGTCTTCACTGTTGAAAATTTTTCTGATTGGCTTGGGGCTAGGCAATAAAGATTTCCTATTCTCACAATATCTTTTCTTGAAGAAAAATTTTTAAGAAGGGGGTTCAGAGGGTATATAAGAATGTCTATCAAGTAGAAAAAGTGCTTGAAGGAGTTAAATCAAAAACACTGAGGCCTGACCTGTGGTGGTTCAGTGGATAAAGCTTCGATCTGGAATATTGAGGTTGCCGTTTCGAAACCCTGCCCTGGTCTGGTCAAGGCACATATGGGAGTTGAAGCTTCCTGCTTCTCCCCCCTTTCTCACTCTCTCCTCTGTAAAATGAATAAAAATAAATAAATAAACAAACAAACAAACACTTGAAATTCCTCTTAGAAGATATTATAGACAGATGTTTTCAGCTTTGGTGCAGAAAACCACAAAAAGTCTGGTACTCCTATATGGCCACACCTAACAGGCAGCCATTGTGTCAGTTTTTGTATGAACAGCTCTAATAACAAGTCAGAATTTCATGCTCTTAAAATATAGTACAATGTGTGTTTAGCTTTGTTTGTTACAAATATAAACTCCTGCAGGAATTTAACTGCAATCCCAGTGAGTAAGTACACATGGTCAAGCATGAAGAGTGTCTTACTGACACAGAATTATTTGTTTTATATATTTTTCCTTAGAGTGAAAGTTTGTGGGGAAAGGGTAATCAAAAGGAAGCCTCTCTACAAAAATTCACTTTTATTCTGCTTACTCTTAAAAGGCCTCATATAAGCACATTTCTCTAGCCTTAGAACTCAGCTGTAACTAGAATTTTAGACCCACGGAGAAGACTTGCCTCTTTCATGGCCCATGAGATGAGCAAAATATACTTATAAGAAGACAGCCTTCTAAGCATGACAACTGGGAAGAGCTTCTACATATCCAGTTGCTGTAAATAATACAATTTTTAACAAATGCATTTTATTAATAGGGAATGAAACAGAAAACATATTTATTAAATTATATTTCATGAAAAAATTGAACAAAAGGCATTCTAAAAACCAGAGCCTAACTCCTATCCTCTTGTTCTGATATCTCCTGCTGTGTCTCAATTGGGATCTCATTATCTCTAACCTGGACCATTATCATTGTTTTCTTTGTCTCTGATTTTCCACACTTTCACTATGATGTCTCTAGGAGTAAGAAATAAAAATAAGTTATGTAAGATTCATTGGGATTCTGAAATTGGTGGATTCAAATTTTCAGCTATCATTTTCTTTCCTATTTCTCTCACATTTCCTTCTGGAACGTCAGTTAAATGTATGTTAGATCTTCGCACTCTATTCCTTATTTCACTTTTCTACTTTTTTCTATATAATTTGTTTCTTTAAGCAAAATTGTGGACAATGTCTTGTGACCTATCGTTCAATTCAATAACTCTCTCTTAAATTATCAATTTTCATTGTTATTTTTTAGTTCTAGTTCTCTATTTGTTCCTTTTCAAATTAGCTGTATCACATTTTCTGTTCCCTGAAGGTATTTACAAGCTTTTTTGAAATATTGTAAATCATAGTTATTATAGTCTGTCTCGTAATTCTGATATATGAAATTTTTGTAAATTTGTTTTTATCATCTATTTTTTTCTGCTGTCTTTAACTCACAATATATTGTTCTTGTATGTCTAGCCATTTTAACTATATACTGACATATTATTGAAAAATTTTTGTAAGAATGATTTCAGGCCTAGAATGACAGTACCTTCTTGTACAGAGCACAATTATTTGCTTCTGACAAATGCCTGGTGACACTACCTATCCAAGGCCACTTTAATCCAAGTTTAGGGATTCAGGATCCTGGAACCACCCAGATTATGAGTGTCTAAGCTACAAGTCCATGCAAAGGGTGGTAACTTCTGGTTCACCATTCTCCTGAAGGGGTAACTACTCAGGGTCTCATCTTAAAGTGGCAGGAAAGCTTATCAAATTTCTCACCTGTTTGGGCCTTCGGCTTCAACCTGTGTCCCCTTTGTTCATGAGGCCACCAAAAACAGAGCTCAGTTTCACAACTCTCTTCTGATTTATAAAATATCCTCAGGGCAAAAGTGGCTAGATTTCTCTATTTGTGTTCTTGCCTTCTAGATTTTATCCCCATTATTTTTTTCAGCTTTATTAAGATATTATTGACATATAATATATTAGGTTTAAGGTGTACAACATGATGATTTTATACATATATGTTTTGTGAAATAAATACTTCAATAAAGTAAGTTAACATCTCCATCCCTTCATGTAATTACCTTTTGTGCATGTGTGTCAATAACTTTTAAGATCTACTCTCTTAACAACTTCCAATTATATAATACCTTATAATTACTTAAAGTCATCATCTTGCACATTAGATCCCTAAAACTTATTAATTCTATAGCTGAAAGTTTATAGCCTTTGACTAACATCTCCTGATTCCCACCGCCCCTCACAGCCCCTGGCAACCAGCATTCTACTATTACTTTTAATTCAATATTTTAGATTACACATGTAAGTAAGAACATACAATATAAGTCTTTCTCTGCCTGACTCAATGCATTTAGAGTAATAATCTCAAGATCCCCATGTTCTTGCAAATAACAAGGTTTTCTTAATTTTTATGGTCAAATAATATTCCATTATATATATAGTATATACAGGGTGGGGCAAAGTAGATTTACAGTTGTGAGTATGTGGAAGAGTTTATTCTTGTATTATTATTTATTAATTATTACATTATTTTCCATAAAATAACTATAAACCTACTTTTACTCCACCTTGTATGTAATGTCATCTTTATCTATTCATCCATTAATGAACACTTAGGTTTTTCTATCTCTTGATTTTCTAAATAGTGCTGCAATTAAAATGGAAGCACAGATATTTCTTTGAGATTTTGTTTTAATTTCCTTCACATATATACTCCAAATTGGGATTTCTGGATTATATAGTAGTTCTATTTTTTATATTTTGAGGAAGCTCTACACTGTTCTCAGTAGTGGCTGTACCAATGTGCACTCTCAACAAGTGTACAATGGTTCCCTTTTCTCCACAGTCTCATCAACATTTGTTTTTCTTGTAATTTTGATAATAGCCATTCTAACCGGTATGAGGAGATATCTCCCTGTGGTTTTGATTTGCAGTTCCCTAACGATTAGTAATGTGGACTATCTTTTCATGTACCTGTTGGTCATTTATGTTTTCTTTGGAAAAATATCTATTCAGTTCTTCTGCACATTTTAAAATCAGATTATTGATAGTTTTGGTATTGAATTGTATGGGTTCCTTACATATTTTGTATATTAAGCCCTTATCAGATGTGAGGTTTGCAAATATTTTCACTCACTATGTAAATTGGTTTTTCATTATGTTGATTGTTTCTTTTGCTGTGCAAAAGCTTTTGAGATTGATGTAGTTCTATTTTTTAATTTTTGTTTTTTGTTGCTTATAATTTTGGTGTCATATAACAAATGGTTGCCAATATTAAGGAGCTTTTCCCATATGCTTTCTTCCAATATTTTTACAGTTTCAGGTTTCATTTTTAAGTGAACATATGGGAGTTGAAGCTTCCTGCTTCTGCCTCCTTTCTCTCTCTCCCTCTCTCATCTGTAAAAATAAATAAATAAATAAATAAATAAAGACATATTTTTTAAGTTAATTTTTGCACTTGGTATAAGATGAGGTCCAATTTCATTTGCTGCATGTGGTTATTCAGTTTTCCCAACAGCATGTATTAAAGAGACTATCTTTTATCCACTGAGTCTTCTTGGCTCCCTTGTCAAGTTTTACTTGACTGTATGTGCTTGAGTTTTTTCCTTGGGGGTCTAAATTTTGTTTTACTTGTCTATGTGTCTATTTTTTATCCAAGTACCATACTCTTTTGGTTACTATAGCTTTATAGTACTATAGCTTTAAGTTTAAAATGAGGAATTGTGATGCCTCCAGCTTTGTCTTTTCTGAGGATTGTTTTGGCTATTTGGGGTTCTTTAGTGGTTTTGTATGAATTTTAGGATCATATGTTCTAGTTCTGCAGAAAGAATTTCTTTGGAATTTTGATAGGGATTTTGTTGAATCTATAGATTAGTCTCATTCTTTTTAGTTTTTTATGAAGATAATTTCTTTCTATATTTCATCTAGTTTATTTACCTGTCCTCATTGGGACAGTTAGTCCAAATCACTTAGGCTGTCATTACCAGAATCAGAGGTATATGATACCCTCTTACTTGTTCTCATTGCCTTCAACCTCATTTCCAGTTCCTCCTTTCCAAAGTAACCAGGAATTTTTCCAAGGCACCACTCTGATTAAGTCATCCCCTGCACAAACACTTCAAATGCTTATGGCTGACTCAAATAAAAAATCAAATTCTTTAGTTTGGACTATTTAGTATAAAACTATCTTTCTTGCTTTGTTTATTTATTGTACTTGGTATATGTGGTGTTCAATAGGCCAGGTTCTGCCTAATCTCTTGCCTCTAACCTCTCTTACTTCTTGTTTAACTCCAAACTTATCCTACACTCTAACCAAACTAGAACATTCACTGTCATGTGGTAGACTCGGGTCCAGAACACAGATGGGCTAACTTCTAGGTCAATGCTCTTTCCCCTACACCATGACACCATATTCAGCGTTAAGTCAATTCCATTTGGATATTTATGAATATGTTAATAAATTACTAGACAAAAGTTTAACATGTACATTTTTACATTTTGTTTTTGTCATTGCTTTTTGGGCTATTTTTCTTGCAAAGGCCTTCTGGAAGTGAATTCATAATGATCATCAACTTTTTAGCAATCTCCGTAGTCACAAGGGCACCTAAAAATAAAACTTCAAGCATCGGGGTTTTGCTTTGTTTTTTTTCCCCCTGACAAATGAGGGACAGATTGCCTCTGGAATTTGATTCCAGGGTGCTGAGAACATCCTGCATCTAAATAAATCTACTCCCACCTGCTGGCGGTTCCCTGAATTCCTGGTCAAAGCTAAATCACACTAAAAAAAATAATGTTCAAAAAATAATAATAATAATAATGTTTGGGAAAAGGCAAACCTGGAAACTGGGATTCTAGATTAGAACTCTACAGTTTTGTGACCTTTTTGTATGTGGTTGATCTATTTTCCTTCTCTGGGCCTCAGTTTTCTCATATTATAATCTTGATCTTTGGACAAAATGATCTGGAACGGCTCTTCCACTTTTATGAAGTCCTTCTACTTTCATTGTCTCTACAAAGATTCTTAAGTGACCAGGGACAATGGGGACAGAACTAATAGCAGTAAAAGGGGATTGATTTATTCGCTCCTGTATATGATAGAAAGTGATATATAAGTCCTACTACATTTTTTTCCCTGTACCCTTGTGGGAAGGAGAGCATTTGCTGTAATGGCAAAAGAAAAAAGGGAAACAAAAATGTGAAGGTTTTCTGATCATTAAAAGAAGGCAGAGAACTATGAGACTTTTTAAGTTTGATTCTAAAGTGGTTAAGAAAGCAGAGATAAAGAGTAAAACCCTCAACCAATCAGGCAACTGAAGCTCTGCTAGGCACAAGCAATCCCAACTCATTTGCCAAATATTGAGGGAAAGAGGAAGAGGGCTGTATTTCTGTGTGAATGTTCTAATTGATCAAGAGTGAACTTGAAATTTATTTTTATTGCAATCCTCCTCAATGACATGCCTCAGGAGGCTCAAAACTGGTAAACATGACAGAGGTCTATTTCTTGATTGCCTGACTGGTGGGCTCTTGGGGGAGGGCTTCCTTCTGAACTTGCTTTGTCATGGATTTGAGATGAGGATAGAGGGGATTAGGTAAGAATTTCCCTAATCCTCTGAGATCCTTCTGTTTCATAGGACAGTATTCAAGGTAGTGAAAAGAATGAGTCCTCTAGGAAAAATTCCAGGCTTTTCCACATAATAGGGCCAGAATTTAGGAGTTTTAGCATGCTCTGCTTTCCAGGGTCTAACTCCCTTGAACATTTGAAACACTGACTTTTGCCTTCTTTCCCCTTCCCCTGTCAGCCATGGACTCTCACTTCAACTCTGCGTGCCCTGGCTATGGGACAGAGTCACAACTAAGGGTGATCCCAGTTAGTAAACCCTTCCAATTCCGAGCTTTGTCCCAAAGACCCAAACTTGGGGTCAAGAGTACTCTAGGAAGTTGAAGTCTTCAAGAAACTCTTGGGCTCCTGGAACCCAATTTTCATCCTTATGAAGGGGCACTCCTGCTATGGCCAGAGCTTTATCATAAAACCCATTAGTGATCACCGTCCATTCCACACAAAGGCTAGGTAAGCACTGGGGTTGCTGGATGGTCATGGCTTTGGGAATGAGCAAGTCAGCTACTTCCTGATCCTCCTATGTATCCAGCTCTTTTCAGAATGTTTATTCAGCCAAGGCAGTCAAATCACATTTCCTTCACCACTCACACACGCGCGCGCGCGCGCGCGCGCGCATACCTCTTGAACACACGCTTTTCCAAGAGAAACGCACATTTTACATTTCGGCAGAGGAAAAAGAGGAACGAAACCAGTGCTCCTAGCCGCAAATCAGTTCCCAGCTCTCCAGCAGGTGGCTCCCTTCGAACTCGCCCGATCCGGTTCCTAACCGGTTCGTTCCGACCCCTTCTGTCTCAGGCTGGTCTGGGGATGACTGCAGAGGCCTGCAGGGGCGGGGGGACGAGGGGTGTCAGGTGGCGCGCGGGCTGAGGGCGGAGACAAGAGTGCGTATCTTTTTGTGCGATTCCTTGCACTTGCCGGATTGGTTCAGCCTGTGTTGCTGACGAAATGGGTGGAGCCAGTTGAGCTTCCAGCTGGGTGCCCAGTCGCAACCAGAAGCTGCCCGCCGTTCGGAGAGCAGCTTCAGGACTGCTGGGTGCGTTGAAGGAGCTCTGCTTGCCGCATAGCTGCGGGGGCGGCACTTTCCGCGATCCCCGGTCCTTAGAGGTAACCCCTAGCTCCCTCTCTCCTTGTACTGCGCCCACCCCGTCCCTATCCCCGATCACAGTAGGCTTTCTCTCGCTCTCCGCAGCCCACAAAGCGCTGCGGCCATGGGCATCCGAGGGATGCTAAGAGCCGCCGTGCTCTTGCTGCTCATCAAAACCTGGCTCTCGGAGGGCAACAACGTCACTCCCCTCCCGGAATTCCACTTCGAGCTCTCTGATGCCATGCCCGAACTCGTCCAGAATGTCTTCGACTGGTAAGCCGGTGCCACCAGGGCGGGCAGGGCAGCGACGGATTCAGGGGGCTAATCTCACACCGCTCGGACAGAGCGCGCTGGGGGAGATTGGGATACGGGCTCCCCGAGCGTTGGCCGTCAGACCTTTCCTGCCTGCTGGTCCCCAGAGGGGAGCTGGGTGGGAGTGGGGTCACCGGTTGAAATATAGTCTTGTCCCAGAGCCCACCTGTTACTGTGGCGCATGAGAGAGCCCTGCGTATGCACAGTCTGCAGCCCCAGAAATGGAGAGAGGAGGCCCTTACCCCCCGGTCTGCCATCCATCCCTAGAGACTAAAACCATAGTCATCTTTTCCCAATCACCTCTTTTGTAATCTGTGGGATTGGAGTGGAGATGGTACAGGGTGATGGTCAATTCTTAAAGCACAGACAGTGGAGACACCTGTTTGAGTGCGCATTTTAGTCTGTTCACTGAGGCACGCAGTGCGTGTGTTCTTGCGTGTGCGTGTTGAGCGGTGAGGACCTTTACTAATGCGCAGATAAAAATTACTGACTCAACCTCGGAGGAACCTGGACAGTGCGATCTGTGGCTGTATAAACATATAACCGATTGTTCTGAGATGTGTGCACTTTTGTACGTACTCTTGTAAAACATTTGAAAATTCAGTGGGGTTTTTTTGTGTGTGTGTGTTTGATTTTACATTTGAGTCTGCAAATATCTGAAGAGTTGTTACACAGTCAGCCTTTACCTGTAGATCATACAGAAATGTATATTTGCGGTGGCCAGAGAACCTGAGCTCTGGCATATAGCTAATGTGTGGTCCTAAACAGGTGGGAATGCATTGCTTTAATTTGGGAATAATTTATATGTACATTTTGGAATGATGCAAAATGAAATTATTTTATTAAAGATGATTAGAAATAATTTTAAATGGAAAAACAGAAATGAACATGTATTCAAAAAAAAGGGGGCAATATTCCTGCAATAGCCTCAGCCCCAACCCAACATACCAAACTTCGTACTGAGCATACACACACTGAGATTTACAGGGTTTGATGTTCTCTGGTCATTGCATCAAAGATTCTAAGAGTTATAGCAATACCCAGGGCTGGTTCTAATTCGCAAGCCCCTCTTCGGGAAAAGAGACCCACTGAAGAGCAGCGTGAATTGGGTGAGCACATCAGAAACTTCTGGAAAGATCAGCTCCGAGGGGCTGAGCTGTGTTCACTTACTGTTGCTCATCCAAGACATATCTTAGCCTTTCAAATACAGGTCTTTTTGAGGACAGCCCTAAACCTCAAGAATCTGAAATGGTTTGGTTGGGTACAGGTCATAAATCTCTGCTACATGAACCTGACTCTATGTGTATCATATGCCATATGCCAAGTCTTATAAACAGGCATACAGAAAGAAGGTTCACACAGACATGACAACAAAATACCCAGCCTTAGCCCAGGTGCGGACAATGTGACTGGGATGGGGAATATATACTAGTTGATTCAGCTCAGGAGGGCACTAAAGGTAGAAGATGACCTTTCCTGGTGCAATTACATGTCCCTGGAAGGATTCCTACCAACCCAGAAACTGTATCTAAGCTGATGGTAAAGTGGGGTTCCTTAGGGGGTTGAAGTAATGCATTTATCTGAGGGCTTCTATCTGCCCACTCATCCCTTCTCCACATCCCTAAAGCCCCCCTCCTTCCTACCCACAATCCTCCTGGCAATCAGGTTCCAATCTGTATGCCCCACCCTCTGGATAAAAACTGTGGAGGGGGATGGGTGAAAAAGAATCTGCGTCATTGCTTTGCTTCTGGCTGACTCACTGTAGGGAGGGAGGGGAGCAGGCAGAGGCACACACATGTATGACTGTACATGTCTGCGTGTGTGCAGGAGAAAGAAAGGCCCTGGCACACTGATGCCTGGTTTGCTCTTTTGTGTTTGTTCTCTGAGAAGCAGTTTAGCATTTACTGATTGATGGCTTCTCCATTTTAGCCAAGATTGTGCAAATGAAGATGTGGTTCAGAAGATTTGGGACAGGGTGCTGTCAGGATATGATGCTCGTCTGAGACCAAATTTTGGAGGTAAGGCATGTTCAAACACTAGAAGCCTGCATGTTAGGTGGAACAGAACTGAGATACAACAAGCCAGCTTAACTCAGTAAACTGACTGGTTGCACTTCCCTGGCTCAATACTTCTGTGGCTCCCGTTCAGAGACCTGCAGCAAGCACTCTCCAACCTTCAAGCCTTTTGCCTTACCCCTGGAATTTGCCCCACTTCTTTACCTTCTATGCAAGAGACCTTCTATCCACCTATTCACTCCTTTATAATGGCACAGAGATAGCCTAAAATACACTTCCTGGTGTCACTGGAAAAGTACTAACCCCAGAAATATGTATACCAGAGAAAACAAACATCTTTTCAAGCTGGAGTTTTCTGTTCCATCTATGGGGAGGGCACAAGTTCTTCTACTTGAGTACACATTCTGGGCACCCTAGACACACATCCTATTCAGCTAGTTCAAAATTAAGGTCATGGTTTTCTCTGTCTTGTCTACTTCACCCACCTACCCAGTAGGGGCACTGCTGCCTCTGCCCTCCTCCCCAAACCTTTAGCTCCCACTAAGTTAGCGTGATCTTTATAAATCCAGCCTGATCATCTCAGGAACTTTTGATTGCTTTATTTAACTGCCAAATAAAATTCAAACCCTTTAGCCTAGCACTCAGATCTCAAAAGCAGATGACAGATGACAAGGAAACTGAAGCAGGAACCTCCAGAAAGCCAATACATCAGTTTCTCCCTGTATCTCTATCTAATCTTCCCCCCTTGGAAAGGGCAGCTGGCCTAGATCACAGGTCTTTTAAGGTATAGGCAATCCACATAACGGGAGGGGCATCCTCTGGCTCAGGAGACACCCAGAAACTTAGACTGAAAACAAAGGGAATGATGCATTAAATAGAGGTTAGTCACATTTCTGCTCATAAGAACAGAGAAGGAGCTAAAAATCAGAGTAAGTGGCTACGTCAGAGAAAGCACTCCACTTTCCCTAGATGGTAGAAGTATACCTACCCCCCCCCAAATATACACATTCTAAAAGGGTTAATGAATGCTAATAGTCCACATTTGTACATACGAATTGAAGTCTCCTGAATACACAGAGCCTCTACCCTAAAGGGCACAACAGGAGGACTTTTCCTTGTAGTAAACAAGAAGGGAGGGTGTGATTTGCCTACGGAGGCACCTTGAAAACTAAGGTGGTCATCACCTTGGGCTAAGCTTGGAGGTGGGACACTTGACTAGTGTCCTTTTTGCTGTGCCCCTTCCACGAGGACAGAAGATCAAGCCCCAAGATCCAAGGTGAGTCGTCACTGGGACTGGGAAAAAGCAAAAGGTAAGTTATTTCAGCATGAGAATTCAGGTTTTAGGGCACAGCCAGCATCCCATTACTTGACAGAGGTTTTGAGTCAGTTGCACCAAGCACTATTGGGTGTCAAGGGAGTAGCTACATTTTCTCCTTCTCCTGTTTCTCAGTAAAGGCTGACCCACAACCATTTAAGTACAACAAACGGTTTTGAAATGCCATCTCTGAATGTACCCAGGGCCAGGTGGGCGGAGCAGGGGCAAGGGACCAACCTCTGGGAGTTGTCAGGTATGTCTGGTTCACAATATTTCCAAGGCCCCTCACAACCATATTTTGAGCTAATTCGAATTTATTTACATCTGATGCCTAGCCTCTTGTGTTACACTTTTATGATAGGTCCCCAATTTGTCCAAACAGTAGATGAAGGTGGGAGGGCTAGGACAATGCAAGACCTTCTAGCGTTTAGACAGAAGGAGACACTATAGGCTCTAAGTCTGGGGTTGTATTGTGGTGTTGGTGGTGGGGCGGAGGTAGCAATCAATGGGGTCATTGTTCCAGGGGATTCAGGAGTGGGGGAACCCAGGACTCCCTATAAGGCCTCCCACTAGACAGAGTCAGGTTCCTCTCTATGTCTGAGGTTAAGTAAAGTTTAAAGTCTACAAAACACATACACACACACACACACACACTCATGCAGAGGCCCCTCCTAATGTTGTCAGGTTCAAGTGGAAGCCTATTATGTCTTTGAGAGGAGGATGATTAAAAGGAGGAGGAGGAGCCAGGGAAAGTTAATAAAGCTGCTGCTTTTTTTTTTTTAATTCAGTGAAAGGAGGTGAGGCAGAAAGATAGATTCCTGCGTGTGCCTCCACCAAGATCCAACGGGCAAGCCCACTAGAGGGCGATGCAGCAAGCCTACTAGGGAGTGAGGCACTGCCCATCTGGCACATTGCTCTGTTGCTTAGCAACCAAGTTCTTCCTAGCACCTGTGGCAGAGGCCATGGAACCATTCTCAGCACATGGGGTCAAGTCACTCCAATCGAGCCGTGTCTGCTAGAGGGGAAGAGAGACAGAGACAGAGACAGAGAAGCAAGATGGGAAGGGGTGGAGAAGCAGATGGTGGCTTCTCCTGTGTGCCCTGGCTGGGAATCAAACCTGAGACATCCACATACAGGGCCAACGCACTACCACTGATCCAAATGGCCAGGGCCACAAAGCTTCTTTATGAACAAGAGAAGTCAACTCCACAGTGTTGCCAAAGGCAGCTCTTGGAGGACTTTGTCTATCGCAGAACCTGGCATGACATAGGTGCAGAGTGAAGGAATGAATGGGACATTGTCATCATTCCTTTATTTATATGTCTTCCTCTGATATTCTGATAGATTCTAGGGAGGAAGAAAAATTGGGGCGACACCACTTCCCAAAGGGAGGGAAATAGTTATCCCCTCCCACATTTCCCACTTTCCGGAGCCCATCAGGAGGGATATCAATGGGACATGGGCTGAGGCCATCCCCCCAGAGAGAGCACTTAGACACCTTATCTGGAAGCTTCTTGCTCCCCTTTGTTATTTTAGGGATGTGGGATACCTTAGGTAAGCTCTCATTTTGAAACACTGAGATGGGAATAATACATTTCCCATTTTGCAGCTCAGCTTCCGGGCAGTCAGCCGCCAATGAAGCCAGCAGGCTGAATTGCAAGTGGCATATGTGTTTCCATAGCAACAGTGTGATATAATACATATAGAACAATGGCTTAGCTTTGGGGATGGGTGAAGGCAGCTTTGAACCAATGAATAAACAATAAAAATGTATTTTTCCACAATATCTTATAGTTTAGTACTTATTTTCACATCCCTGCTTGCATTTGTGTGGACAGTACTCACACCTAGGCCTGAAAAAGAAAGTTAGGAAGCAGAAACACAGTCACACATTCACTCACACACATATTAACACACACAAATTTATTTACACATATATACATACTGACATGCACATGCTCACACATTCACATATGCTCATACACATATACACACATAAGCATGCTCACACATTCACATATACACGTGAACATGGTCATGCATCCACTCACACACAAACTTGCTCACATCCACAGTCACACTCACAAATTACTCACACACATACTTAGACATTCACATACATGAACTTACGCATTCACTCACACATACTCCCATATTAACATGCTTGCACATAAACAAGCTCATACATTCATTCACACGAGCACACTCATTCACATACACAAATGTACCCACCAATTTACACAAACATCCTCATACATGAAGATACTCATTAACACACAGACATCTGTATGCACAAACACATATTAACGCTCACAGTTCACTCATACAGTGACATACTAACACTCATGAATAAGCTCATGGACTGACTTACAAATCAGCATGGTCACATATTCACTCACATAAAAACATATTCAGGCACACTCACACAGACATACATTCACTCAAGCACATAAATGTGCTTTCATACACTCACAGTTATACACTCATTTAAGTGTGATGAGTATGAGTATATAAATGTGACCACTTATTACACTTATCTCTTGAATATGAACAAGGTCACACACATAAACACATTTACATTTTCACACAATGAACATGCTCACTCACACAAACATATAGTCACATACTCATAAGTTTACTTACATTCCTAAACTTTCACTCATATAAACACATATGAACTCACACATGCAAAAATGCTCACAGAAGCACACATTTACAAATTCCTTCACATATGCTTTTAACATGCTCACACACAGACTCACAAATGAACATACTCATGATATGTACACAAATTGATTCAACACACAAACATGCTCACATACACTCATGTAAATGCAACTTTACAAATACAAACATGACCATGTATTCGTTCACACATGGACATGCTGACAAATATATTAACAAATATGAAAAGGTTCACACAGACAATCCACATATTCACTCCCACACAGTACACTCAAATACATGCAAATGGTCACACATTCATTCACCCAGAAATGTGCTCATACATTCACTGGCTCCCAAACACACATACCTTCACCCACATTCACATGAATATACTCATAGAGATGCACATACTTTCACTCCCTCAAAAACATTTAAATACTTAAAAAAACATTTAAATACTTAATACTTAAATATTACACATGCAAAATGGTCCCACATTCACTCATATGCAAACATGCTCACATAGATAAAAATGCAAATGACATATAGACAAGTTCACAAATGTAAAGATGCTCATGTATTCACTTGCACATGAACACATTTATACATTTGCTTCTACACACCAATATACTAAATGATTGCAGGTGCTTACATATTACTCACATGTAATGTATGCAAGCACAAAAACATGTTCACAAAATCATTCATATGAATATATACAGATTCACTCATATACATGGACATATTCACTTATACACACACAGAAAAACTCCCAAGTACACCCATACTCACACATTTCTTTGCACATTAAAAACTCACATAACACACAGTCACTCACAAACACATTTATTTGTACATGAACACACTCATAGATTCACTTCCACACAACATGCCCACATACATGTACATATGCTCCCATTTGCTCCCAGACAACACATTAAAACACACAATCATGCTCATTCATTCTCTTATATACAGACATGTTCACATACACTCATATACACATTGATACATTCACATGCACATGAACACACTTATATACTCATACATGCTCATATAAACTCTTGCACACAGCTCACACAGTCATTCAAACAAAGACACACATTCCCTCACACATGGACATACCCACATGCACTCACTCACATATGTTCATACACACCAAAAATGTTAGCTTTTGTTTCTTAGTTCATTGCTCCTAAGGTTTTTTTATTTATTTAGTTAGTTTTTAATCAGGAAAACATTTAAAGGGGAGTGCTTCATCACCTTATTTTGTCTTTGTCTTCCTTTTAAAGTATCGGGGGCCAGGCCTGCACTAACTATGAGATCAGTGCTCTAATAATCCCCATTTTACACCTTAGGAAAATAAAGCTCAGAGAAGTTAGGTAACTTATTCAAGGTCATACAGTTAGTAAGTGTCAAAATGGGTTCAAACCCAAGAAGTCTGGCTCCTGAGTTCACACTCTTACCTTTGTCTTACCCTACATGCAATAGTGTCATCCTGTATTTTAGGTACCCCTGTGCCAGTGGGAATATCAATGTATGTCTCCAGTATTGAAGAGATCTCGGAAATGTCTATGGTAAGTGTGTCTGTTCCAGCCATCAGACTGGGGATAAAGTACATGAGATAAGGGGTTCTTAACAGCACCACTCTCAAACGACATCAAAGTAGAAGAAATCAAATACCATGACTACATAAGACAGAGACAGAGTTCAGAAAGAACATGAAAAATCTCCAGAAAAAATCTCAATCACATGAGATCCTTGGAGTTAAACAATAGAGAATTCAAAATTGAAGTTCTGAAAACACTCAATAAGATGCAAGAAGACACCAATAGACAATGAACAACATAATCAACGGTTCAAATGCTATAATATTGTTTATCTGAAATCTATGTACTCTTATTGATCAGTGTCACCCTTTTAAATTTAATTTTTTAAATTTTAAAAATAAAAAACATACATAATTTCTGTGGATTAATAAAAATATTAAAAACAAATAAAATGATCAAAACTTTTGAACAGGAACTTCACTTTTGTGAAGAAAACCAAGTAGCAGATAAACATATGAAAAGATGCTTGAATTTATTATTAATCAATGAAATGCAAAATAAGACCACAATGAGACCTTATTACATGCCTACCAGGTTGACAGTAATCAAAAGTCAGACAATACCAGTGGCAGTAGTATTGAAGGTGTGTAACTTGGAACTTTAATTTCATAGTTCTTATTTCATTGTGATTTTCATATGAATGGTGTGTTCACACAATAATATACATAGTATAGTCATGTAAGGGAATATTATCCAATATGCAATCAATGCAAGTGAACAAATTTTAATTACATCAATCTGAATATTACAAATATTATATTGAGTTAAAGGAGAAAATTATGAATACATACATTATAGTTTCATTTGGAAAATAATTTAAAATAAGTCCAACTAAGCAGTATGTTTCCTAGAAATACATACATAGACAATAAAACTCGAACAAAAAGCAAGGGAATGATTGTCATTTAAATATAAGTTTTAAATGGTTACTGCTGGGAGGTGTGGGAAATAAGTTCTAGAAGGGACACATTGAAGCTTGAAAGTTATTGATAATGTTCCATTTCTTAACCTGGATTTTAATTACCTGAGTTTTATTTTATGATTCTGAACATTATATTTAACATTCTTACATATGTTTCATTACTCATCTATAGTTATAGTATCTTTCTTACACCTGCATACATATACATACACTCTCTGAGAACAGAGAACTGGACAACCTCACTTACAGTTGGGATTTACTTTTCTCTTTCCAGGACTATGCTATCACGATGTTTTTTCATCAGACCTGGAAAGACCCACGTTTAGCATACAATGAGACCGACCAGAGCCTGACTCTGGACTATCAGATGTTTGAAAAGTTGTGGGTCCCCGACTGCTACTTTCTAAATAGCAAAGATGCCTTAGTGCATGACATGACTGTGAACGGTCGCATATTTCAGCTTCACCCAGATGGAACAGTGCAATATGGCATGTGGTGAGTTCCACAGGGGTCTGGAAACCCTCTTCCCACTGAGTATCCCACCAACTCACTTTAAGAAACACAGAGTAGATCCAATTGCTTTTCAAATCTGTCTTGCACTGCTTTTTCACTTATCCTCCAGTTTCCTACAGGCATCCATGGTTGTCCTGTCCCCACACCTTAGCTTCTGCTGTTGCTTCTGTCTGGAATGTCCCTTTTCAAGACTGTGAGTCTTGGCCATCATTCAGTCACTAACTCAAATACTTTCCTTATGAAGAAATCATCCTTGATTCTCTCAACTGGTAGAGCTTTTCCTCTGCCTTAGCATTGTATACATTCTATTATATATGTTTGTGTCTTTTGTCTTCCATGCAGTGAGGGAGGGAGACAGATAAATGCTGAAGCCCATGAAGGGAGGGAGGGGGTCTGCCTCTGCCACTGGTCATATTTGCATCATTTAGAGGCCCAGGGGTGTGCAATATGGATCTGTTGACTGTGGCTTTGTACACACAGAATGTGTGCATGCTAGAACTCCTCACTGGTCTATTTTTAACATAGCAGACAGCCAACAGGCCTCTCCTCACAGTGTCATCTCTTAGAAGCCATCTCTTAAGACACACGTAAGAGAGAAATTTAGTTCAGAAAATTTCTGAGAGGTAGCTGCCAGGATTCAGCTTTATCTCTGAGCCTCTCTTTCTCTAGGGTCCTCCTGCTCTGTCTCTTGTTTCCCTTTTCTTTCTCCATCTACTTTTCCATGGACCAAGGCAGTGGAATCAGATAACAAAACTTTCAGGGAACAGGACACTGGTCACACTTGTTTCATTTAATAGGGACCTCAGCTGCATGGAAGATTCATAGAGGGGACACATACACACACACTCACACCCTACCCACTGTGCAAAATAGAAATCACTTCAAGGGTTGAAAGGGACTAAGCTTGGGTTAGCAGCTGTAAGGGTTGGCTGAGAGGTGGGTCAGATTCTCTTAGCTGAGGCTGATGAAGGCTTTTTAAATTATCCCTTTTGCACTGGTCACTTCTCCCCAGCTTCTCCAAGACCCCTCCTAAGATTCCTTTCATGGACTCAACACGTGGCAACTTAAAGTCCCTGCCCAACTTTGTGGTCCACCTCAAATATATTAATCCCTCTCATACATTTATACTTACTGATATTTTTCTAGTCCACAGTAACCTCAGATACAGAGATGAGAACATTGTGGGGTGGGAGCAGTTCCCATGGCCAAAGGTGGGCCTTGGCCACTGTTCACGTCCATACCTGAAGACTGCATATGAGCACTGCCCAGCAGACGTAGAGCTTTAGCTGCACCACTCTCAAACGACATCAAAGTAGAAGAAATCAAATACCATGACTACATAAGACAGAGACAGAGTTCAGAAAGAACATGAAAAATCTCCAGAAAAAATCTCAATCACATGTTTGAGTTTCCTCTTGCGACACAGTTTCCTCTTTATAGCCTTACTGCTTATTCAACAAGAAAGCCCTCTTTCTCTCTCTACATTCAGTTTCCTCAAGGGCTCTTTTCATTCTGACACCCTGAGCTGTCCTAACATGCCACACATGTGTTCTTTGTTCAAGTCCTGCCAGATTTCTTGGTTTCTTTGTCACATATAATTTCCCTCTCTCCTCCCTACACAAGTACAATTAATCTTCCCTCTAGAAATGAAGAAAGGAAAAAAGAAGAGAGGGAGCAGGGAAGAGGGTCCAGCTCTAAGTGCAGGCAATATGAGTGTTGGTCGGGTCAGTTTTTTGGGGTACCTCTCCCTCTCCACCCCTGCAGTATTCTCAGTAATGAGTGCTTCCCTGGATTAAACTCACTTTTCCTTTCCTTTTGCTTTTCCTTTACAGGCTCACCACCATAGCAGCTTGTTTTCTGAATGAGCGTAGATTCCCTGTGAGAAAGCAGACCTGCAGGCTGGAAATGGAGAGCTGTAAGTCTATCTCCCATGGCCCCTTTTTTTCTATCTGTGGTTGTAGCCATCAGGAAACCTGAGACAGATTTGATAGTCTGAAGAATGGCATGTCTCCCTTATTTACTCCTTCCCACTTTCTCTTCTCTTAGGTAGATAGATGAATGATAGATGATAGATAGATAGATAGATAGATAGATAGATAGATGATAGATAGACAGATAGATAGACAGATAGATAGATAACATCTGATGGAAGGTGACTTTTAGGGCGTAAATGGTCCTATGGGGAAATTGTACTCTACTATTGGGAAATTGTGCACAAGGATGTGGGTAGGAACACATATCTTTGCTGTTTTTCTTCCTGGCTAAAAATAAAAAGAAAATCATGATGACAGTTCTCTTTCCCAGTTCCCCTCTCCCTCTTGCTCAAACTCAGCAAAACACCAAGGAACCTCCAAAAACCATCCTTTGGATTCCACAGACTGTGCTGGTGTGAACTCTGCCTATGTTTGCTTTCTGAGACTGTTTCTCTCCATCTCCCAGATGGCTACACAGTTGAAGACATCATGTTATACTGGGAAGGTGGTGAGGATGCCATCCAGGGGACTGAGGAGATAGACGTCCCTGAGTTCAGCCTCCTAGGAAAAACAGTGACTAGCAAACAAGTGCATTTCTACACAGGTAGGTCTGACCCCTTCCTTGCCTCCTGTCTCTTGTCTCTTTTGTACCTTGGTAAACTCCTGAGGATCTATCTCTGCCTTGGACCTCTACATTCTGCACTGCCTCCTTTACTACTTCTTCTGGTTCTGGAACCTTCCAAAACCCCCTTCATAAAGTCCCAGTAACTTTCTTTCTGCAAATAAGAAAATGATGGAAGCACTTGGCTAGGTTTAACACTACACAGATGTAAAAGATTCATGCTATTGTTGATAAAAACAGCCCTCTTCTCAGGGCTTGTTCTTCCCCCTCCATCTGTTTGTAGCTTTGAATCATGTCATGTTTCTCCCATCTCAAAACTTTAGTTGACATAGAGCAATAAAGGAAGGAAGGAGAAAGCAGACTTCCCAGGCCGAAGTATTAGAGGTTGAATTTCCCATCAGTTTCCTTCCTTCATCCTGTACTTCACCCTGAAAATCCCCTTAGCCTTACCACCATGATACCAGCATGTCTCTTTGCCAGGTTCCTACGTGCGCCTGATACTGGAGTTCCTGGTCCAGAAGAGCATGATCACCTACCTTGTGCAGATCTATTGGCCTACTGTCCTCACCACTGGTGCCTCTTGGATATCATTTTGGATGAACTATAAATCTTCTGTGGCCAGGGTGACAGTCGGTAGGTCCTGTCCTTCTCTACCCTCTATCCCAATGAAGAACTTGGGTCATATCACTCAAGAAATATGTAGACAGTAAGGGAAGAGTACTAGAAGTAGTGTGTGACTGCACAGGCAAGAAAACAGGATGAGTTCTACCCAGCAGGCATTTGTACAGGTACTCAGCCAATCCCCAGCAAAGAGGCTGACATTAGAAACAAGTGTGAAAAAATATCAGGGCTGGGATTTTTGTGTGTTGGGTCCAAAGTACCAGAACTCATTTTCTGGATATACAAGTGAATGGAGGCCATGAATATAGATCAAAAATGCAACATAACGAACATTGATTAAGCAACATATCCAAATGTCTTACTAGGGTCAGGAGAGGGCTTCCAGAGGAGCTACCTTCAATAAGTGTCTAGTGGAATGCTGAGACAAATGCCATTGGAATCCAGAGGAAGAAGTGACCTAGGTCTTGTTGGCTAAAACTACATCAAGGAAGTATTACACTACCTGGGTTTTCAAGACTTGTAAGAGGCAGAGACACAAGATTTGGCATTCCTTAAAAGAGGAAATAGCTTTATTAAAGGCACAGAGGCCTTAAAAGGAGGCTAAATCACAGGAGACTTGTGACAGAAGCTGGGGAAGAGAGGAGGAGCACTCAGGAAGAAATTCAGTTTACACAGTTGGAATTTCACAGTTAAGCAATAAGGAACATCCAAAGTTTTTGAGCAGTACCAGGGAAGGGCCTCAGAAATCAGCTCCTAAGTTTATATGACCCCACCCTGAAGAATGCAGTTTGCCTCTGACCCAAGTCTGGTTTCTCCTTCAACATCTTTGAGGCCGACTTCTCAGCAGAAGTGGATTAAGGTTGATTGAGGCCCCAGACACAGAAAATAAGTCCCTTAAAAAAAGAGAGAGAGCCAGGGAAAATAAAAATAATACATGTTAACCATATTTTTAAATAAAAAAATATTCTGTACTATTAATGTTAAATTTTCACATACAAAACCAAACTTGGTGCCATTAGAAAAAAGTGTAAAGTTAGTGTTTTGTGGGGCCCTTCAGAAGTCGGGGCCCAGGGTGCGCGCCCGGTGTGCCCACATTTAAATCCACCTCTGCCACATTTAAATCCACATTTAAAACCAGCCTCCTTTTTTAGGAGCATATATTACCCTAAAACATTATATTTCTGTAATATTTTAGGGCTCACAAAACCTTCTAGGAACATATCTCATTTAATATTCAGGGGCTAAAGAAAAGCCTATGAACTACAAGGGAAAGGGGAAAAGGCCCTTATATGGCATAACTGGGCTGGTGATATAAATCACTGTGAAACCATTGCTGAAAGTTTTTGACTTGATCCTAAGAGCAATGGGAAATCATTAAACCATTGAAGCACAAGCTGGGTGTAAATATGGGGGAGGAGGAACAAAGAGAACAAAATTCCAGGCTTAGGGAGTTAAGGCCTTATTTGCTGAGAGCCCTCCACATCCCAGACATGCCTTTGCTCCCTTCCTGTATGACATGAGCCCAATGGCTTGCCAATAACTTCAGCCATCTGTACTGTGTTGTTTATAGGTCTGACTTCAATGCTCATCCTAAACACCCTCAATTCACATCTGCGGGATCAACTCCCCCAATTTGCTTGTATCAAGGCCATGGACGTCTATATGGTTGTATGCCTCTTCTTCGTGTTCCTGACCTTGATGGAATATGTCTACATCAACTATCTTATCTATACCCGAAGAGGATTTTGGTTCCATTACAGAAAACACAGGAGACCCCGGAGACCCCGGAGACCCCGAAGAATCATGAACCGCACTCGCTACCAGGAATCGGGATTGCAGGTTTGACATTTTGACTGATAATCAGCTTTACTTGAGTACCTCTTTAGCCTAAGCTTAGCACCTGACACTTTCACAAGCCTTAGTAATTCCTTGAAAACACACATACATCAAATATACTGCTCACAAAAATTAGGGAATATTTCAAAATGAATATGAAGCAATAAAAAAAAAGCATTTGATTCTTTTTTTTATTAAACAAGAACATCAGAAAAGCAAACAAGTCGAAGAAAGTTGTTCAATTATACAAATGAGATGCAAAACCAACTTTTATTTCATTGGTGGAAATGCACTATACAAAAGGCTGAAAGTACTGGAGTATCTGCACATTCCCTGATCCCCTAATTTTTGTGAGCAATGTAACAAAGAAGTAGAAAAATGTATCATCACTCCCCTATAGGTTAAGTCATTGTCAAAAGTCACAATGCTGGTAAGTGGCAGAGCTAGATTTCCCCAGACCATTGGCCTTCAAATCTGGTCCACTTAGCGTCTTTCCAAGAGCAAGTGATAAAGCCAGAGTTAAAGGGAACACAGGGAGGCTGTAAAAAAGAAACAGATACCAGAGAGGCTGGCCTACTCTTCCTTTGCTCTTCTGACTCCTAATGAGGCTTTTACTGTTGGTGGTATATTAATGTCCAGCATGACTCCATCCTTCACAGGGAGCCCAATCCCACTTGCTTAAGGAGGACTTGCCTCTGTCCACCACACAGCACTCCAGAAGGAGGAGCTACCCCAGGGAAACAGGTTTGGCAACCCCAAGGGACTTCCCATACATACTAACAGCCTCTTGATCCTTTCCTCAGCCCCCTGTGTACCAGAGACATGAGAAAGTGGACATTTCGTCAGTCGAGAAGATCAACAATCACATTACAAATGTTGATGAAGAAGGACCCCTCCCTCTTCCCTCCCAAGAGCTTATTAATGTGGGATTTGATTCTACTAATTATGCGAATCTATTCCCAGTCCCCTCAAAGGATGACCAGGTTAACTTTGAAGATGGAAGCGGTTATCCTCCCTCTATACCAGTGCAGGCCTACCTGACAAGCCCAAAAAGCCTCGACTCTTTAACCTATGTCTCAGAGCAGGCCCCACTGACCACCGCAGAAAGCCTCGCCTCAATGCCCTATGTCTCAGGCCAGGCCCCACTGACCACCGCAGAAAGCCTCGCCTCAATGCTCTATGTCTCGGAACAGGCCGCACTGACCACCTCAGAAAGCCTCGCCGCAATGCCCTATGTCTCAGGCCAGGCCCCACTGACCACCGCAGAAAGCCTCGCCTCAATGCCCTATGTCTCAGAACAGGCTCCACTGACCACCGCAGAAAGCCTCGCCTCAATGCCCTATGTCTCAGGCCAGGCCCCACTGACCACCGCAGAAAGCCTCGCCGCAATGCCCTATGTCTCAGGCCAGGCCCCACTGACCACCGCAGAAAGCCTCGCCTCAATGCCCTATGTCTCAGGCCAGGCCCCACTGACCACCGCAGAAAGCCTCGCCTCAATGCCCTATGTCTCAGGCCAGGCTCCACTGACCACCACAGAAAGCCTCGCCTCAATGCCCTATGTCTCAGAACAGGCTCCACTGACCACCGCAGAAAGCCTCGCCTCAATGCCCTATGTCTCAGGCCAGGCCCCACTGACCACCGCAGAAAGCCTCGCCGCAATGCCCTATGTCTCGGAACAGGCTCCACTGACCACCGCAGAAAGCCTCGCCGTAATGCCCTATGTCTCGGAACAGGCTCCACTGACCACCGCAGAAAGCCTCGCCGTAATGCCCTATGTCTCAGAACAGGTTCCACTGACCACCGCAGAAAGCCTCGCCGCAATGCCCTATGTCTCAGAACAGGCTCCACTGACCACCACAGAAAGCCTCGCCGCAATGCCCTATGTCTCAGAACAGGCTCCACTGACCACCGCAGAAAGCCTCGCCGCAATGCCCTATGTCTCAGAACAGGCTCCACTGACCACCGCAGAAAGCCTTGCCTCAATGCCCTATGTCTCAGGCCAGGCTCCACTGACCACCGCAGAAAGCCTCGCCTCAATGCCCTATGTCTCAGGCCAGGCCCCACTGACCACCACAGAAAGCCTCGCCTCAATGCCCTATGTCTCAGGCCAGGCCCCACTGACCACCGCAGAAAGCCTCGCCTCAATGCCCTATGTCTCAGAACAGGCTCCACTGACCACCGCAGAAAGCCTTGCCTCAATGCCCTATGTCTCAGGCCAGGCCCCACTGACCACCGCAGAAAGCCTTGCCTCAATGCCCTATGTCTCAGGCCAGGCCCCACTGACCACCGCAGAAAGCCTCGCCTCAATGCCCTATGTCTCAGGCCAGGCCTGGGTGGCCACTGGAGAAAACCCAAATGATCTTTCCTCCATCTCAGAGCAGGGTCTGCAAAGCTATGGCGTTCAGTACAATGGTTATGGGCTTGATGGCAGTATTGTCCCTACCCAAGTCTACAATTATGCTGAGGCTTATGGATATCCTGCGACCTGGTATCCACAGTACCCTGAAGTGAGTTACAGCTTGGATGAGAACTATGGCCATGACCCCAGTGGGAAGTATCTGCCTTTCCAAGGCCAAAATTATGTGCAGGAAGCAAGCTGCAACCCTGGTGAGATCCATACAAGCCCTGAGGAGTTCGTTAGCGTACCTGATGACGAACCTGATGACGAACCTGATGACGACACCGAAGTTGAATGCGACTGCGACTGCGACTGCGACTGCCACGAGCCTGACCCTGACCCTAAGAAGCAACTCCAGAACGATGCCTGGAATAATAATGGTAACAATTTCACGGGCTTTGATGAAGATGAAGATGAAGATGAAGATGAAGATAGTGATTCAGAGTCTGAGGATACTTTTCCCCTGAGCCCTGGGTACTTCTTCAAAGAAAAGTTTGTGCACGACCTCTTTGAGCCTGACTATGTCCCTAAGGTTGATAAGTGGTCCCGGATCCTCTTCCCACTTGCCTTTGTGATTTTCAACCTTATTTACTGGCCATACAATGACATTTAGTCTCATAGCCCCAGAGGAGCAGGGACACTGCCGTATGCCTTTCACGGATTCTTTTGGTTCTATTTTGCCTTCTTTTATTTGTTCATTTTATTTTTGATTATCTGAGAACTCAAATCAGTTCTACCTTTTTATAAACATGAGGTGAGGAGGAGTTGGAAAAAATTTGTTCTGGCTAGAAGGAAAGGAACTGAGGAAGAATTGGAGGTAAATAACACATTACTTTTGTTTTTCTGCTAGAAGACTATCACCTTTCCAAAGACTTCTAATACTTAATAAGCACAGAAAAACCCTGGAAATGTTGAGAGGACAGACAGTAGCCAAATTGAAGGGCAGAAGAAGGAGCAGAGCTGTGGGCACAAATATTTTGGGGGGTTTTCTGTCCCCCTGAATTGTTGAACTTTCTTTTTCATTACCTTTTTTCTTCTGCTTTTTTCTTGTAAGGATTATGATTCTCACCTGTTTTTTAGGGTTTTATGGGAGAAAATCAAACTAGGTTGGGCTGGGGTACACAGGGAAAGGACTACCCAAATTGAACTGGCACTTTTGGAGGGATTGAAACTTCTGTCTATATTTCTGGTTTAAAATGCTTGACATTAGGGACTTAATACATGTGTCTAGGTCAGATGCTGAGTCGATCACTGGTCATATAGAAAGCATTTGGTGAATGAAGACTATGGTTAGAAAAGTTCTGACTTGTTACCTCGCCATCTGATCTAAAACAACAGATGAACAACTGTTGTGAATCTGTATACTAATCATTTCTGTTTATCTAGTGCATAGTGTCAACAAGCTCACTGACCCATCACATCGTCAGACCCTCACAGAAACCCTCTGAACCAGGGAAGGCAAAGCACATTGTCCCCAGTGTTCTGAAAGGGAAAAAAATGGAGCTTGAAGAGAAGGAGAAAGTAGCTTGTGCTCCAACTTACCAAGCAACTCCACCTCATTGATGGAGACCATGGGAGAATAAGATTTGCCAGGCACTCAGTTTATGGGCCTCCTTCCTCCCTAGGCAGCCTCTCCTGAAACTCATTAGCCATCACTCCTTTTAACTGTGTTTCTGTATATACCAGGGTGTGTGTAGGTGCATCAAGGTAGTTCTGTGTTCACATACAATTATTTGAAAAGCTGTATAGGTATATGTATATTGGTGTAAATCTCCATTGGTATGTATAAGAGTGTATATATAACAATGTGTGGATACATGTGTGTGTGTGCACCCTTATAAAAGAGTGTGTAAACGTGTGATTTATGTATGTGTGTGCATGTGTGCATACATATGTTTATTATCTGATTTGAATAGGTGTGAAAGAAAATACACCTGGAAGCATATGTATTTCTTGTTGGTGGCTCTTCTAGAACCATCAGGATTCCCTTGGCCTGTTTCCACATGGGGGGATGTCTAGTTGGCCAGGCTGATTAACTGTTTCTTTCCAATTCCTGTTCCAGGGAGCAGTATCTCCCAATTCTCATCCACTCCTCTTCTTCTCCCTCCATCTATCTGTGCTGTCTCCTGGATAAAAGACACAGAAGAAGTGGATGTAGTCCTAGAGTCCTAGGAAGTGATAATTCAGTGCCTTGAGGTAGGATTTGGAACTTCCTCTTTCTACCCCTTCCAGGGAAAGAGATAGTCAGAAGGGTGAGAAGACTGACCAAGGAGAGACCCAGGGACTCATTTGCCTAAATCAAACCGATTTGTCATCATTCTCTTCTTTTCTATACATGCATCACATAAACATAGCCTCTTACACATACATACCCACAGAGATACATAAACACATACAACCACATCTATGTTCTCAATCACATGTGTTTACACTTGTATGTGCACACACACACGCACACACACAAATCTTGTAATATAAAAACAAGAAAGTTGCCTCTGGAATATCTAAGATTGCTTCTTTCTTTATGGACATCCTCACAGAAAGATCCAGACGGGGGGGAGAGCATTGACCCCATATATGAAGCTCCCACCAACACTGGTTGATGTCAGTTTTCAGGATCCTGGAGGGTCTCTGAGCCCTGTGGGAGGCAAGTAGTTCATTTAGAGTGAGGTAATACTGGTGAAAGAGACTAGAGCAGTGGGGACAAAAGGGATTTTAAGATGTCCCTAAAAACAATGCACAGGAATGCATGGGGAAGACTTCAAAGCACAGAAGAAAGATAGAGAAACCAATTGTAAATATCTCTAGATTCATGTAGCTAGATATAATAGTATACCTTAAAAAGAATATCTTGCCC
Source organism: Saccopteryx bilineata (assembly GCF_036850765.1). NCBI lineage: Eukaryota > Metazoa > Chordata > Mammalia > Chiroptera > Emballonuridae > Saccopteryx > Saccopteryx bilineata. Next base: position 89,536,153 of record NC_089502.1, read on the forward strand.
TAATGTGCTGCAATGTGTTGAATTCTACTGCAACTCATACTGTGTGAGGTTAAGTGTCACGGTAAAGTGGAGATCTGTCAATGACACTTTTTCAGAGACTTGAACCTTCTGAGCTTGCCATGGATTGGGTTATTTTAACCTGAAAATTGTCAGATCTCCCCTTGTCATATTCTATATGTGTTCTGTCCAGCATCATCATTGAGCCCCATCCTCAGCTATCCCCAGTGGTACAGACACACCTTCCTCCAACTGGCTGCTTATATCCCCTCCCACTCACCTCACTAAGTAATTCTGGAAGTGCAGAGCATCTAGCAAGATGCTCAACCCCAGCCAATCAGAGTATTTGAGATAGATAATTTGGAGCTTGAGCAGAGAGAAGGGTGTTGCTGAGTCTGGGATGGAGCAACTTCTACTTTACTCCTTTACCACACTTTTCTTTTCCTCACATGGACTGTCACATTAACTTTCCCCCAGGAATCTCCCCTCCATCACCTCCATGGGAAAGACACCCTTGCCTCTCCAAAGTGTCATTTTGTTGAGGGGATATGTAACCTGTTTCCTTCTAAGTTCTTGTCTGTCCCATTTGCCACTGTGGGGTGCCTTTGAAGAGATAACAGATGATATGTTGGGTCTTACCAGAGCTTGTCAAATGTATTCTTAAAATCCGTGTCATCTTGTTAATAGCAAGGCTGCAATGCCTTTGCATATTTAGACCTGAGACTGTAGTGATTCTTTATTCTGTACATAAAAGAGCTGACCCTCTGGGCTATTAATTAATGAATGCATTTGCAAAGTTTTCCACCTGCATGGTACCCTACTGTGATGCTGAGTATCAAAGAAAATCGTGACTTGTCCTACAAAATGCAGTATGTTCGTGTTTTGTGTGTAGTGTCTTGTGATCAATATGAAATCTTTATTATAAGTGTCAGGTTTTCAGGGTAGGGAGGAGGGAAGGTCTTACAGTATCTCCCTCATATACTTCAATTATGAAATAGCCCCAGTTAGTCAGGGTTACCTCTGCTGACTCAATATATGTGAGACTTTGCATCCACCATCTTGCCGGACTGCACCTCTGGGTCAGTAGAACTGAAGGTGCCCAGGTATAGTGCAACTGACCACAATACCAGGGAATTCTTCAGAAGGCAGCCAAGACAGTGTCATTCTGGAGGCAGATGAAATAAAGTAAAAGCATACATATACAGAAGAGGTACTGGGCCCAGGCAGTGAAAACCACAAAAGGAAGAGGACCAAAACTCATTTGCCCTGGATGGCCTGACCCACAAAATGATACAGCACAGCAGAGACCCGACGAGATGGCCAGATGACAAGATGTCCCTATTAAATGTAAATTTTTGCATGAAAAAGACTTGACCAGTTCTGACTTCAAAAAAGAATAACATGAAGAAACAAAATTATGCTTCTGAAAAATATGCTGAAATAAAGATTTGTAAATATCCAAATGGGGAAAATAAAAATACTTAAAGGCAAATACACATGTGTCACTGTGTTTCTTCTCTGTTGAGTTGGGAGAGAGCTTTGTCAGAGCCCAGGACACCTCTGGCTTCCATTGCTTAACTTCACCTTCCCCAGGTTTTGTACATAGCCCTTCTCATTCATACCTTGGGACATTTGAATATATTGTTTTCAAGCAGAGGGGAAATGGTAAAGTCACAGTTGAAATTAGCTTACACTTTTATGTAAGCCATTCTAATCATTTGAAACAAAAAAATTTAAAACATAGCAAATCATTGTGGTGCCAAAATACAACGTGAATATCTATTTCCATTGTGAAGAAGATATTCTTCATAAAAGACATTTTCAAAAATCTCGTTTTCCCATGTGGATGTGCAGAATAGAGAGTAAAAAAGCCCTGTGAAGGTATAAAGAAGAAATTACACTCAGGTTTTTAAAAGTTTAAAGTCGCATTAAAACACTGTGCTGGCCCTGGCCGGTTGACTCAGTGGTAGAGCGTCGGCCTGGCGTGCAGAAGTCCCGGGTTCGATTCCTGGCCAGGGCACACAGGAGAGGTGCCCATCTGCTTCTCCACCCATCCCCTTCTCCTTCCTCTCTGTCTCTCTCTTCCCCTTCTGCAGCGAAGCTCCATTGGAGCAAAGATGGCCCGGGCGCTGGGGATGGCTCCTTGGCCTCTGTCCCAGGCGCTGGAGTGGCTCTGGTCGCGACAGAGCAATGCCCTGGAGGGGCAGAGCATCGCCCCCTGGTGGGCAGAGCGTCGCCCCTTGGTGGGTATGCTGGGTGGATCCTGGTCAGGCGCATGCGGGAGTCTGTCTGACTGTCTCTCCCCGTTTCCAGCTTCAGAAAAATACAAAAAAAAAAAAAACAAAACAAAACAAAATAAACAAACAAACAAAAAAACACTGTGCTGATGGTGCCGAGGGTTCTTGCTACAGCCCACATTTGTCAGCACCCACTTCCTAGCACCTTTTGATGGAAACATTGTAGTTGCAATAAGAATCCTAACTTGGCCTTGGCCAGTTGGCTCAGCGGTAGAGCATCGGCCTGGCGTGCGGGGGTCCCGGGTTCGATTCCCGGCCAGTAGAAGCACCCATTTGCTTCTCCACCCTCCCCCCCTCCTTCCTCTCTGTCTCTCTCTTCCCCTCCCGCAGCGAGGCTCCATTGGAGCAAAGATGGCCCGGGCGCTGGGGATAGCTCCTTGGCCTCTGCCCCAGGCGCTAGAGTGGCTCTGGTCGCGGCAGAGCAAAGCCCCGGAGGGGCAGAGCATCGCCCCCTGGTGGGCAGAGCGTCGCCCCTGGTGGGCGTGCCGGGTGGATCCCGGTCGAGCGCATGCGGGAGTCTGTCTGACTGTCTCTCCCCGTTTCCAGCTTCAGAAAAAAAAAAAGTTTAAAAAAAAAAGAATCCTAACTTAATGACTCCTCTGTGGTCTCTTTTGTGCCCAAAGCAGACCAGGAGAGAGCTGTGCATTCACACCCTGCAGGTGCTGCTTTGCTAGTCTGCCCATGGTCTGAGGGAGCTAATGTTGTTACAGGTACATACAGAGGGGGAAAATGCAGTTGGAAGGGGGAGTTTTCACAGTATATCTGGAGCCTGCTATTAGCTGCTGAGTTATTTTATGATGGTTAAGATTTTGTTGACAAGTCAGCAAGTCTGAAGGTGGCCTGTGATCCCAAATGAAGCTTATTTCCCTTGAATGGTCTTATCATCACTTGCTGCCCACTAATTATACTATTACCCTAAGGTAAAGGGTAAAAGAAGGAGATGTGCTTTCCCTCCTCCTTTATAGTTTCTCTAACTCTCAGAGTGAAAGAGCCTTTACCACAACCTCTCCATGCTTTCAGCAAGGCCTCCCTTCCCAACTTCCTAAATTGACCTACCTTCCTCCAAGCCATGGCAGGACCTCCCAGGGGCCCCTTGGTACTGTCACAGTGCTGCTGATCCAGTCCAGGTCTCTCTCAACTTCTCCTGATCAAAATCGCAAGGGAATTATTAAGGTACACAAGACTGAAGCAAGTCTGTTTTATCTTTTAATAACCTTAAGTGCATTTTTATACTGGTATATTTAAAAGCAAAAGGGAGTAAGGACGATTTCATCATGAGACTCAAAGGAATTTCTGTCTAATTTTCTGGAAGTAGCTCAGAGACTGCTCTGTGAACAAGTGCCAGAATTTGAAAAGGAACTTCTCCAATGGCCAAGTTAAGATTTACTGCAACAGGATGCAGTTCTGTGTCCACAATTCTAGATTTCTATATTTCAATAATAAATCAGCTTCTTACAACATCTCCCTTTAATATCACATGGGGGGAATGGAGATCGAAAATTTATTGGAGATAGTGAGGTCCAGCCCCCACTTCTGTCTGGAATTCCCTGTGTCTTTTGGGCAAAACCCTGTTCATTTGGGAGCCTTTTCCAGTCCTTTTCCCAGCCCCTGACCAACTAGCTAGTTTACTCTCACCCCAAGCATGCGATGCACCACTGAAAACATCACCCATTAAGATTTCCCCTCTCAACATTCTTTCAAGACCATCCAAGTGCTATCCATTTTTAGCTTGTACCCACATACTAAACCAGCACATGCTTAAACCAGTCAGGACCTAAAAGAAACCCATATGGTCAGGTGCAAGCAGGGAAAAGGGCACTGATACAGCTATAGTGAGTGGTATGAGGGTCTGAGCTATCTGATCATGCAATTAATTAAGCTTTCTGGTCCTGCTCAGGCTGGAACAGGTCAGCATTATTATCCCTGCCATTCTGAATCATTGGATGGGAGCAGCCCTGGTAGACTGTAGTTTTTCGTTTTGTTTTGTTTTTAGATTTTTTTATTTATTAATTTTTAGAGGGGAGGAAGGAGCAGGAAGCATAATCTCCCATATGTGCCTTGACCAGGCAAGCCCAGGGTTTTGAACTGGCAACCTCAGCATCCCAAGCTGATGTTTTATTCACTGCGCCACCACAGGTCAGGCTGTGGTTTCAATACAAACACAGCTGCAGCTGGCAAGCAACTGTTCCCCCTACATAAATTCTTTGCTGGTGATATGAGTGGCATAACTCCATGACAACAACACAAACACACCTTTCTATTGTTAATGTTGGTCTACCTCTTTCACATACAATTTTTCACCTAACCAAAGACCCTATTCTGTTACTGTGTTTGTAGTTTGGTATAGGCCAGAGCTCCAGGACAGCCACTATCCTGACACTGTCTCCATAGAGGAATATGTGGATGCTTTGCTAAGGGAAGTGATATCCCTACCTTCTTCTCTAGTGAGTACAAAGGTTTCTTCCACATCGTACCAACATACCATATAATACCTAATTTCTTACAAGATAATCAGTCAGTAAAGGTTAAGTAGGTGTTGCTGTGGTGACAGTCCTGAAATCCCAGTAACCTAACCCAAAAATATCTTTATTTCCTTCTCACATTGTGTATCCAATGCAGATCATCATTGGAAAGAACTTCTACTTATTATAGCCACTCAGGGACAAGCTGACAGAGGCTTCATAGAAATGTGCTTCTCCAATCTTTGTACTAAGTGGAAGGAAAAGTTAGAAACAGGTTCACACCAGTGATTAAACACTACTACTTATAGCCCACTAGTTTTGATTTGCTTTTCTTGAATAGCTAGTGAAGATGAACATCTTTTCATATATCTGTTGGCCCATTTGTATGTCCTCCTGGAAGAAGTGTCTGTTTAGGTCCTTTCCCATTTTTTGGATTATTTGTTTGTTTGTGGCTGACTTTTGGGAATTATTTATATATTTTGGATATTAACCCCTTATCAGAGTGGTTGTTTGCAAATGTCATCTCCTACTTAGTTGGCCACCTATTTCTTTTCATGTTGCTTCTTTTGCTGTGCAGAAGCTTTTTAGTTTGATATAGTCCAATTTGTTTCTTTTGGGCTTTACTTCTGTTGCCGTTTGGAGTCAAAGTCATAAATTGTTCTCTATGGACAAGGTCCAAGAATTAGTACGTATGTCTTCTTCTATGTAATTTATTTTTTCAGATATTAAATTTAGGTCATTTGATCCATTTTGAGTTAATTTTTGCTCAGGGGAACAAACTGTTGTCAAGTTTCATTCTTTTGCATGTGGCTTTCCAATTTTCCCAGCACCATTTATTGAAGAGGCTTTCTTTTCTCCATTGTGTGATTTTGGCTCCTTTGTCAAAAAATATTTGTCCATATATATGTGGTTTTATTTCTGGACTCTCGATTCTAGTACATTGGTCTGTATATATGTTTTTCTGCTAACACCATGATATTTTGATGATCATAGCTCTATAATATAATTTGAAGTCAGGTAGTGTGATACCTCTGGATTAATTCTTTTTTCTCAGGATTGCATTGGCTGTTTGGGGTTTTATATGATTCCATACAAACATGGTGATTTTTTGTTCTATTTCTTTAAAAATCATATTGGGATTTTGATGGGAATTGCATTAAATTTGTATATTGTTTTGGGTAATATGGCCATTTTAACTATGTTGATTCTTCTGATCCATGAACATGGAATATTTTTTCATTTCATTATGCCTTTTTCAATTTCTTTCAATAATGTTTTGTAATTTTCAGTATATAGGTCCTTCACATCTTTTATTAAGTTTATTACTAGGTATTTCATTTTTTGTTGTTGCAATTGTAAAAGGAATTGGTTGTTTGAGTTCATTTTTCATTGTTTCATCATTGGCATATAGGAAAGCAGTGGACTTTTGTATATTGATTTTGTATCCTGTGACTTTAGTGTCTTGGTTTATTGTTTCTAATAGATTTTTTGGTAAAATCAGGGGTGTTCTATATACTGGATCATGTCATTTGCAAAAAGTGATACCTTTACTTCTTCTTTCCTGATACAGATGCCTTTTGTTTCTTTCTCTTGCCTGATTGCTCTGGCTAAAACTTCCAGAACTATAATGAATAAGAGTGGAGAGAGTGGGACACCTTGTCTTATTCCTGAATTTAGAGGAAAAGCCTTTATTTTCTCACCATTTATTATACTATTAGCTGATAGTTTGTTACATATGGTCTTTACTATGTTGAGGAACTTTCCTTCTATTTCATTTTATGGAGTGTTTTAAACCTGAAAGGGTGTTGTATCTTATGAAATGCCTTTTCTGAATCTATTGATTGGATCATATAATTTTTGTTCTTTGTTTTGTTGATGTGGTGTATTACATTGATTGATTGATTTCCATATATTGAACGATCCATGTGCTCCTGAAATAAATCTCATGTGATCGTGATGTATTATTTTTTAATGTTTTGTTGTATTCAATTTGCTAGTATTTTGTTTAGGATTTTTGTATCTGTATTCCTTAGAGATACTGTATGTAAATTTATTTCTTTTTTTTCTTCTTTATTTTTTTAATTTAAATAATTGTGTTTACATAGATTCTAGGGTCACCCCAAATGCATCCCCCTCCCCCCTATTCCCCTCAACATCTCTCTTGAGAGTCCCCCTCCCTACAGCATCCTCCCCCCTTCCCTTCAGGTTTATTCCATCCTATCATCCTCTTTCCCTCTGTCCTCTTTTCCTCTGGTCCCTTTGACCCCTCCTCTGTCTCAATTTTGTTCCTCAGTTCTCATTATTCCTTGGATTCCTCAAATGAGTGAGGTCATATATTTTTCTTTCTCTGCCTGGCTTATTTCACTCAACATAATAGTTTCCAGGTCCCTCCATATTGTGGCAAAAGGTAATATTTCCTTCTTTTTCATAGCCCCATACTATTCCAGTGTATATATGCACCACTGCTTTTTAATCCACTCGTCCACTGATGCACACTTGGGCTATTTCCAGATCTTCGCTATTGAGAACAGTGCTGCCATAAACATGTTTTTCAGTCAGTGATATGGTGTCCTTGGGATATATTCCAATAAGTGGGATGGCCGGGTCAAAGGGCAGTTCCATTTCTAATTTTTTGAGGAATCTCCATACTGTTTTCCACAGTGGCTGCACCAGTGTGCATTCCCACCAGCAGTGCAGGATGGTTCTCCTTTCTCCACATACTCGCCAGCACCTATCGTGTATTGTTTTGTTAATTAGCGCCATTCTGACTACTGTGAGGTGGTATCTCATTGTAGTTTTAATTAGCATTTCTCTAGTGATTAGTGATGTTGAACATTTTTTATCTGCCTATTGGCCATCTGTATGTACTCTTTGGAGAAGTGTCTATTCATTTCTTGTGCCCATTTTTTGATTGAATTGTTTGTCTTCCTGGTGTTGAGTTTTACAAGTTCTTTATAAATTGTGGTTATTAACCCCTTATCAGATGTATTGTCAAATATGTTCAACCATTGTGTGGTTTTTCTTTTTATTCTGTTCATATTGTCTTTAGCTGTGCAAAACCTTTTTAGTTTGATATAGTCCCATTTGTTTTTCCTGTCTTTTATTTCATATACCTGTGGAGATAAATCAGCAAAGATATTGCTGCGATAGATGTCAGTGAGCTTACTGCCTAAGTTTTCTTCTAGGATACTTATGGTTTCATGATTTACATTTAAGTCCTTTATCCATTTTAAGTTTATTTTTGTGCATGGAGTAAGCTGATTGTCAATTTTTTTTTTCAGGTAGCTGTCCCGTTTCCCCAACACCATTTGTTAAAGAGACTGTCTTTACTCCACTGTATGCTCTTACCTCCTTTGTCAAATATCAATTGTCCATAAAGAAGGGAGTTTATTTCTGGGTTCTCTGTTCTGTTCCATTGATCTATATGCATGTTCTTATGACAGTGCCAAGCTGTTTTGAGTACAATGGCCTTGTAGTATAACTTTTTATCAGGAAGTGTGATACCTCCCACTTTACTCTTCTTTTTCAAGATTGCTGAGGCTATTCATGTTTTTTTTGGGGGGGGGGTTCCATATAAATTTTTGGAATATGTGTTCTATATCTTTGAAGTATGTCATTGGTATTTTAATTGGTATTGCATTTAATATATAAATTGTTTTGGGTAATATAGACATTTTAATTATGTTTATTCTTCCTAACCATGAGCATGGTACATGCTTCCACTTGTTTGTGTCTTCCTTGATTTCTTTTATCAATGTTTTATAATTTTCTGAGCACAAGTCTTTAACCTCCCTGGTTAAATTTACTCCTAGATACTTTATATTTTTGTTGCAATAGTGAAGGGGATTCTTTCCTTAATTTCTCTTTCTGACAGTTCATTGTTAGTGTATAAAAGTGCCTCTGGTTACTGTGTATTAATTTTATATCTTGCACTTTGCTGAATTCATTTATTAGGGCCAGTAGTTTTTTTACTGAGACTTTAAGGTTTTCTATATACAGTATCATATTATCTGCAAATAATAATAGTTTTACTTCTTCTTTTCCAATTTGGATGCCTTTTATTTCTTCTTCTTGTCTGATTGCTCTAGCTAGGTCTTCCAGTACTATATTGAATGAGAATGGTGAAAGGGGGCACACCTGCCTTGTTCCTGAATTTAGGGGAATTGCATTTAATTTTTTTCCATTAATTAGAATGTTGGCTCTGGGTTTTTCATAGATAACCTTTATCATGTTGAGGTATGTTCCCTGTATTCCCACTTTGCTGAAAGTTTTGATGATAAATCGGTGCTGGAGTTTATCAAATGGTTTTTCTGCATCTATTGAAATTATCATGTGGTTCTTCTCCTTCCTTTTGTTTAAGTGATGAATCACATTAATTGATTTACGAATGTTGCACCATCCTTGTCTCCCCAGAATAAATCCTTGATCATGATGTATGATTTTTTTCATGTATTGCTGGATCCAGTTTGCTAATACTTTGTTGAGGATTTAAGCATCTAAATTCATCAGGGATAATGTCCTATAATTTTCTTTCTTTGTGTTGTCTTTGCCTGGTTTTGGAAACAGAATTTATACTTGCCTCATAAAAGGAACTTGGAAGTATTCCTTCCTCCTGAATTTTTTGAAATTGCTTGAGAAGGATAGGAGTTAATTCTTCTTTGAATATTTGGTAGAATTCACCAGTGAAGCCATCGGGCCCAGGAGTTTTATTTTTTGGGAGCTTTTTGATAACTGTTTCGATCTCTTTTGTTGTAATCACTCTGTTTAGGTTTTCTGATTCTTCCAGATTGATTTTTGGAAGATTATATGTTTCAAGGAATTTGTCTATTTCACCTAGGTTGTTTAATTTTTTGGCATACAGTTCTTCATAGTATTTTCTTACAATATTTTGTATTTCTGTTGTGTCGGTTGTTATTTCTCCATTCTCATTTCTAATATTACTTATCTGAGTCCTCTCTCTTCTTTTCTTGGTGAGTCTTGTTAAAGGTTCATCAATCTTGTTTACCCTTTCAAAGAACCAGCTCTTGGTTTCATTGATCCTCCGTATTGTTTCTTTAGCTTCTATGTCATTTATTTCTGCTCTGATCTTTATTATTTCCTTCCTTCTACTACCTCTGGACATTACTTGCTGTTCTTTTTCTAGTTCTTTTAGATGAAGGGTTAGGTTGTTTATTTGAGATTTTTCAAGCTTCTTAAGCAATGCCTGTAGTGCTATGAACTTCTCAGGACTGCTTTTGCTGTGTCCCCTAAATTTTGAGTTGTTGTTTGCACATTATCATTTGTTTCTAGGAATTTTATTATTTCTTCTTTGATTTCATTGTTAACCCATTTGTTATTTAATAACATGCTATTTAGTTTCCATGTTTTGCGTATCTTTCAGTTTTTCTGTTGTGGTTGATTTCTAATTTCATGCCATTGTGATCAGAGAAAATGCTTGATATGATTTCAATCTTCTTAAATTTGTTGAGACGGCATTTGTGTCCTAACATGAGGTCTATCTTAGAGAATGTACCATGAACACTTGAAAAGAATATATATTCTGCTGCCTTAGGGTGAAAGGTTCTGAAGATATCTATTAAATCAAGTTGATCTATTGTGTCCTTTAAGTTCGTTTCTTTGTTAATTTTTTTGAGCATCTATCAAGTGATGTTAGTGGGGTATTGAAATCTCCTACTATTATAGTATTGCTGTTGATCTCACCCTTTATATCCATCAAAGTCTGCTTTATATATTTAGGTGCTCCTATATTAGGTGCATAGATATTTATAATGGTTATATCTTCCTGTTGGATTGCTCCCTTTATCATTATGTAGTGACCTTTTTTCTCTCTTACTATAGCCTTTGTTTTAAAGTCCATTTTGTCTGATATAAGTATTGCTACCCTAGCTTTTTTTTTCATTGTCATTTGCATGAAATATCTTTTTTCCATCCTTTTACCTTCAGACTATGTGCATCTTTTGTTTTAAGGTGTGTCTCTTGTAGACAGCATATGTACAGATCCTGTTTTCCTATCCAAGCAGTTACCCTATGTCTTTTGACTGGATCATTTAATCCAGTCAAATTGCACTGGATCATTAATCTTATTTACATTTAAGGGTATTATTGACATGTAGTTGTTTATTGCCATTTTATTCTTTAAACCTGTATTTCTCTTTTGCTATATTCTTTTATCACTTTGATCTATTTATAACAGTCCCCCTAATGTTTCCTGCAGCATTGGTTTGGTTGTAATGAATTTCTTGAGTTGTTTGTTGTTTTTTGTTTGTTTGTTTGTTTTTGTCTTGGAAGCTATTAATTTCTCCTTCAATTTTAAATGATAGCCTTGCTGGATAAAGTAGTCTTGGATGTAGGCTCTTGTTCTGCATTACTTTGAATATTTCTTGCCATTCCCTTCTGGCCTCAAGTGTTTTTGTCGAGAAGTCAGATGTCATCCTTATGTGGGCTTCTTTGTAGGTGATAGCCTTCTTTTCTCTAGCAGCTTTTAATATTTTCTCTTTATCGCTTAGCTTTGGTATTTTAATTATGATGCGTCTTGGTGTAGGTCTTTTTGGGTTTCTCATTAATGGAGTTCTCTGTGCTTCTTGAAGTTGTGATACTCTTCCCTGCTTCAATTTAGGAAAGTTTTCAGCTATGATTTGATTGAATAATGTTTCTATCCCTTGTTCTTTCTCTTCTTCTTCATGAACCCCTATGATGTGTGTGTTATTTCTCTTTATGTTGTCACAGAGCTCTCTCAGAGTATCCTCAGACTTTTTGAGTCTCTTTTTTTTTTTCTGCTCTGCTTCCGTGCCTTTGTTCATCTTGTCCTCCAGCTCTCTGATTCGATCCTCAGCTTCATCTATCTTGCTTTTAATTCCTTCTATTGTGGTCTTCATTTCTGATATTGCATTTGTCACCTCCGAATTATTCTTTTTTTTAATATTTCAATATCCTTTTTTATACTTGCTATGTATTTAGGTGTTCATAATGACTGTCCATTGTTGTTCTAAGATCCCAAAGCATCCTAACGATCATTATTCTAAACTCTGCATCTGGCATTTTGTTTATTTCCATATCACTCAGTTCCTTTTCTGGAGATTTCTCTTGTGGTTTCATTTGGATTGCACTTCTCTGTCTTCTCGTTATGTCTGTGTGTTTGGGTATGTTGTTTGTAGGGCTGGTTGAATCTAGGTTTGGTGTTCTCTGCCTCCAATTTTCAGTTTTGTTATTTTTAGGCCTTCTTGGGTTGTTATCAGCTGTTGTTTGTAATCCACTGTCAGGTTTGGCTTTTCTAGTCGAGCTGATTTGAAGTCTTGATTTGTTTGTTTTCTTCTGAGTTATCTCAGTGGTAGTCTTGTTTACTGATCTCAGCAAGGGGCTTATTTGAAACTGTATCCAGGAATGTGGTGGGTATAACCTGAGACTCTGAAGGCCTGATCTGCCAGTTACTCTCTCTGGGGGCGGGGTGCTTTCTCTGCTTCAGGGGCAGGTGTATCTCAGATCTGCATGTATACCTGAGTTACTGCCCCTCCTCCACACTTTTTGTTTTCAGCTGTGTCTTCTTGCACTGATTGTAGTTGGAGAGATGTCTTGAGATGGGTGACTCAGAACCACTTGTCTTGTGTTATGTGGAAGGATAAACTCTTCCCCCAGCTATGGCCACGATGAGTCAGCTTCTCAGGTCCTCCCATGCATTCCTCTGACAGTCACTGTCTGTCTTTCTCTCTCTCTCTCCCCTTTCCTTTTGGAAGATAAGCCAGCCCTTTCAAAACATCTCATTCCCAGGTCCCCAGACAAGTGGCTGTGAGCAATATTTACTACTCTTTTCCTTGGAATGAGAGCCCTTCTGAGCTTTCAGCCTCACAACCCCTTTGTTCCTGTAAGCAGGGGAGATTCACTGCTCCTCAGTGCTCCCTACCAGGCTCAGTGTGGCTTCTTCTTTGCTCCTTGGTTTTTGAGAGTTGTTCTTGTAGTCCAGAATTGGTTTTTCACACTGATTGTTCCTAAATTAATTTGTAATCCAGTTTGGTGGTGTGAGCTGGGAGTCTGTGCATCTGCCTACTCTGCTGCCATCTTCAGGTCTCTCTGTAAATTTCTTTTTTGTGTGTTGTATTTGCCAGGTTTTGGTATGAGGGATATGTTGACCTCATAAAATGTGTTGGGGAGTATTGATTCTTCTTCTGTTTTTTGAAAGGCTTTGGGAAAGATAGTACCAAATATTCTTTGAATGTTTGGGAGAATTTACTAGTGCAGCCAACTGGTCCTGGACTTTTGTTTTAAAGGTGGTTTTTGATAGTTGTTTCTATTTCTTCCCTGCTTATAGGTCTAGTTAGGTTTTCTACTTCTTTGTGACTCAATCTAGAAAGATTGTATAGTTCTAAGAATTTACCCATTTCCTCTAGGTTGTTGAATTTGGAGGCATATAATCTTTCATAATATTCTACCATGATCCTTTGTATATCTATGGTGTCCGGGGTAATTTTTCCTCTCTCATTTAGGATTTTATTTATATGAGTCTTTCCTCTTTATTCCTTAGTGAGTCTAGCCACGGGTTTTTCTCTTTTATTGATCTTTTCAAAACACTAGCTCTTTGCTGTATTAATTTTTTCTATATTTTTTGTTTTGTATTTTATATAATTCTGCTCTGATTTTTACTATTTCTTTTCTTCTACTGATTTTATCTTGCCTTTGTTCTTTTTTTCCTATATCCTTAAGGTGTGGTGTAAGATTGTTTATTTGGGATCACTCTTGTTTCTTGATATAAGTCTGTATAACATGAAGTATCCTCTTATAACTGCTTTTGCTGCATCCCAGAAATTTTGATATGTCATGTTGTCATTTTCATTGGTTTATATGATATATATCTTTTGATTTCTGCTTTTATTTGTTCTTTGACCCAGTCAGTTTTAAGATGTATGTTGTTTAATTTCCATATTTTTGTGGGTTTCTTTACTTCCTTTGTACAGTTGAATATTAATTTCAAAGTCTTATGATCAGAAAATATGGTTAGTATAATTTTAATCTTCCTGAATTTGTTGATTTTAGTTTTTTGGCCCAACATATGGTCTATCCTTGAGAATGTTCTATGCACACTAGAGAAAAATGTATAATCTGACATTTTGAGCTGAAATGTCCTATTTATATCTGTTATGTCCATTTGGTCCAAAGTGTCATTTAATGCCAATATTTCTTTATTGATTTTCTGTTTGAATGATCTATCAAAACCTATTGATGGTGTGTTTTCATCTGCTTCTATTTTAAGATCAGTTAGTAAATGTCTTATATATATTGGTGCTTCCTGGTTTGGTGCCTATATATTAAGAAGTGCTATGTCTTCTTGTCACAGTGTCTGCTTTGTCATTAGGAAATGTCTGTCTTTGTCTCTGGTTACCTTTGTTGTCTTGCAGTGAGTGTTACCAGATATGAGTATGGCTACACTTGCTTTCCTTTGGATATTATTTGCTTGGCGAAATATTTTCCAACCTTTCACTTTGAACTTACTTTTGTCCTTGCACCTTAGATGTGTCTCTTGAAGGCAGCATACAATTTGGTTTTGCATTTTGATCCAATCTGCTACTCTGTCCCTTTATTGGTGAGTTCAATCATTTATATTTAGGGTAATTATTGACAATTGAGGATTTTCTATAACCATTTTGTTTTGTTTTCTGGTAGCTCTGTGTCATGTTTGGTTCTTCCCTTTTTTGTTTCAGTCAGTTTTGTTTTGTTGTGTTTCATACTTCTTTCCTATGTTTCTTCTTTTTTTCAGCTGTGTGTTTCAGTAGTGGCTTTTTCGTGGGTAGTTACCATTAGGTTATTAAAAGAAAAATGTTCCTATATACAAGATTCCTTGTCCTATGAGCACTTCTGCACTCCACCCTTCTTTCTTACTGCAGATCTTTATCTTTTCTCCTTTTATGTTATTGTTATCACAGAATATCTTTTTTTATTATTATGACCTTGTTGGAGCTTTTGCTTGTAGTTTTGATTTGTTTTGTTCTTTGTATCTGATTGAATAATCTCCTTGAGTATTTTCTATAGTGGGGGTTTAGTGGTGTAAATTTCTTCAGCTTCTCTATGGCTGTAAAAGTTTTATTTCTCCTTCATATTTTAAGGGCAACTTTGATGGATACAATATTCTTGGCTGGTAATTCCTCTCTTTTACTACTTTGAATGTTTTGGTCCATTTTCTTCTGGCTTGAAGAGGTTCTGTTGAGCTGAAAAGACTGATGATAATCTAATGGGCCTTCCTTTATATGTTATGTTCTTTTCCCTAGATGCCTTGAAGATTCTTTCTTTGTCAGTGATTTCTGACATTTTTACTATGATGTGCCTTGAAGTAGGTCTATTTGGGTTGCAATAACTTGGCGTTCTCTTTGCTTCAGATTCAAGGTGCTCTTTCCATGGGCTTGGAAAATTCTCATCAATTATTTGTTTGAATAGGCTCTTAATTCCTTTCACCCTCTCTTCTTCTGATATACACATTATTCTTATATTGTTATATCTGATGGAGTCAGATCATTCTTGTAGAGCTCTCTTAGTTATTTTACTTTGTGAATCTCTCTCCTCTTCTCTCTATAGCATCTTTAGATTCCTGTCTTTAATGTCACGGATTTTTTCCTTTATCTGTCTTGTTCTATTAGCTATACTTGCTACCCCAGTCTTCAGTTAATGTATTAAGTTTTTCACCTCTGTTTTTAAAGTTTCAATCTCCTTGGTGAGATATTTTTTTTCTTCATTAATTTGCTTTCTAAGCTCATTAAGTTGTTTACTGGTGTTTTCTCACATCTCATTGAGTATTTTTAGAACTTCAATTTTGGATTTTCTATGATTTAACTTCAGGTTTTCCATATGATGGAATTTTTTTTGAGATTTTTGTTTGTTTGTTTTTTTGTTTTTGTTTTTGTTCTTTTTTAATAATTTTATTTTTTTAATGGGGTGACATCAATAAATCAGGATACATATATTCAAAGATAACAAGTCCAGGGTATCTTGTCATTCAATTATGTTGCATACCCATCACCCAAAGTCAGATTGTCCTCTGTCACCTTCTATCTTGTTTTCTTTGTGCCCCTCCCCCTCCCCGTTTCCCTCTCCCATTCCCTCCTCCCCCACGTAACCACCACACTCTTATCAACGTCTCTTAGTTTCACTTTTATGTCCCACCTACGTATGGAATAATGCAGTTCCTGGTTTTTTCTGATTTACTTATTTCACTTCCTATCATGTTATCAAGATCCCACCATTTTGTTGTAAATGATCCGATGTCATCATTTCTTATGGCTGAGTAGTATTCCATAGTGTATATGTGCCACATCTTCTTTATCCAGTCATCTATTGATGGGCTTTTTGGTTGTTTCCATGTCCTGGCCACTGTGAACAATGCTGCAATAAACATGGGGCTGCATGTGTCTTTACGTATCAATGTTTCTGAGTTTTGGGGATATATACCCAGTAGAGGGATTGCTGGGTCATAAGGTAGTTCTATTTGCAGTTTTTTGAGGAACCACCATACTTTCTTCCATAATGGTTGTACTACTTTACATTCCCACCAACAGTGGATGAGGGTTCCTTTTTCTCCACAGCCTCTCCAACATTTGCTATTACCTGTCTTGCAAATAATAGCTAATCGAACAGGTGTGAGGTGGTATCTCATTGCCGTTTTGATTTGCATTTCTCTAATAGCTAAAGAAGATGAGCATCTTTTATTATATCAGTTGGCCATTTGTATTTCTTCCTGGGAGAAGCGTCTGTTCATATCCTCTTCCCATTTTTTTATTGGATTGTTTGTTTGTTTGTTGTTGAGTTTTATGAGTTCTTGGTATATTTTGGATATTAGGCCCTTATCTGAGCTGTTGTTTGAAAATATCATTTCCCATTTAGTTGGCTTTGTGTTTATTTTGTTATCAGTTTCTCTTGCTGAGCAAAAACTTCTTAGTCTGATGTAGTCCCATTAATTAATTTTTGCCTTCGCTTCTCTTGCCTGTGGAGTCAAATTCATAAAATGCTCTTTAAAACCCAGGTCCATGAGTTGAGTAACTATGTCTTCTTCTATGTACTTTATTGTTTCAGGTCTTATGTTTAGATCTTTGATCCATTTTGAGTTAATTTTTGTACAGGGGGAGAGACTGTAGTCCAGTTTCATTCTTTTGCATGTGGCTTCCCAGTTTTCCCAGCACCATTTATTGAAGAGGCTTTCTTTTCTCCATTGTGTGTTGTTGGCCCCTTTATCAAAAATTATTGGACTATATATATGTGGTTTTATTTCTGGACTTTCTATTCTGTTCCATTGGTCTGAGTGTCTATTTTTCTGCCAATACCATGCTGTTTTGATTGTCGTGGCCCTATAATATAGTTTGAAGTCAAGTATTGTAATGCCCCCAGCTTCATTCTTTTTCTTTAGGATTGCTTTGGCTATTCAGGGTTTTTTATAGTTCCATATAAATCTGATGATTTTTTGCTCTATTTCTTTAAAAAACGTCATTGGAAGTTTGATGGGAATTGCATTAAATTTGTATATTGCTTTGGGTAATATAGCCATCTTGATTATATTTATTCTTCCTAGCCAAGAACAAGGTATATTCTTCCATCTCATTATATCTTTTTCAATTTCCCTTAAAAATGGTTTATAGTTTTCATTATATAAGTCCTTTACATTCTTTGTTATGTTTATTCCTAAGTATTTTATTTTTTTTGTTGCAATCGTGAAGGGGATTATTCTTTTGAGTTCGTTCTCAATTGTTTCATTGTTGGTATATAGAAAGGCTATTGACTTCTGTATGTTAATTTTGTATCCTGCGACCTTACTGTATTGGCTTATTGTTTCTAGTAGTCTTTTTGTGGATTCTTTGGGGTTTTTGATGTATAGGATCATATCATCTGCAAAAAGTGATACCTTTACTTCTTCTTTTCCGATATGGATGCCTTTTATTTCTTTGTCTTGTCTGATTGCTCTGGCGAGAACCTCTAGTACCACATTAAATAAGAGTGGAGAGAGTGGACAACCCTGTCTTGTTCCTGATTTAAGGGGGAAAGCCTTCAGTTTAGTGCCATTTAATATGATGTTAGCTGATGGTTTATCATATATGGCCTTTATCATGTTGAGATATTTTCCTTCTATACCCATTTTGTTGAGAGTCTTAAACATAAAATTGTGTTGTATTTTATCGAAAGCCTTTTCTGCGTCTATTGATAAGATCATGTGGTTTTTGTTCTTTGTTTTGTTGATAGGGTGTATTACATTAACCGTTTTACATATGTTGAACCATCCTTGAGATTCTGGGATGAATCCCACTTGATCATGATGTATTATTTTTTTAATATGTTGTTGTATTCGATTTGCTAGTATTTTGTTTAGTATTTTAGCATCTGTATTCATTAGAGATATTGGTCTATAGTTTTCTTTTTTTGTGCCATCCTTGCCTGGTTTTGGTATGAGGGTTATGTTGGCCTCATAAAATGTGTTTGGAAGTATTGCTTCTTCTTCAATTTTTTGGAAGACTTTGAGTAGAATAGGAACCAAGTCTTCTTTGAATGTTAGATAAAATTCACTGGTATAGCCGTCAGGGCCTGGACTTTTATTTTGGGGGAGGTTTTTAATGGTTTTTTCTATTTCTTCTCTACTGATAGGTCCGTTTAGGCTTTCTGCTTCTTCTTGACTCAGTCTAGGAAGGTTGTATTGTTCTAGGAATTTATCCATTTCTTCTAGGTTGTTGAATTTAGTGGCATAAAGTTTTTCATAGTATTCTACAATAATTCTTTGTATATCTACGGTGTCCGTGGTGATTTCTCCTCTTTCATTTTGGATTTTGTTTATATGAGTTCTTTCTCTTTTTTCCTTGGTAAGTCTTGCCAAGGGTTTGTCAATTTTGTTGATCTTTTCAAAGAACCAGCTCCTTGTTCTATTAATTTTTTCTATAGTTTTTCTGTTCTCTAATTCATTTATTTCTGCTCTGATTTTTATTATCTCCTTTCTTTGGCTAGTTTTGGGTTGTCTTTGTTCTTATTTTTCTAGTTCCTTAAGGTGGGAAGTTAAGTGGTTCACTTGGGCTCTCTCTTGTTTGTTCATATATGCCTGAAGTGATATGAACTTCCCTCTTATCACTGCTTTTGCTGCATCCCATAGATTCTAATATGTTGTATTGTCATTTTCATTAGTCTGTATATATCTTTTGATCTCTGCACTTATTTCTTCTTTGACCCATTCATTTTTTAAAAGTATGTTGTTTAGTTTCCACACTTTTGTGGGATTTTTTTCCTCTTTTTTGCAGTTGAATTCTAGTTTCAAGGCTTTATGTTCAGAAAATATGCTTGGTACAACTTCAATTTTTCTGAATTTGCTGATGTTTTTGTGGCCCAACATATAGTCAATTCTTGAGAATGATCCATGTACACTGGAGAAAAATGTATACTCAGTCACTTTGGGATGAAATGTTCTGTAGATGTCTATCATATCCAGGTGCTCTAGTGTTTTGTTTAAGGCCACTATGTCTTTGTTGATTCTCTGTTTGGATGACCGATCTAGAGCCGTCAGCGGTGTATTGAGGTCTCCAAGTATGATTGTATTTTTGTCAGTTTTTGTTTTAAGATCAATAAGTAGCTGTCTTATATATTTTGGTGCTCCTTGGTTTGGTGCATATATATTAAGAATTGTTATGTCTTCTTGATTCAGTGTCCCCTTAACCATTATGAAATGGCCATTTTTATCTCTGAGTACTTTTCCTGTCTTGTAGTCAGCATTATCAGATATGAGTATTGCTACACCTGCTTTTTTGTGGATGTTATTTGCTTGGAGCATTGTTTTCCAGCCTTTCAGTTTGAATTTGTTTTCATCCTTGTTACTTAGATGAGTTTCCTGTAGGCAGCATACAGTTGGATTTTCTTTTTTAATCCATTCTGCTACTCTGTGCCTTTTTATTGGTGAGTTTAATCCGTTTACATTTAGTGTAATTATTGATACTTGTGAGTTCCCTATTGCCATTTTATATCTTGCTTTCTGTTAGTTTTGTGTTTTGTTTGATCCTTCTCTTTTGTTTTTCTATCTTTTGTTTTTATTTGGTTGTATTCCATACATCTTTCCTCTGTTGCTATCTTTTTTATCTCATGTGCTTCTGTGGTGGTTTTTTTCAATGGTGGTTACCTTTGAGTAATGAAAAGGGTCCCTATCCTGTTCATTGTAGCGAACTATTTTGTGAGTACTTTTGCACTCCATCGTCCTTTGCTACTGTTAATCTCCATCTTCTCCCCCTCTTTCTTTTTGTTGTTGTCACAGTTTAAATTTGGTTTTATTGTGTTCTTCTTGGAGCTTTTACTTGTGGCTCTGTTTTTTTGTTGTTGTTGTTCTTTGTATCTGATTGGAGTACCCCCTTTAGTAATTCCTGGAGTGGGGGTTTTCTGATGATAAATTCCCTCATCTTTTCTGTATCTGTGAATGTTTTTATTTCTCCTTCATATTTGAAGGATAGCTTTGATGGGTATAGTATTCATGGCTGAAAGTTCTTCTCTTTTAGGACTTTAAATATTGGGGTCCACTCTCTTCTAGCTTGTAGAGTTTCTTCTGAGAAATCTGATGATAATCTAATGGGCCTTCCTTTATATGTTGTATTCTTCTTTTCCCTGGCTGCCTTGAGAATTTTTTCTTTGCTGTTGGTTTGTGTCAATTTCATTATGATATGCCTTGGAGTAGGTTTGTTGGGGTTAAGAAAATTTGGTGTTCTGTTTGCTTCTTGAATTTGAGGCTTTAGTTCTTTCCACAGGCTTCGGAAGTTCTCATCTATTATTTCTTTGAGTATGTTCTCCATTCCATTTTCTCTCTCTTCTCCCTCTGATATACCTATTATTCTTATGTTATTCTTTTTGATGGAGTCAGATAATTCTTGTAGGGCTATCTCATTTTTTTTTATTTTTGAGTCTCTTTCTTCTTCTCTCTGTTGTGCCTCAAGTTGCTTGTCTTCTATTTCACTAATCCTCTCTTTTATCTGACCTGTTCTATTAGCTAAGCTTGTTACTTTGTTTTTCAGCTCGTGAATTGAGTTTTTCATTTCTGTTTGATTTGTTTTTATAGTTTCAATTTCTTTGGACATATATTCTTTGTGTTCATTGAGTTGTTTTCTGAGCTCCCTAAATTGCCTTTCTGTGTTTTCTTGTATATCTCGGAGGAATTTTAGGATTTCTATCTTTAATTCTCTGTCATTTAGCTCCAAGGTTTCCAATATATTAAATTTTTTTCTCCATAGATTTTTCCTCATCTAGCTGTGTTACCTCTCTTTCTTTTGTATCCATGATATTCGATTTTCTCTTCCTTAATGGCATCTGAGGGTAGTTTTGTTGATAGTATTAATGAGATTTAATAAAGAATAAATAGTTAAAAAAAATCAAAAAGAGTTGTTTTTTTAAAAAAATTAATAATGAAATAAAGAAAAATAAAATAAAATAAAAATTAAAAAAAAAAGGAAATTATTTCCCCCCTCCTTTTTTCCTCTCCTCTCCCCTTTTTCTTGAGAAAATCTTGTGGTGAACTGTGAATTATAACAAACAATGCCTGTGATGGAGGGCCTGAATTGGGGAAAAGTAATAAGGGGGCAAAAAAAAAAAGAAAAAGAAAGGGGGGTATGGACCCACAAAAAGCAAATAAGGAAAAAATTTGGGTCAAGAATAAAATGATTTGCTTTTAGGTGTTGGTTGTCTAAGAGTTATGATGAGAGTAATAAGAGGAAAACAGAAAAATGGGGGGACAAATTAAAAAAATACTATTGTATTTAGTGGAACAAGAACTGGATAAAATGGAGAGCCAGGGATGGGAGCACTGCTAGTGAGTTAAAAAGGTGAAGTAAAAAACCCCCAAAATGCCACAAACATAAGTTTGAGTTTCAGATAAGAGAATTTGTTTGTTATTGAGGTTTGAATGAGAGGAGATGTAAAGGAGAAAGGAAGAAGCTAATATAGAGAGAGAAAAGAAAGAGAGAGAGAGAAAAAAGAGGGAACCACTAAAAGAAGAAAAAAGAAAGGAGAGAGAGAGAGAGAGAGAGTTAAGAGTTTTGGAGTGCAACCCTCATAGAGAGAAAGGAAGAGGAGAAAAAAGATAATGGGAGATGTAACACTTATGGGTAGTGTAGTTCAAGGAGAGGAGAGAGTAAGACTGGCAGAGAGTTAATCGGCCAAATTGGAGGAGGAAAAAAAGTCTCAAGAATGAAGATAAGAGAAACAAATGAACAAATATTATAAAATGGGATAGGTTATAAAGTCTGCAGATTATTCTTGATTTTGAGAGGTTATCTTCTTGCTTTTTCTTTTCTCTCCCTCTTCCTGGTCGGTGACTCTGTACCCCAGGTTCTGCCCCTTTTGCACGCTCAGGTAGAGGTTTGCAGTTGATAAGTCTCTATGGCAATGTCATGTATTGTGCTTTAGTCTCGTTGGCAGTCGAGGCTCATTAGCATTTATAGGCTCTGACAGTGAGAGAGTCCGTGTTCCTGGAGCCTTTCTCCTAGTCTTTCCTTCCTCAATTAGTAGCCTGATAATCCAGCTATGGGGTTGCTGCTGCCTCTGCCTGGATAGTAAGAGGCTCAAAGAGCTGGCAACTCCCTACTCTATTCCCACTCAGCACAGGGCTCTGGGTAAGGCTCAGTCAGTCAGAGCTGCTAGCATAATCAGGTGGGCTTTCCGCCCACTCAAAGACCTCTGGCTCTGCCACTCTGTCCGGTAACACAGGCGGGCGCCCACTTCCGGGGCGCTTGGAGGAAACTCTCATTCACTATCTGCGTGCGCAGACCAGGATATCCGGCCAGCAGTCTCACGCTCTGAGTGAAACCCCCAACCGCATGGAAAAGTTGCAGCGTTGGAATTCGCTCTCGCTCCGTCCCCGTGCGTGGCTTTTGCAAGGCGCTGGGGCGGCCCAAGATTCCGCTTTTGCCCACACAAAGGCCCCTGACTCTGCCCCTCTGTGTGATAACATGGGTGCGCACTGCCGAGGCACTCGGAGGAATCGCTCACTTCCTATCTGCGTGCGCACACCAGGATATGAGGCCGGCCGCGTTTCCCTCTGAGTGAAACCCTCACCAGCATGGAAAATTTCCACTGTTGGAATTAGTTCTCGCTCCCTCCCGTGCGTGGCTTTCCCAGGGTGCTGGAGCTGCCCAGAGATTCTGCTTTTGGCCCACAGAAAGGCCTCTGACCCTGCCTCTCTGTGGGGTAACACGGACACCCACTTCCGGGGCTTAGGAAGAAATCTCTCGCCCACTAACTGCGCACCAACCAGGAGAACGGGTAAAATGGCTGCCCCGCTTGTCTTTCTTTGTTTGGGTTTGGCGCGAGTGTTAGCTTGTATTGCCCGGCTTGCCACAGGATCAGTTTTTCCTCGGCTAGGATCTCCGTGCCACAGCCTGGTTCGGCTGTTTGTGCCACGGCCTGGATCTATTCACCCCCTTTGCCCTCCTCAGTTTCTATATTCACAGTTACCAGAGAAAGCCGCCCTGTTTAGGTTAGTGAGGAAGGCGGAGCATTTCTTACTCCCTATTTCCTTCAGGGTTTGGTTATATATTTAGCCAATTTTTCACTCGACCATACCTTTGGGTGTATTGCGAAGCATCTGGAGGCTCCAAGTATAGGTTTTTCTGTTTCTGGTTGAAGATCTTGTTGAGTTTTGGGGGAGATTTATCGGTATCGCTTCCTACTCCGCCATTACTCTGACGTCATCGTCGAGATTTTTTATTTTCTTTCTGAACTCTTTTTCTGTCTTGTGTAGCCATGGTATTCAATTTTTTCTTCTTTGATGGCATTTGAGAGTGGTATTGTTAAGAACCCTAATCAAAAAAAAAAAAAAACTTGGCCCTGGCCGGTTGGCTCAGCGGTAGAGCGTCGGCCTAGCGTGCGGAGGACCCGGGTTCGATTCCCGGCCAGGGCACATAGGAGAAGCGCCCATTTGCTTCTCCACCCCTCCGCCGCGCCTTCCTCTCTGTCTCTCTCTTCCCCTCCCGCAGCCAAGGCTCCATTGGAGCAAAGATGGCCCGGGCGCTGGGGATGGCTCTGTGGCCTCTGCCCCAGGTGCTAGAGTGGCTCTGGTCGCAACATGGCGACACCCAGGAGGGTCGCAACATGGCGACGCCCAGGATGGGCAGAGCATCGCCCCCTGGTGGGCAGAGCGTTGCCCCCTGGTGGGCGTGCTGGGTGGATCCCGTTTGGGCGCATGTGGGAGTCTGTCTGACTGTCTCTCCCTGTTTCCAGCTTCAGAAAAATGCAAAAAAAAAAAAAAAAAAAAAAAAAACTAAAAAAATGATGAATTAAAATAAAAATACAATAAAAGATAAAATTTTATAAAATTATGACAAGCAAAAAGAAAAACCACAGAAAAAAAAGATCAAAAGCCAACAGAAAAAAACAAAAGCTCCCCAAAAATAAAAATTAAAGAAAATGACATTCAAAAGACAAAAAATAAAATAAAAATGAATAAGAAGAATAAAAGGAAGAAGAAAATGGGGGGGGGAGAAAAAATAAATTTCAGTTTTGAGAGATGTCTTCCAGTGGTTGTCACTGTATTACAACTCTTGCTCTGTGCAGTTTCTGGGCTGTCCTCTGCTGAGACATTGCTGTTGCAACAATTTAGGTGGGGCCACAGTTGCATTTGTGGATGGGGCTTGTTGTGAGGGCTTTATGGCTTTGGTCTTATGGCTTCAGCTTTATGGCTTCAGTTTTCCAGCTTTATGGCTCTAGTAATGGCAATCTCAGCCTTCCAGGTACAACTTCCCACATTTCAACCAGACATGGAGGGAGTACTGTTCTTCAGGAAAGAAAGCATATGTTCTGGGGTTTGTCTCTGCCACTCTTGATACTGTGAGGTGAGAGAAGTAGGATCTGGGAAGCTGGGGGGCACATTTTAGATCTCTCTGTTGCTGCCAAGTGCAGGCTATAGGCAGACCACAGGAACTTTAGCCATGACTTCGTGTTCTGGCCACTTTGGTTTATCTCCCCCTGTGCCCCTCTATCTCATCACTCCTCCAAGCAGAAGGAGACCCAGTCACTTCAAGTTTTCATCTATGTACCCCTCAGTCAAAATCCATAGACCCCAAGTTTTCCTCCTCCTCATAGTCCATCAGAGAAAAAAAAGTCACTCCATGTTTGTCTCCTCTCCTTTCCAAAGCCTACCACAAATACATTTTATATCCTGCCTCCTTTTTTACCTCATCCTACCTTTAGACCATTAGGTGCCTGGATCTTTCTGGTGCACCTATGAGCCCAGCTGGGGTTTCTTAACTGTATTACAGTTGTTCAATTTGTTGAAATTTCAAGAGGAGAAATCAGGAGTATCTCTCATGCTGCTATTATTCTTATGTCATCTCCAAACCTCCACAAAATTGTTAAATGTTCTTTGGCTAGAATTATTCTTAGTACTTGATATTTTGTTCATAATAAGTTACAGGTTACATTTTGTCTACATTCATTGTCACATTGTTTGTTGCTATTGAAACAAAGTTTTCTTCCTGTATATTGATGTTAAACCTGTCAACTTTTATATACATTTTCATTCATTCAATAGTTTAACTTTAACTCTTTTGAATTCTCTTCACACACAATCTAATCATTTATTGTGGCAGCATTGTTTCTTGTTTTCTGATCTCTGTTGTTTTATTTTTCTGCTTACATTACTGCACTGGCTGATATTTCTATCAAAATATTGAATATAATTGGTTGTAGCAGTCATCCTTGTCTAGTTCCCAATTTCTTAAAAGCTTTCAACTTTTACTTATATAATTATAATGTTTTTGCAGGGTTTTCATAGATATTCTTTACATAGTTAGAGAAGTTTTCATTTTTTAAATTTTTAATTAACTTTCTATTTTAGAATAGTTTTAGATTTACAAAAATTTTTGCAAAGATAATACAAAGAGTTTCCATATGCCCCACATTTAGTTTCCTTTCTTATTAACATATATATTTCAGTACTTTTTTAGTAACATATATTTTGGTTATATCTTGGTACTTTTGTCATAAAGAATGAACTAATATTGTTAAAATGTTATTAATAAAATTCCTCACTTGATTCATATTTTCTTAGTTTTTATCTAATGTCCTTTTTCTGTTTCAGCATCCCATGCAGGATCTCACATTACATTAAGTCATCATGTCTCATTAGGATACTCTTGGCTGTGACAGTTTTACAGACATGCCTTATTTCTGATGACCTTGACTGTTTCAAAGAGTACACTGGTCAGGTATATTGTAGGATGCCACCTAGAATTTTTCTGATGATTATTAGCATATTCCTTAGAGCAGTGAATTAAATGAACAATCTATGTCTGAAGAATAAAAAGATCATTTAACATTAGAAACTACTTTCAATTGTAATTCCTTACATTAATAATTTAGAGGAAATTAAAACATTTGATTATGTTAGTGGGTAAAGAAAAAGTCTTTTCAAGAAATCCAAAATGAGTTCACAGTACAAATTTTTAGCAAACTAAGTTTAGAGAAACTTCTATTTCTTAAAACAGACAGTAAACATACTTACATGTGAAATGTTAGAACAAGCCCCATTAAAATCATAAACTACAATTGATCTATATTCTCACTTCTGCCTTTTATAACTGCAATGGAACACAAAGTCAGAACTGTGGATCTCACATAAATAAGATGTATGAATACTAAAATTAAAGAGATAGTGTTTGGTGATAATCTGATCATATATTTTGAAAATTCAAAGATATAGTTGGCACATGGGGTATTCAAGTAAATGAGATAGTGTATGAAAGATCACTACAGCAAAATAAAGAACTCTGCCACTAATTCAGTAACTAACAAGAACATGTTATAAAAAAAATACCCCATTCACAACAGCAGCAATATCTAAAAGTTACCTATGAAATATCCTACCAAAAATGTATAAGTTCTATGTAACTACATAAAAAACTATATATATAACTACTGTATATATAATAATGTATATTATACATACATGACATATATAAGATACATAATATATTTAATATCTAATATAATATATATGTATATCATATAATACAATGATTTTATATATCCATATAAATAAAATATGCAAGTTTACTGATAGGTTCAGGTAAAAGAAGTCCCAAAAAAATGGAACAGTATATCATATTCATTCATAGGGACCAGAATATTGTAAACATATTGATCCTGCTTAAATTATTTACAGATTTAGTGCCTTACCTATAACTTCCAAATGATGAGCAAGCTCTGACTGCTGACTTCTGCTCCCCAAATCAAACCTGGAAGGAAATGCAGGGCATGTGGGGAGGGGAGTAAGAATCAACAACAATATCTAAACAGTAAACCATAAAAAAGCCCTTGGAGACTGTGGTGAGCTGTCTTGTGGAGACTGAGGACTTGTGTTTAGGATGGAAGCATGGGAAGCAGGAATGTAAGGAGAAACTGTAACCTGTATAGCTGCAAATAACAGGGTAGGTAGGGGAAAATGTGTAGACTTCTTTTCTGCTTCATACATAAACCTAAAGCTCTCATACCACACTTGCAAGTATCCATGAGATTACACCAGGACAGCAGGAAAGATGCCATCAATTAAGACAAATGATTCTAGAATCTGTGCTATAGCCATCTGAAACCACTTTTGTGGGGGAGAACTGATCTATAAAAAAAACTTATTTTAATCTAATATAAAGAAGGAACTAGAAATAGAATAACTAGTAAACCACAAATAATAAGAGTAGGTATTCTTTCATGAAATTATAATATATACCATTATATTCTAAAAATACACTAGATAAAGATGTACAATATATTACTACTATGAATGGGGATCAAAAAGTGAAAACTCCTGCACTGGAATTGCAAACCTGCAGGTCTTCCTTAAACCCTTGTTGGAGCTCAGCATCAGTAAAAATGAAACCTTTAGAACACTGGTTCCTGAAATCACAGCAAGATAGTGAAAAGATGCTATAGAAAGCGGTAGGGGGGGGTGCTTCTTCTCTAACCCTTCACCACGTTCATGGGTGCTGCAGCTCCCCTTCTAGCATGTGTACTGCAAGTGTTTCTTGCAAGGGTTATGAGGACCCTCTTGAGTGTGGACTGAAGAATCCACCCACAACAAAAGAAAGGATCACACAGAACCCATCTCCACTGTTGCTGTCACCCCTGGGTGACCTCAGACAAGGCTGTCAGACTGAGCATTCCCCACCCCTACCTCCTCAGGGAACTGGGAGTGTCTGAGCCTTGGTCTGAGAGGCACAGACCCAGGTTCCCATGAGGCGGGGGGGGCCAGGACCTCTCTGTCAGGTCAAGATATGGATCAGAGGGAAGACTGCAGGGTACCCAGGGAACTAAGCTTCACCCCTGCTAACAGTCCTGGGTGATCCCACAAATGCTTTTCCACCTAGGAAGTCTGAAAAAAGATTATTGCCTAGTCTGGCAGGCCAGCTTCGGGGCCATAGAGGGAAGGAGCCCAGTCTTATGGAGAGTCAAGGTATGACCCTGAGAGAGGACTGAAGGCCTCCACAGAATCCAGGGTCATCCTTGCTGTCAGCACTGAGAGTTCTGGGGGCTAGATTGCCTGGCTGAGTACTATTTCCCACAACCCACCCGCTCCCACCTTCTCAGAGAACTTCAGAGTCAGGGACAAGGTCTGAGGGGAACAATCTCAGGTTGGCAGGGGATGAGACCCAGACCTTTCCTGGAATCCAGATGAGGACCGGGGATGGAGAGACAGAGAGACCCATAGAATGGTGATGAGGCTGTGCCTTCCTCCTCTTCCTTACTGGAGGGTCCAGAGACCAAGGGCCTGGGTCTAAGGGAAGCAGACTCAGGTTGGCAAAAGGAGGGGTCCATAAGCTTCTTGGCATGTGTGTCAGCACCCTAAGGAAAAACTGAGGAATCCAGCCCTCAGATAGAGGACAAACAGTAAATCCAGCTCCATCCTTACTGCCAGCCTTGAGTGCATATAGGGTCCATTGAAAACTGACGTGTGGAACAAAGAGAGATTAGGCCTTTAGTATGAGAGAAGTAGGATTAGATGAGTAGGTGATTAGGACCAGGCTTTTCTAGGAGTCAAGTTGAGAGCCAAAGTGAGGGCTGAGGACTCCATGGAATGCATCAGAGCTCCTCCCATCAACACTTTTAATTCCAGGTTTTAGTGGCATGATGTGATTTCCACAAGTTTCCCTTGAGGAGCTCATGGCAGTGAATTCATTGGTATGTGGGGCTCAGGCTCATGTCAACAGAGGGAGAATCTCATGACTTCCCATGGATCAAGGTGAGAACTAAGGGAGGACAGATGGGAGGCCCCATGGTAGAATGACCACATGTGGTATCTTCTGATTTATGCAACCAAGATTAAGAGAGAATGGGGATTTATTACAAAGGAGCAGGGCTTTGGGTTCACAGAGAAGAGGTCACAGTCCTTATGGGAGTCAAAATGAGGAACCTCAAGTTGGACTGAAGGGACCCTATGCCCCAAAACAGAAACAACCCACCAGAAACCCACCTCTTCTATCAGCCCTGGAAAACCCCTTGGTGGGATTGTCCACATGTGGTTTTTTCTAACATCCCCCATATGGGTCTGAAAGCAACTGGGACTTGCTATAAGGATGAGGGCATCAGGTCCCCAGAGGGGAGGGCCCAAGTTCTTTGTGGAGTCAAGTTGAGGATGCTGAAGGATGACTCAGGACCTAGAATCCCAAAGCAGAAATGGATAGTGTATTCCTTCACTTGATCTCTAGAGGTTCCAGAGTAGGATAAGCACATGAGATGTTTCCTGACTTCTGCCTTGGAGGTATTCAGGAAGTAAAGTCCTTGATCTGAGGAGTGTGGTTTCAAGACAGCAGAGAGAGGCCTTGGCCTGCAGGATGCATCTTTATTATATCTAGGCAGGCCTAAGAGAAAATATAGGTACCTTGAGGTCACTGAGGGGATTTTCACCACAGACAGAGGGGATGCACTAAAATCAGTCCTGCCTCTATCATCCCTGAAGTTCCCAGGCAAGGTTTGCAGCAGGTGATGCACCCTCACTCTGCCTTGGATTCTCAAAGAGGTGAGGCCTTGAGGGGCAATTTCACGTCAAGAGAAGAGGCCACGTCTGTTCAACAGAAAAAAGAGTGCCAGTATTTTCCAGGTCTCAGAAAAAGGAACCTTGGGAACCTGGAGAGTATGAAGGTTTTTCCACTTCAAAAAGAAGGAATTTTACGGAGTCTAGCTTGTCCTGTTCTCAGACACAGGAAGACTTGGGCAGAAAGGGTTGTTATTGCAACCTCCCTCTATTGCCACCTGTTTGTGGATGGGGAAATCTTGGGAATATGAAGGTGTTGGTCTGAGAGAAAACCTGAGATCAGCAGGAGGAAGAGTCCTGGGATCTTCCGGGTGTCAACATGCCAGTCATTGGTGAAGCCTCAATATGCACACTCTTCTCAGAAAAGAAAGGATTACACAAAGGCCAGCTGTCCCCTGTTCTCAGCCCTGAAAGAAATAATGGTAGACTTAAGTGGCATGCTCTTTTCTATCATCAGTGGGAAAGTGGGGAGTTCTTGGTGTGGTCAGGTCTTTGTCTAAGCAAGAGAAGTCAAATATCCCAGGTTGGGGTATGAAGGTAAGGCAAGTCCTAGCAGGAGTAAAGATGAATAGCATACAGTGGGACAAGGAAGTGCAACCAGGACAGAGGGCCCAGTCCCTGCTGCCAGCGTTTTATGATATTGGCATGGATTGAGGAAAGGGGGAGCTTGTGCAACGTGGTGCCTCTTAACTTGTATTTTGGAGCTTTCAGGGAGGTGAGAGCCTTCACCTGAAACAACAAATTTAGGTCATTTGAGGAAGCACACCTGCTCAACTTTGAGAAGAACCTCAGGTCTGCCAAAGTCAAGGCGAGGAGACCAAAGGAAGAATGAGTATAGCGCAAACCTTGGAACAAAGAGGGGACCCCAGAGACATCAGCCTGCTCCTACTGTCCACCCTAAAAACCCTGGGCAAGGCGATCAGGCTGAACCCTTTCTCATTTCAAGATTAGTGGTTTCAGGGAGGGGATGGCCCTGGTCTGAGGGTCTAGACACAGCTCAGCTGAGGCAGGATCTCATATGCTGGCAAAGATTACAGTGAGAAATAAAGGGACCCCCCCACACACACCAGGACACATCCACCCATAGAAAGACAGTGTGGGAGCCACAGTCACATAAGGACGATGGTGTGGTGTTTCCTAAGTACTAAAGAACAGGTAAAGAAGGGGAGAGGTGGTGGAGCTCCAAGCATATGCACTCACATGTAAATGGCCTTAACTAGGTAGGTTAGGGGCTTTGGGAAATGATGATTCCCTCTATGAGGAGTGATTGTAATGAAACGGGGCGATGGCAGTGGCCAAACTTTGCAAACAATATGTTTGGGCTTGAGATAAAAGTGCAAAATTAAAAATTGCTCTGAATTTCTTTCCTATTCATGGATAAATCAGAGAGGTGTTCACCCAAAGCAGGAAGGGAGAGTATTCTGTGCTCCTGTTATATTGCACCTGAACACAGTGAAGAGACAGGTGTTTTATTCCCATTATCTGCAAGGATTTCCTGAGAAATAAGTGTTTTTCTCTTTGAAATAATGCCCCTTAGACATTGGACTAGCATTCTTCTCCCTGGCCTGGGAAAACCAGGACTGATTCCATTGAAATCATATTTATGTTAACAGATTACTTTCACTGCCTGGCCCCTTTCAAGCTTCTCGCCTGCTGTTTTATGATGTCACCCCCAAGCATCCTGTCCTGAGATGGAGTGCTTCTGATCTACTAGGTCAGCCATCCTTGAAGCAAACATTGATCTGTTTTCCCCTGTTCTAGCTTTGTAAGGTC
This sequence comes from Saccopteryx bilineata, assembly GCF_036850765.1. NCBI lineage: Eukaryota > Metazoa > Chordata > Mammalia > Chiroptera > Emballonuridae > Saccopteryx > Saccopteryx bilineata. The sequence continues at coordinate 89,567,679 of NC_089502.1, forward strand.
GGTCTGGTTTTCCAACTCCAGCCATATCAAAGCTGTTTAACTTGTGACAATGGTCCTTGTCATAAAACTCTTCTGAGCTAAGAATATAATTCTGTTTATGAAAATATAGGTAAAAACCCACTGTCTCCTCAGCAGCACATTTACTGTCTGCTGTGAAAATTCAATTCCATGCCACAAAATTAAAGGTGTTCATTTGGTTACAGTAAGTTCCTGAGTTACAAACATCCGACTTACGTAAAACTCATATTTATGAAAGGACCGCCATAAGGGCTATTGGTAATCAACTGCAGTTGGCTATCAGTGAAAATGATATCATAGAGTTACTCAACTTCCATGGTAAAGAACTAACTCATGAAGACTTTATGGAACTAGAGCAGCAGATGATAGCATTTAGGGAAGAAAACTGGGACTTAACAACTCAAGAACAGAAAATGTTTTTTACAAAAAAAGTTAGCTGATGCTTTCTGTTTCATTGAAACCCAAATGGCAAAGTTAGAAGAGCAAGATCCTGATACAGAAAGGTTCACTAAAGTTACCTAAGGTCTGATATGCTGCAGGGCCATTTGTGACGGGAAAAAGCAAAACTGTGCAAACCTCCCTTGATGCCTACTTCAAGAAACTGACTCCAGCAGCAAAATAAATCCCTGACTCTCTAACATCAGTCCCATCCTCTCCAACAAGCCCATCATCTTCTGCATCATCCAAGATTGTTTAAGGTTGTACTTGAAAATGTTTAAGTATTTATATGCATTGAAAGGTAAAAATAAATACCATGTTAAGATAAATATCTGTTTAAGTTGCATTTAATAGGTTAATGTACCTGTTCCAACTCACATACAAATTCAACTTAGAGCAAATCTATACAACCTATCTCGTTTGCAAGCTAAGAACTGCCTGTGCTTGCAGCAACGAAATTTCAAGGTCATACTCATTTCAATGCCTAATAAATGGTATACAATTTAGATATACTATATTTTTAAAAATTGGTACTTCAAAGTCAATCAGGTTCTAACTTAGCAACTTGTGAAGTGAATCAGAAACAATTCACCAGAAATTATTGCAATACATTTTGCAATAAGCTCTACCAATAATGGTGGCAGGGATTGTAGATGCATTGAAAACTGCTGGAGGAGTGGCATCAGCAAAAATGTTATAGTAAGTGCCTCCTTATAACTTTCCTCCATAAAAGCAATAAGAAAAAATGGCAAAATTTTCAGAATTAAGAATGAGAGAGGGACATTACTAATGACCTCAGAAGAAAACAAAGGATTATAAGAGAGTTCTATGAAATTCATGCTAACAAGTTAGTTAAAATAGATGATATGGACAAATTTCTAGAAATATACAAACTAAATAAACTGACTCAAAAAAATAGAAAAGCTGATTAGACCTATCATATATAAAGAGATCACATTAGCAATCAAGAACATCCACCAAAGTAAAGCCTTGAAAAATGGTTTCCTTGCTTAATCATGCCAAATTTCAGTGACAGAAAATGATTTGACTTTGGGTGATGAGTATACAACACAATCAACAGTTCAAATGCAACAGAAATGTTTACCTGAAACCTATGTACACTTATTGATCAATGTAACTCCATTAAATTTAATTTTTAAATACAATTTTTTAAAATTTTGCCAAATGTTTCAAGAAATAGATCAAAAGAGAACACTTCCTAAGCCATTATATGAGGCCAGTACTGTCCTGATAACTAATCCAGACAAAGATGTCAGAGGAAAATGAAATATAGATCAGTAACTCTTAAGAATATAAATGTAGCCTGACCAGGCAGTGGCGCAGTGGATAGAGCGTCGGACTGGGATGTGGAAGGACCCAGGTTTGAGACCCTGAGGTTGCCAGCTTGAGTGCAGGCTCATCTGGTTTGAGCAAAAGCTCACCAGCTTGGACCCAAGGTCACTGGCTTGAGCAAGGCCGCTGAAGGCCCGCGGTCCGCTGAAGGCCCACGGTCAAGGCACATATGAGAAAGCAATCAATGAACAGCTAAGGTGTCTCAATGCACAATGAAAAACTAATGATTAATGCTTCTCATCTCTCCATTCCTGTCTGTCTGTCCCTGTCTATCCCTCTCTATGACTCTGTCTCTGTAAAAAAAAAAAAAAAAGAATATAAATATAAAAATTCTCAACAAAATACTAAAATACTCTCAACTTAAATCCAATAACATATGAAAAGGATTATATACCACAATTAAACAAGATGTATCTCAGGCATCAAAATTGTTTCAACATATGAAAATCAATAGATATAAGACATCATATTAAAGGGTAAAGGGAAAAAATAATTATCTCAAAAAACATACAAAAAAAACCATTTGACAAAAATCTAGCACTGCTTCATGATAAAAACACTCAACATACTAGGAATAGAAAATCTGGTAGGCTAAAAAATAGTTCCCCAGATATATCAATGTCCTAAATCCTGGAACTTGTGAATACTGCGTCCCATATCAAATTCTTCGCCCATGTCATTAAGTTATAAATCTTGAGATGCGAAGTTTATCCATGATTATGTAAGTGGGCTCAAAATGCAATCACATATATCTTCACCAGAGGGATATTGACACACACAAACGAAGAAAAGCACTTGTGAAGATGAGGATAGAGAAATTTTAAGATGCCAACCTTGAAGATTGGAATGACACAGTCACAAGCCAAGAAATTCCAGAGACCACCAGAATCTGGAAGAAACAAAGATCAGATCCTTTCTTAGAACCTCTGGAGGAAGTGTAACCATGCTGATACCTTGAATTCAACCAACTAATATAGATTTTAAACTTCTGGCCTCTAGAACCATGAGAGAATAAATTTGTGTTTTATGAAGCTATCGAGCTTGTGGTAATCTTTTCCAGAAGCCAAAGGAAACTAATGTGAAGGGTTTTTTTTCCCAACATGATAAATGGCATTTATGGAACACCCATAGACAAAACTGAGACTCATGGACATGGACAAGGGCACGATGGTTATCAGAGGGAGGGAAAGGGAGGAGAGGGAGAAGGTGAGGGGAGGGGAGGGGCATAAAGAACCCAAATAAAAGGTGACAGAGGACAATTTGACTTTGGGTGATGGGTATACAACATAATCAAATGTCAGAATGATCTGGAGATGTTTTCTCTGAATCTATGTACTCTAATTGATCAATGTCACCCCATTAGCTAATTGCCTAAATAAAATTTTTAAAAAAAGAAAAAAAATAATGTAATACTTAATGGTGAAGGATTAAAAGTGCTCCCTACCACCAATGTAAGGAACAAGTAGAGGATGTCCTCTCTTACCAGTATTATTCAACACTGTGCTCGAAGTTTTAGCAAGGGCATTTGTTTTGAATATGCATGTGTGTTGTTTTCCTTCATTTTGTTCAGATTCTAAATATTTAAAGAAATCCCCCTCAGACCAGTAGCTGATCCTTAAGCTATAATAACAGAGACTTCAATGATAATCCATGACAAGAATACAATCTTTACAAAACTATTTTAGAAAAAGTCACAGAACAAATACAACACACAACAAGCAACAACAAATCTTGGGAAGGGTAATTATGATCCCCATAATTAGAATATTCAAAATGGTCAGATTTTACCAAAAAAATTAAGAAGCATGCAAAGAAGAAAGAAAATGTGGCTTTTCCTTAGGGGAAAAAGTCATTGAAACTGCCCCCTAGGAAGCCCAGACATTGAACTTAGTATCCAATCTAGGAAATGTCAACTAGGATATGACAGAGTCAAGATGCCAATGTCAGCAATCTGCATGCAGAGCCCTGGGTGTTATGCACTAAGCCAGAAGGGGAGCATACTGTGCTGGTAATGACTCAAGTTTGGGAGCACTTATGCTTTATTGAAATCTTTAGAACACCATTGAGCTTTGTTCCCATGTCAATTTGGGGGCTCCAAAAAGGTGACTTTGCATGTGAGGAGAATGTGCTAGAAAGGCTGCTTGCCTTTTACTTGATCACAGGCACCATACCTTAAAGAAAGGATTGCACAGCTCACACCCTGAGCACAAACTAGGATGAGTATCCCTACTGACATCAGTCAATGAAAATAAGCCATATGTGAAAGCCAGTGGCTTCAGGTCCTTCTGGACCAGGGCAGAGGGCAGCATTCTGATCACACTCAAGAGTAACCTGAGTATGAAGAGATTTCATGAGCTGGACCATTTCAGCTAAAATGTCTTGAAAACAACTCATGTTCAGGGAGCCCGAGGAGACACACAGCTGGTTCAGAGCACTAGATTTTACTTTTGTTCCCAGGCTGCCCACAGTGACAGTGTCTGGGAAAGCAAAATGAAATTCAACCAGAAATGGTTGCATAGAGAGGGCTACATTAAAAGGGCTCCAAAGTATGTAAAATGTGACAGTTGACACTTGAAGTAGTAGAGCAAGGTGATTTTGGTGATTTGGACTCATTCTCACAAAGCACTGCCCAAGTCTCCTTTAGCCCTGGGTTCAGCTCTATTCTTCTGGGGACCCTCACCATCTCCTCTAGGTTTCCTTTCTCTCTGTCCCTTCACAAGTGAAGGTGCTTAAGGCCAAACAGTGACTGGAGGGTGGGAAGAAGAGTCAAACCCACTGATAGGTCAATCCCAAGAAAAAGAAATACTATAATTTTCTGTCATGTAGGGTGTGATCTTTTGAAACACACAAGCCTTTTTCTGCTTGTGCACTTATTTGGGCTTGGGAATAATTGTGTTCACAGTCATTCTAATGATGGCCACATGAAACAAAAACACACCAATGCTACAGGTACAAACCAGGTAATCTGGGTCATTGCCCCAAAGGTGGATATTGGCTGTCACATGGTTCTATAACAGTGGACGAAGCAGCAGTTCCCAAGAGAGCTTTCTGAGAGAGAAGTACCCAGACCTGAAAACTTGTTTACCAAGAAAGCCTTAGAAATCTCCACAGAAGTCCCCAGGGGAGTGATACACACTTAGGGGAACCCTTCAGTCCAAAGTGATCTCATTCCTGGGAACCTGTGGCAAAGTCTGGATATAATTTTTATTGTTCCAGCTGGGGAGGAGGCAGGAGATGCTGTTGATATCTGATGTGCAGAAATCAGTGGTGCTGCTAAACAGCCTACAGTGCAGAGCAGAGATCTTCACACAAAAGTGGCCCAAGCTGTAATGACCCTCAATACCACTGGGAAGACTGCCCTAGAATGCAACTTGCATGTACTGGGCCCTGGGTCAATGCCAGCAGTTAGTTTTGACACTTTTAACAAGTGCTTCTGTTGTCAGTGGCTCATCTCTCAGTTTATTTCTTCATCTTCACATGAGATACTGTGTTGAGGATTCAATCTTCAAGGCAGGATGAAGAGAAATAAATTCATCCTCCCTACATATCAAAACCAATTGAAATGTGTGGATAATCATGATGACAGTTTGGGTAAAAACGGAATAAATTCAGGTAACCATGGTAATGGAATCAATGTCACTTATAGGAACTTAATTTCAAAAAGGTACTAGGGCTCTATACAATACAGGATGTCAGTCTTTGAAAGTTTGAAAGACCCACCAGCTCTTATGAAACAACTAAATAACAGTTGGCAAGGAAACATTTATTTGTGCTTAGCTAAATTGCTTAAATTCTCCTAAATTCTGAGTTCTTCAGCTAAATTACCAAAACTAAGTTTGCAGTACACAACATCAAACATTTGGACCAATCTGGGTTTAGCTAGTGGTGACTGACACTTGCCAGCACCTTGGTGAGCAAGCTGTCTGTGGAAGAAAACTCTTGTGAGGTTGGTGTGCACTTTTATGAGGAAAGCCACAGAAATGAATCAAGCTGTCTGAACTGGCAGGTAAGGCTGATTGAAGGCCAAGTCTGGGTCTTGTTCACAGGGTTCAGAGAAAGCTTTGGGATTCAGCCTTTGGATTATAGCAGAACCTAAGTAAGGGGCAGTGAAAGGATGCCCACATTGCCAGTAACAGATCTCCCATTCAGGGCCAGAGCCCAGACTAATGCACTCCACCTGAAGTCCTGGGCATACCCACAGCAGATGAGCCTCTTCCCCTCAGTAGATTTGGTAAAATCCAAGCTTCTCCCCAGGAGCACCCAACTTCTAGAGTACCTTTTACAACTGAGAAGGCACCAGGGTCCAGCAGGAGGAGTTGGGATCAGGCCATTGCAGGGACAATAAACCTGGGATTGGGTGAGGATCTAAGTGAGGCAAACCCTACCTCCCAGGAACCCCAGTGGAGGGATGTGAGGCCAGCACATGCCTACTTCTTCAACCTCTCTACTTCTGGACATAGAGAGTTAAACCAACATGGGCCAAGAACTGGGCTGCTCATGCATCCTTGCATTTTGAGACTACCTTGTGTCATTATGGACAAAAAGGGCAAGGAAAACAGTCTCTTCAGATCATTAAGGAAAGCCTTTAATGTGAAAGTGAAAACCCACACGTTCATCCTCCCATGGACAATGACAGGCAGAAACTGCTCAGAGCCCTCAAAGCCCAGGCATAGCATGTTCCCTCACACTGAGGTTTAGGTAAGTCTGGACTTCCCACCTTCTCATTCTCTCTACTGACCACTTTGTCACATATGAGTAACCATACCCTACACTGTTATTGATTATGAGGAGCACAAGTTAGGCAAATGCCCCAGGGTCAAACGAACATAAAGCATTTACCAGTTGACAAATTTGGAAGCCTGGGCTAAAGCTGTAGGGGGCCCTGAGACAATGGAAGAAGTCTGTTTTTCTGTTTTTTTTTTTTTTGTTTTTATAAATAAATTTTTATTTTAATGGGATGACATCAATAAATCAGGGTACATACATTCAAAGAAAACATTTCCAGGTTATCTCGTCATTTACTTCTGTTGCATACTCATCACCCAAAGAGAGATTGTCCTCCGCCACCTTCCATCCAGTTCTCTCTGTACCCCTCCCCCTCCCCCTCTCTCTCCTTCCCTCCCTCCACCCGCCGTAACCACCACACTCCTGTCCATGCCTCTTAGTCTCGCTTTTATGTCCCACCAATGTATGGAATCCTGCAGTTCCTGTTTTTTTCTCATTCGCTTATTTCACCCCGCACAATGCTACCAAGGCTCCACCATTCCGCTGTAAGTAATCCGATGTCATCATTTCTCCTGGCTGAATAGTATATCATGGTGTATATGTGCCCCATCTTCTTCATCCAGTCCTCTATTTTTTTTTACAGTGATTAAAAGCCTTTAAGCAAACTTTTGGCCAATACAGCAAGAATCCATAAAAAAGTAGTATCCTTAACATGTTCACCAAGTCCAAGTTGGCCCCATCACCATGCCAAATCCCTGAAAAATGCAACCCCACCACAGTTCAGTCTGTTAGGAGCTGTCACAGGGAGCAGGAGTCCAGGAAAGTTCCCCACAGGAAAAGTCCGCATGGCACTGGAATTGTTGTCACCATTCTATATTTTGCAGCTCATGTCCAAGTCCCAATGACCACTGCTTCTAGCTGGTAATGATTCAGGTAGACTGGAAATAGCCATTTGCCGCATACGTGGATATGGAGCTTCTGTTCTCCTCTGCCTGGAGAGTTGAGACCAGGTTGCTTTTCCCTGGAGCTCTGTGACTGTGGCATGGTAAAGAGAACCTTGGGATACACTAAGCTGGGTGGCAAAGGTAAAATCCTCATACAAGTTGGCAAAAGGAGGAAAGAGAGCTCTAAATTAGGAGTAGGACCCAGCCTGAAATATGAGTGGGGCATTGAGGTAGGAGAGATAAAGGAAACACTATATATTAAGCAAAGCAGCAGAAAATAGGACTATCAACACCCACAACAGAGATCTTTGAGGGAAGAATAAAAAACCTGACTATTCAGGCAAAACATAGTTAAGTGGCCCTTGTGCAAATGAGATCAGTTTACCTGCTTCTTGGAAGAAATACCCTAGGCTTGTTCACAGTGTCGTAGATGGGGCCGACGGCCCTGGACACCTTCAGCCTTCAGTGGCAAACCCCAGCTTTCTGGGCAAGGCTAGGTCATAGGTGGCTGGAGCAGGGCTGGAAGAGATTGAACCCTCCCTTAGAGGAGCAAGGGGGAAGCCCACCTTCCAGTGTCCCTGTTTCCTCACAACAGAGGCATGTAAGCCGGGCAGGCTTTAGCTCAATGACCTTCCTTTCCACTATTGAAGCAGGATCCAGATGGCATCCTATGAGACCCCTTTGGGGCATTGGAGCCTTTAAGGGTGTATCCTAAAAGCTGGTAGTTCCCCTGATATCTATTGGGGTTTTTCTGCCTCTAGGTATCTTAAAAGCCATTCTCAGAAGATCTCGCTGAGGGGTTTAAGGATCCCCATCCTCCTATATAAATCTTTTCCAGGTTGTCGACTGAGATGGCAGCAGAGTAGGCGGATGCACAGACGCCCAGCTCTCAACACCAAACTGGAATACAAATCAATTTAGAAAAAATCAGCATGAAAAACCAACAGTGAACTGCAAGAACAGCTCTCAAAAACCAAGGAGCAAAAAGGAAGACACAATAATCTTGGTAAGGAGTGCCTGAATCTCCTCTGCTTACAGGAACAAAGGGGGGGAGTGAGGCTGAGAGCCCAGAGAGGATTTCACAGAGGAAAAAGAGCAGAAACTACTGCTCACAGCCACTTACCTGGCGACCAGGGAGTAAGGTGGGTTGAAAAGACCAGCTTATCTCCCAAGTGGAAAGGACAGGGAGAGGGACAGACTGTGAGGGGCTAAGATATGCAAGAAACGAGATAAAAAAGCTGACTCATTCTTGCTGGAGGCGGCCATAGCTGGGGGAGGGACTAAACCTTTCACAAAACAGAGCTGAAGTGCTTCCGGATCAGAGATCTCCAGACATCTATCCAGCTCCAATCAGCGCAACAAGACACAGCTGAAAACAAGAAGTGGGGAGGAGGGGCAGTAACTCAGGTCTCCATGGAGATCTGAGATACACCTCCCCCTACTGAAGCTGAGAAAAAACCCTGCCCTCAGTGAGATTAGTTGGAGGAAAAGACCTTCAGCCTCTCAGGTTACATCCACAGCATTCCTGGTTACAGTTTCAAGGAAGCCCCCTGCTGAGATCAGTTAACAAGACTATCACCTGTTAAGAAAACAAACAAATCAAGACTTCAAAGCTGCCCAAATCCGAAAGTGGATTACAAGTAATAGCTGATACCAACCTACGAAGACCTAAAAATAACACAACTGAAAACTGGAGGCAAACAACACCAAGCCTAGACTCAACCAACTCTACAAATAAAATAAATAAAAATAAAAAAGAAAATGAGAAGACAAAGGAGTGCAATCCAAATGAAACCACAAGAGACACCTTTGAGAGATGAACTGAGTGATATGGAAATAATCAAACTTCCAGATGCGGAGTTCAAAATAATGATTGTAAGGATGCTTAGGGATCTTAGAACAACAATGGAGGGACAGTTTGAAAACCTAAACAAAGAAATAGCAATAAAAAAAAGAATCAGTTGGAGACGACAAATAAAATATCAGAAATAAAGACCACAATGGAAGGAATTAAAAACAGGATAGATAGAGCAGAGGATCGAATCAGCGAGTTAGAGGACAACTGGAATGAAGGCATGAAAGCAGAGAAGAAAAGAGAAAAAAGACTCAAAAAGTCAGAGGAAACTCTTAGAGAGCTCTGTGACAACATGAAGAGAAATAACATCCGCATCATAGGGGTTCCTGAAGAAGAAGAAAAAGAACAAGGGATAGAGACTTTGTTCAATCATATCATAGCTGAAAACTTCCCTAAATTAATGCAAGAGAAACTCTCACAAATCCAAGAAGCACAGAGGACTCCATTAAAGAGAAACCCAAAGAAACCTACACCAAGACACATCATAATTAAAATACCAAAGCTAAGCGATAAAGAGAAAATATTAAAAGCTGCAAGAGAAAAAAAAGTTATCACCTACAAAGGAGCCCCCATAAGGATGACATCTGACTTCTCAACAGAAACACTTGAGGCCAGAAGGGAATGGCAAGAAATATTCAAAGTAATGCAGAACAAGAACCTACAACCAAGACTACTTTATCCAGCAAGGCTATCATTTAAATTCGAAGGAGAAATAAAAAGCTTCCCAGACAAAAAACAACTCAAGGAATTCATTACAACCAAACCAATGCTGCAGGAAATATTAAGGGGCCTGGTGTAAACAGATAAAGTGGGAAAAGAATACAGAAAAAAAAAAAAAAAGGAATACACCTTTAAAGAATAAAATGGCAATAAACAACTACATATCAATAATAACCTTAAATGTAAATGGATTAAATGATCCAATCAAAAGACATAGGGTAGCTGCATGGATAAGAAAACAGGACCCATACATATGTTGTCTACAAGAGACACACCTTAGAACAAAAGACACACATAGATTGAAGGTAAAAGGATGGAAAAAAACGTTTCATGGAAACGGAAATGAAAAAAAAGCTGGGGTAGCAATACTTATATCAGACAAATTGGACTTTAAAACAAAGAATATAGTAAGAGATAAAGAAGGCCACTACATAATGATAAAGGGAGTAATCCAACAGGAAGATATAACTATTATAATTATCTATGCACCTAATATAGGAGCACCCAAATATATAAAACAGACTTTGATGGATTAAAAGAACGAGATCAACAGCAATACTATAATAGTAGGGGATTTCAATACCCCACTAACATCACTAGATAGATCCTCAAGAAAGAAAATTAACAAAGAAACAGCAGACTTATTGGAAACACTAGATCAACTCGATTTGATAGATATCTTCAGAACCTTTCACCCTAAAGCAGCAGAATATACATTCTTTTCAAGTGCTCATGGTACATTGTCTAGGATAGACCACATGTTAGGGCACAAAAGTGCTCTCAACAAATTTAAGAAGACTGAAATCATATCAAGCACTTTCTCCGATCACAACAGCATGAAACTAGAAATGAATCACAGCAGAAAAGCTCAAAAATTCTCAAACACATGGAAACTAAATAGCAGGTTGTTAAATAATGAATGGATTAAGATGAGATCAAAGAAGAAATAAAAAAATTCCTAGAAACGAATGACAATGAGCATACAACAACTCAAAATTTATGGGACAGAGCGAAAGCAGTGCTGAGAGGGAAGTTCATAGCACTACAGGCACACTTTCAGAAGCTAGAAAAAGCTCAAATAAACAACTTAACCCTGCATCTAAAAGAATTAGAAAAAGAACAGCAAGTAAAGCCCAAATGTAGTAGAAGGAAGGAAATAATAAAGATCAGAGCAGAAAAAAATGACATAGAGGCTAAAGAAACAATACAGAGGATCAATGAAATTAGGAGCTGGTTCTTTGAAAAGGTAAACAAGATTGATGAACCTTTAACGAGACTCACCAAGAAAAAGAGAGAGAGAGGACTCAAATAAATAAAATTAGAAATGAGAGAGGAGAAATAACAACTGACACAACAGAAATACAAAATATTGTAAGAAAATACTATGAAGAACTGTATGCCAAAAAACTAGACAACCTAGATGAAATGGACAAATTCCTTGAAACATACAATCTTCCAAAAATCAATCTGGAAGAATCAGAAAACCTAAACAGACCGATTACACCAAATGAGATCGAAACAGTTATCAAAAAACTCCCAACAAAGAAAAGTCCAGGGCCCGATGGCTTCACAACGGAATTCTACCAAATATTCAAAGAAGAACTAACTCCTATCCTTCTCAAACTATTTCAAAAAATTCAAGAGGAAGGAAGACTTCCAAGCTCCTTTTATGAGGCGAGCATAATTCTGATTCCAAAAACAGGCAAAGACAATACAAAGAAAGAAAATTATAGGCCAATATCTCTGATGAATATAGATGCTAAAATCCTCAACAAAATATTAGCAAACCGGATCCAACAATATATGGAAAAAATCATACACCATGATCAAGTGGGATTTATTCTGGGGAGGCAAGGCTGGTACAATATTTGTAAATCAATCAATGTGATTCATCACATAAACAAAAAGAAGGAGAAAAACCATATGATAATTTCAATAGATGCAGAAAAAGCATTTGATAAAATCCAGCACCCATTCATGATCAAAACTCTCAGCAAAGTGGGAATACAGGGAACATACCTCAACATGATAAAAGCCATCTATGAGAAACCCACAGCTAACATCATACTCAATGGGCAAAAATTAAAAGCAATACCCTTAAGATCAGGAACAAGGCAGGGGTGCCCCCTTTCACCACTCTTATTTAACATAGTCCTGGAAGTCCTAGCCACAGCAATCAGACAAAAAGAAGAAATAAAAGGCATTCAAGTTGGAAAAGAAGAAGTAAAACTATCATTATTTGCAGATGATATGATATTGTATATAGAAAACCCTAAAGTCTCAGTCAAAAAACTACTGGACCTGATAAGTAAATTCAGCAAAGTGGCAGGATATAAAATCAATACTCAGAAATCAGAAGCATTTTTATACACCAACAATGAACAATCAGAAAGAGAAATTAAGGAAACAATCCCCTTCACAATTACAACCAAAAAAATAAAGTACCTAGGAGTAAACTTAACCAAGGAGACTAAAGACTTGTACTCGGAAAATTACAAAACATTGATAAAAGAAATCAAGGAAGATACTAACAAGTGGAAGCATATACCGTGCTCATGGTTAGGAAGAATAAACATCATTAAAATGTCTATATTACCCAAAGCAATTTATAAATTCAATGCAATACCAATTAAAATACCAATGACATACTTCAAAGATATAGAACACATATTCCAAAAATTTATATGGAACCAAAAAAGGACACGAATAGCCTCAGCAATCTTAAAAAAGAAGAATAAAGTGGGAGGTATCACACTTCCTGATATCAAGTTATACTACAAGGCCATTGTACTAAAAACAGCCTGGTACTGGCATAAGAACAGGCATATAGATCAATGGAACAGAACAGAGAACCCAGAAATAAACTCACAGTTCTATGGACAACTGATATTTGACAAAGGAGGTAAGGAAATACAATGGAGTAAAGACAGCCTCTTTAATAAATGGTGTTGGGAAAATTGGACAGCTACCTGCAAAAAAATGAAACTAGATCACCAGCTTACACCACTCACAAAAATAAACTCAAAATGGATAAAAGACTTGAATGTAGGCCGTGAAACTATAAGCATCTTAGAAGAAAACATAGGCAGTAAGCTCTCCGACATCTCTCGGAGCAATATATTTGCTGATTTATCTCCACGGGGAAGTGAAATAAAAGACAGGATAAACAAATGGGACTATATCAAACTAAAAAGCTTTTGCACAGCTAAAGACAACAAGAACAGAATAAAAAGACAAACTACACAATGGGAGAACATATTTGACAATACGTCTGATAAGGGGTTAATAACCAAAATTTATAAAGAACTTGTAAAACTCAACACCAGGAAGACAAACAACCCAATCCAAAAATGGGCAAAAGAGATGAATAGACACTTCTCCAAAAAGGACATACAGATGGCCAATAGGCATATGAAAAAATGCTCAACATCACTAATCATTAGAGAAATGCAAATTAAAACCACAATGAGATATCACCTTACACCAGTCAGAATGGCGCTTATCAACAAAACAACACAGAATAAGTGCTGGCGAGGATGTGGAGAAAAGGGAACCCTCCTGCACTGCTGGTGGGAATGCAGACTGGTGCAGCCACTGTGGAAAACAGTATGGAGATTCCTCAAAAAACTGAAAATCGAACTGCCTTTTGACCCAGCTATCCCACTTTTAGGAATATACCCCAAGGACACCATAGAATGGCTCGAAAAGGAGAAATGCACCCGCATGTTTGTGGCAGCATTGTTCACAATAGCGAAGATTTGGAAACAGCCCAAGTGTCCATCAGAGGACAAGTGGATTAAAAAACTTTGGTACATATATACTATGGAATACTACTCAGCCATAAGAAATGACGAAATCGGATCATTTACAATAACATGGATGGACCTTGACAACATTATACGGAGTGAAATAAGTAAATCAGAAAAAAAACTAAGATGAATCCATTTCAAATAACTTATATTTTTCATGCAAAAATCAATTCCATCCCCAACAAACTGAAATAATTTCAAATTGCATAATTAAAGTAGAAAGCAAAAATTAAGTCATGTCTAATGAAACTCTCATATAAAGGCTGTGCCTTAATGTAAATATTATCTTTAACATTCCAATGGTTGTAACTTTTTGTTTTGAGGGTAAAAAAAGCTGAGAGCCGATAGCCCTGACTATAGAGGTGTGTAAATGTAAGGAGAACTCTAGTAGGTCTCTGTATCAGGTAATGGTTGACATCCTGGATTTCTCAGAGGCTCTTAAATTGAATTGATACTGTAAGACTTCCTTTGATCTTAAAACAATGAGATCATCCTGACAATGTTTTCATCACTGGTACTGTTTATGGCAGGGGTCCCCAAACTACGGCCCATGGGCCGCAAACAGCCCCCTGAGGCCATTTATCCGGCCCCCACTGCACTTCCGGAAGGGGCACCTCTTTCATTGGTGGTCAGATGCATCCGCATCCTGTGCTTCTGGAGAACTGTATGTGGCAGCACCGCAAAGCACAGCGTCGCTCACGTACAGTACTACTTCCAGTGATGCAGAACACATGCATCACGGCTCCGGAAGCGCGTCATATCACTTGTAACAGCTAGCAGTGACAAATATGGAACCGGACATTGACCATCTCATTAGCCAAAAGTAGGGCCATAGTTCCCTTTGAAATACTGGTCAGTTTGTTGATTTAAATTTACTTGTTCTTTATTTTAAATACTGTATTTGTTCCTGTTTTGTTTTTTACTTTAAAATAAGATATGTGCAGTGTGCATAGGGATTTGTTCATAGTTTTTTTATAGTCCAGCCCTCCAACGGTCTGAGGGACAGTGAACTGGCCCCCTGTGTAAAAATTTTGGGGACCCCTGGATTATGGCAACAACAAAAGGATTACAGATCTGATTTTAAGGATCACCTGAGTTGAAGAACCTCATGAAAGAGTTCTGCAATGTTTCTGATTACCTGCAGAAGCACTCTAGTGATAGAAAGTTGGGGCAGCCCTTGTATCAGTCAGGAAGAGCTAAATTTTGTTGTGCTAACAAACAACGTCCAAATCTCAGTAGCTGAAAACAACAAAGGTTTCTTTTTTTTGCTTCAGTCCATCTTGCGTGGGTTGGAGAGGTATTTACTCCACAAACACAGTCTGGGGAAGGAAGGGACGAGGATGCCATGAAGTGTGCACTGGATTGTAGGCAGCTGATTACATCTCCTGGTCAAAGCAATGAGTTCCATGAAATGAGGAATCACAATTCTACCATACTTCTGAAAGGAAAGAGAAAACCAGACATTTTTGAACATCCATTGTGATATCACAGTTGATCTTCTCTAACCTCAGTTGTCTGTGTAAGGAAAGTGGCACAACCACCAGCTGTTGCGTGGCCCACTGCCAAGCTGCAGGTGGCATGCCTGATGGGGAGGGAAGTCTTCATTGCCAGGGCTGTTGCTTCATTGCTCTTCCTTTGCTCCGAGCTGTAATGTAAGATAACCAATTCTGTGACAACTGACTATATCAGGAATACCGTCATCATGCTTCTCAATGTGAAAAGTTTCCTTATAGAGATATTTCAAGATAAGGATTTTCTCTTAAATCAACTTCAAGTTTTAGTGAAATTACAGCCTTTTAAAATTGAGCCTTGTTTTCATCGATCATGTATATATATTTGTGGCTGATTTATTGAGTCTCCCCCAAAGTTAATATACCCAATATAAAATCCTTCTTTTTAAATAAAGACATCACTGAAAAAAAAAATCTTTTCCATATATTTGGAGCTATTTGGAAAAAGGCAAAACAGTGTTATTAGCTAGATCTAATAAAGATGGTAGTAGTTTGCAGGCGAAAAAGATTTGGTGTCTCCTGTTCATCAGCATTCAAAAGAAATGTAAAAAAATTTTTTTCTAAGTAAAAAGCATGATATGGTAGACCCGTCAGAGTCATTGGCCTGGTGTACAGGATTCCCGGGTTCGATTCCTGCCCAGAGCATACAGGAGAAGCGCCCATCTACCTCTCCACCCCTCCCCCTCTCCTTCCTCTTCATCTCTCTCCTCCCGCCCGCAGCCAAGGCTCCACCGGAACAAAGCCACCCCGGGCACTAAGGATGGCCCCATGGCCTCCGCCCCAGTCACTAGAATGGCTCCGGTTGTAACAGAGCAACACCCCAGATGGGCAGAGCATTCCCGCCTGGTAGGCATGCCAGGTGGATCCCAGTCAGGCGCATGCTGGAGTCCGTCTGACTGCCTCCCCATCTCCATCCTCATAAAAATACAAAAAACAAATAAATAAACGAAAAAATACTACCAAAAAAGGGGGGGGCATTTCCCTGTGCTAAAGCTCCATGGAGCATGGAGTGAGTTTGAGTATGTCCTATGAAACATGGAGCTCTATGTTGACATATAAGTCTTTGAAGAAGGAGGAACTGCTGAAATAGTTTATCAGCATTTGTCCCTAAGACAGCAGTCTTTATAGTGGGAACACCATACGTAAATATTTGCTGTCTGCCTATAGATTAGGGGGGGAATATAGCAAATGCTGAAAGGCCATGATCTTTGTGTCAGTCCCCTCCCCAAACCCCCTCCCTCACCTCCCCCCACCCTGTAACCCCAACACTGTTGTTCATGTCTCTGAGTCTCATCTTTATGTCCCACCTGTGTATGGAATCATATAGTTCTTAGGTTTTTTTCTGATTTACTTCTTTCACTCAGTATAATGTTATCAAGGCCCATCCATGTTGTTGTAAAAGATCCTATGTCATCATTTCTTATGGCTGAGTAGTATTCCATAGTATATATATATATACCAAAGCTTTGTAATCCACACGTCCTCTGATGGACACTTGGGCTGTTTCCAAATCTTTGCTATTGTGAACAATGCTGCCATAAACATGGGGGTGCATTTCTTCTTTTCAAACAGTGCTATGGTGTTCTTGGGGTATATTCCTAACAGTGGTATAGCTGGGTCAAAAGGCAGTTAGATTTTTAATTTCTTGAGGAATCTCCACACTGTTTTCCACAGTGGCTGCACCAGTCTGCATTCCCACCAGCAGTGCAGGAGGGTTCCCTTTTCTCCAAATCCTCGCCAGCATTTATTCTGTGTTGTTTTATTGATGAGCGCCATTCTGACTGGTGTGAGGTGATATCTCATTGTAGTTTTAATTTGCATTTCTCTAATCATTAGTGATGTTGAACATTTTTTCATAAGCTTGTTGGCCATCTGTGTGTCCTCTTTGGAGAAGTGTCTATTCATTTCTTTTGCCCATTTTTGGATTGGATTGTTTGTCTTCCTGGTATTAAGTTTTACAAGTTCTTTATAAATTTTGGTTATTAACCCCTTATCAGATGCTATGTCAAATATATTCTCCCATTGTGTAGTTTGTCTTTTTATTCTGTTCTTATTGTCTTTAGCTGTGCAGAAGCTTTTTAGTTTGATAAAGTCCCATTTGTTTATCCTGTCTTTTATTTCACTTGCCTGTGGAGACAAATCAGCAAATATATTGCTGAGAGAGATGACAGAGAGCTTACTGCCTATGTTTTCTTCTAAGATGCTTATGGCTTCACGGCTTACATTCAAGTCTTTTATCCATTTTGAGTTTATTTTTGTGAGTGGTGTAAGTTGGTGGTCTAGTTTCATTTTTTTTTGCAGGTAGCTGTCCAGTTTTCCCAACACCATTTGTTGAAGAGGCTGTCTTTACTCCATTGTGTTGTCTTACCTCCTTTGTCAAATATCAGTTGTCCATAGAGCTGTGAGTTTATTTCTGGGTTCTCTGTTCTGTTCCATTGATCTATGTGCCTGTTCTTATGCCAGTACCATGCTGTTTTGAGTACAATGGCCTTATAATATAACTTGATATCTGGAAGTGTGATACCTCCCGCTTTTTTCTTCCTTTTCAAGATTGCTGAGGCTATTCGTGTTCTTTTTTGGTTCCATATAAATTTTTGGAATATGTGTTCTATGTCTTTGAAGTAAGTCATTGGTATTTTAATCGGTATTGCACTAAATTTATAAATTGCTTTGAGTAATATAGACATTTTAATGATGTTTATTCTTCCTAACCATGAGCACGGTATATGCCTCCACTTATTCGTATCTTCCCTGATTTCTTTTATCAATGTTTTATAATTTTCCGAGTATAAGTCTTTAATCTCCTTAGTTAGATTTATTTCTAGGTACTTTATTTTTTTGGTTGCAATGGTAAAGGGGATTGATTCCTTGATTTCACTTTCTGACAGTTCATTATTAGTGTATAAAAATGCCTCTGATTTCTGAGTATTGATTTTATATCCTGCCACCTTGCCGAATTCATTTATCAGGTCTAGTAGTTTTTTGACTGAGACTTTAGGGTTTTCTATATACAATATCATGACATCTGCAAATAATGACAGTTTTACTACTTTTGTTCCAATTTGGATGCCTTTTATTTCTTTTTCTTGTCTGATTGCTGTGGCTAGGACTTCCAGAACTATGTTGAATAAGAGTGGTGAAAGGGGGCACCCCTGCCTTGTTCCTGATCTTAAGGGGATTGCTTTTAATTTTTGCCCATTGAGTATGATGTTGGCTGTGGGTTTCTCATAGATGGCCTTTATCATGTTGAGATATGTTCCCTGTATTCCCACTTTGCTGAGAGTTTTGATCATGAATGGGTGCTGATATTTATCAAATGCTTTTTCTGCATCTATTGAAATTATCATGTGGTTTTTCTCCTTTCTTTTGTTTATGTGATGAATCACATTGATTGATTTGCGAATATTGTACCAGCCTTGCCTCCCAAGAATAAATCCTACTTGATCATGGTGTATGATTTTTTCCATATATTGCTGGATCCGGTTTGCTAATATTTTGTTGAGGATTTTTGCATCTAAGTTCATCAGGGATATTGGCCTATAATTTTCTTTCTTTGTGTTGTCTTTGCCTGGTTTTGGAATCAGAATTATGCTCGCCTCATAAAAGGACTTTGGAAGTCTTCCTTCCTCTTGAATTTTTTGAAATAGCTTGAGAAGGATAGGAGTTAGTTCTTCTTTGAATATTTGGTAGAATTCACTTGTGAAGCCATCAAGCCCAGGACTTTTCTTTTTTGGGAATTTTTTGATAGCTGTTTCAATCTCATTTGTTGTAATTGGTCTGTTTAGGTTTTCTGATTCTTCCAGATTGATTTTTGGAAGATTATATGATTCAAGGAATTTGTCCATTTCATCTAGGTTGTCTAGTTTTTTGGCGTACAGTTCTTCATAGTATTTTCTTACAATATTTTGTATTTCTGTTGTGTCAGTTGTTATTTCTCCATTCTCGTTTCTAATTTTATTTATTTGAGTCCTCTCTATTTTTTTCTTGGTGAGTCTCGTTAAAGGATCATCGATCTTGTTTACCTTTTCAAAGAACCAGCTCCTGGTTTCATTGATCCTCTTTATTGTTTCTTTAGCCTCTATGTCATTTATTTCTGCTCTGATCTTTATTATTTCCTTCCTTCTACTAGCTCTGGGATTTACTTGCTGTTCTTTTTCTAGTTCTTTTAGATGCAGGGTTAAGTTGTTTATTTGAGCTTTTTCTAGCTTCTTGAGGTATGCCTGTAATGCTATAAACTTCCCTCTCAGGACTGCTTTTGCTGTGTCCCATAAATTTTGAGTTGATGTATGCTCATTATCATTTGTTTCTAGGAATTTTTTAATTTTTTCTTTGATCTCAATGTTAACCCATTCATTGTTTAATAACGTGCTATTTAGTTTCCAAGTGTTTGAATGTTTTTCAATTTTTCTATTGTGGTTGATTTCTAGTTTACTGCCATTGTGATCAGAGAAAGTGCTCGATATGACTTCAATCTTCTTAAATTTGTTGAGCCCGCTTTTGTGCCCTAACATGTGGTCTATTCTAGAGAATGTATCATGAGCGCTTGAAAAGAATGTATATTCTACTGCTTTAGGGTGAAAGGTTCTGAAGATATCTATTAAATCGAGTTGATCTAATATGTCCTTTAAGTCTGCTGTTTCTTTGTTAATTTTCTTTCTTGAGGATCTATCTAATGATGTTAATGGGGTATTGAAATCCCCTACTATTATAGTATTGCTGTTGATCTCGCCCTTTAAGTCCATCAAAGTCTGCTTTATATATTTAGGTGCTCCTATATTAGGTGCGTAGATATTTGTAATAGTTATACCTTCCTTTTGGATTGCTCCCTTTATCATTATGTAGTGACCTTCTTTATCTCTAACTATGGTCTTTGTTTTAAAGTCCATTTTGTCTGATATAAGTATTGCTACCCCAGCTTTTTTTCATTTCCATTTGCATGAAATATTTTTTTCCATCCTTTTATCTTCAGTCTGTGTACATCTTTTGATTTAAGGTGTGTCTCTTGTAGACAGCATATGTATGGGTCCTGTTTTCTTTTCCACGCAGCTACCCTATGTCCCTTGATCGGATCATTTAATCCATTAACGTTTAAGGTTATTACTGATATGTAATTGTTTATTGCCATTTTCTTTCTTTAAAACTGTTTTTCTCTTTTACCATATTCTTTTTTTCCTTTGATCTGTTTACAACAGGTCCCTTAGCATTTCTTGCAGCTTGGTTTGGTTGCAGTGAAATCTTTGAGTTTTTTTGTTGTTGTTGTTGTTGTTGTTTTGTCTGCAAAGCTTTTTATTTCTCCTTCAATTTTAAAGAATAATCTTGCTGGATAAAGTAGTCTTGGTTGTAGGTTCTTGTTCTGCATTACTTTGAATATTTCTTGCCATTCCCTTCTGGCCTCAAGTGTTTCTGTTGAGAAGTCAGAAGTCATCCTTATGGGGGCTCCTTTGTAGGTGATAGTCTTTTTTTCTCTAGCAGCTTTTAATATTTTCTCTTTATCATTTAGCTTTGGTAATTTAATTATGATGTGTCTTGGTGTTGGTTTCTTTGGGTTTCTCCTTAATGGAGTTCTCTGTGCTTCCTGAACATGTGAAATGTTTTCCTGCCTTAATTGGGGGAAGTTTTCCGCTATAATATGTTTGAACAAAGTCTCTATCCCTTGTTCTTTCTCTTCTTCTTCAGGAACCCCTATGATGCAGATGTTATTTCTCTTCATGTTGTCACAGAGCTCTCTTAGAGTTTCCTCAGACTTTTTGAGTCTCTTTTCTTTTTTCTGCTCTGCTTCCCTGCCTTTATTTATCGTGTCCTCTAACTCACTGATTCGATTCTCTGCTTCATCCATCCTGCTTTTAATTCCTTCCATTTTATTCTTTATTTCAGATATTGTATTTGTCATTTCTGACTGATTCTTTTTTATTATTTTAATGTCCTTTTTATATTTGTTATCTCTTTATTTCGGTTTTTGTAATGGCCATCTATTGTTGTTCTAATATCTTTGAGCATCCTAACAATCGTTATTTTAAACTCTGCATCTGGTAATTTGGTTATATCTGATTCACTTAGGTCCTTTTCTGGGGATTTCTCTTGGTTTATTGGAGGAAGTCTGTTTTGACACCTTTAGCAAGTGCTTCTGTCATCAGTGGCTCTTTTTCCACCCTGAAGGGGAAGCTTTTGCCCAGCACATTGAAGCTGACACTGCCAGCCTTCAGTAGATGAGCAAATAATGCATCACCTAATTGCATTGTTAAGTAAGGCAGAAGTGAGTGAATATTCCCTAGGATGGTTGATACTTCAGCCTATAACAGCTGAAACTTGTCATTTTTACCTTTTTCATGGGTGCTTTTCTGAAACATTTCCACACTTTCTTGCTGTCATGCATAGGAGCCTCTGTCCTCCATGTCCTAGTTTCTTGATGACCTAGCACCCTTACAACAAATCCTCAGTTTGTTTAGGGAAATGATGGTTCAGTAGGGCCCTCAGCAGCCACTGAGACATGTTATCATGTCACTGCAGTGGTCAGCCAAGGTGCTGAGCCTTTTCATCAACTGCTGCCATACTTCCTTTTATGGCTGGCCATTCTTATACAAGAGACAGCGAGGAAACTGACCACTCTGCACAACATCTACATAGACTTAACTGACCGAGCATGAACTGTTCAACATCTTACATTCTGGAAAGGTGCTGAGTCCTAGCTGAGGGAGACAGCCTAAGACTGCTTGCTGCAAGAGGACAGTGAGCAACAGAATCATTACTCAGGGAAGTTAAAAAGCAATGAAAGAAAGTGTACACTGACAACTATCAACATGCTGCCTCCCTAATGTGTATGGAAAGGAGAGACACTGATAGGACTCATTAGCTCTCCTATGGGTATGGTGACAATGAGGGCCATTCACAAACACTGCTATGGAAGGTGTGGGAGAGTTCAGTACAAGGAAAGTTACAACTATCATCAGCCACAGGACTTCCAGGTCCCTCATGGTGACAGGTTGTCATATCCCTTGCTCCTGTTAGTCACAGTCCAATAGCTAGAGAAGATCATGGGTATCTTGAGCAACCTAACAACAGAACCCCAATATGAATGATGCAAACTGCATAGAACTAAAGGAAGAAATTTTCTTACAGTAGAAGTTGGAGACTCCAATACCCCTCTTAATGGAATGAATTATGCCCCACCTTGACCCACAGAACCATATGTTGTAGTCCCAAACCCGATGTGACTATATTTGGAGAAAGGGCCTTTAGAGAAATAGCTAAGTTTAAAAGGGGTTGTAAGGGTGGGACCCAAATTTGATAAGATTATATCCTTAGAAAAGAGACATCAGAGATTTCTTCCTCTCTCTCTCTTTCTCCATTCCTCCATCCCTCTCCCATTACTTCCCTTTTCTTCTCTCTTCTACTCCTCCTTCTCCTTCCTTTTTATTGTTCTTTTTTTTCTTGTTCTTTTTCTTCTCCCCTCTCTTCTCTCTCTCTCTCTATCTTTCTCTCTCTATCTTTCCATCTATGCACAGAAGAGACAATGTGAGAGACAGAGAAAGAAGGCATCCATTTGAAAGCCAAGAAGAGAGGTCTCCACTAGAAACCAAATTTTCCAGCACATTGATCTTGGACTTGTAGCCTACAGAATAATCCGAGACAATACATTTCTGTTGTGAAAGTCACCTACTCTATGGGACATTGTTATAGCAACCCTAGCACACCAACACACCCTGATTTCAATCATAGAACAACTGGAAGGAAACTCAATAATGGAATCAAAGAATTAAACACCACAATAAAACATCTAGATAGAGCAAAAGACCTTTATACAGAACTCCCCCTAACAAGAAAATAAATGTGTTTCTCAGGTGCACCAGGAATTTTCCCCAGGATAGTCCACATGTTTGACCACAAAGCATTGCTCAATAAATTTACAAGCATTCACTTAAAGGATAAAATCTTGTAAAGCATATTTTCCAATCAAAAAAGAATGAAATTAGACATCAATTTCAGAAAAAGGTGTGGGAAATTTACTGAGATAAGCAAATGATTGAATGATAAAGAAACAATTACATGAAAGTAGACAAAGTTTCTCTATATTAGCATTCCAAATGATTGAAATAGATACTCTTCCTTCATGGAGGGTGAGCATAAACCCTCACCCCTAACATATGAGTGGGCTGCACAGCATGACTTCCATCCAAAGAGGACAGTGTGGGAAAGGCAAATAAAAGAGAGACTTTAAGGTGGAGAAATCTGACAAACTAACTCTACCTTTGTCACCTGATCAAGGTCAGCATCAACAGTGATAAAGTGTGTTCATAATATGTATTTGCCCTTCATATAATGTGGTTAGTATAGACTTTAACTCCCTGGTCCTCCTCCCATAAACCCGGAGCCCCAGTCTAAGCATGAGAAACACATCAGCTAAATCCCAGTCCAGGGACATTCTACAATGCACCTGACTGGTGCTTCTCAGAACTGCTGCAGTCATCTAAAAGAAAGAAGATCTGAGAAACTCTCAGGGCCAAGAGCAGTCTTAAGAAGATATGACAACTCAATGAAAAATAGGATCCTAGGTGAGATACTGAAACAAAAAAAAAGACATCAATTTTTAAAAATCTGAATAAAGAATGGACTGTAAAAATACCTAGGAATAAACATAAAAAGGAATGTAAAGGACCTATAAAATGAAAACTACAAAGCATTATTAAAAATAGAAAAAGACACAATGAAGTGGAAAAATATCCCTTGTTCTTGGATAGGAAGAATAAATATAGTTAAAATGACCATATTACCCAAAGCAATATACAAATTTAATGCAATTCCTATCAAAAATCGAATGTCATTTTTTAAAGACATAGAACATAAAATCATCAGGTTCATATAGAACCATAAAAAAACCTAAATAGAGACCTGAAGATGGCAGCGGAGTAGGCAGATGCACAGACTCCCAGCTCACACCACTGAACTGAATTGTAAATTAATTTATGAACAATCAGCATGAAAAACCAAATCTGGACTACAAGAACAGCTCTCAAAAACCAAGGGGCAGGCCTGATCTGTGGTGGCGCAGTGGATAAAGCGTCGACCTGGAAATGCTGAGGTCACCGGTTCGAAACCCTGGGCTTGCCTGGTCAAGGCACATATGGGAGTTGATGCTTCCAGCTCCTCCCCCCTTCTCTCTCTGTCTCTCTCTCTCCTCTCTCTCTCTCTCTGTCTCTCTCTCTCCTCTCTAAAAATGAATAAATAAATAAATAATTAAAAAAAAATCAAGGGGCTAAGAAGAAGCCACACAAACCTGGTAGTGCCTGAATCTCCCCTGCTTACAGGAATGGGGGGGGGGCTGAGGCTGAGAGCCCAGAAGGCATCTCACTCCAAGGAAAAGAGCAGTAAATACTGCTCAAAGCCACTTGCCTGGTGAACAGGTAATGAGGTGTGTTGAAAGGGCTGGTTTGTCTTCCAAAAAGAAAGGGGAGAGAGAAAGACAGATGGTGAGGGGCAGAGAAATGCAGGGGACAGCCTTTAAAGCTAACTCATTCAGTGCTGGAGGTGGCCATAGCTGGGGGAGGGGCTAATCCTTCCACAAAGCAAAATACAAAGTGCTTCCAGGTCATATATCCAAACATCTCTCCAGCTACAATCAGCACAACAAGACACAGCTGAAAACAAGAAGTGGGGAGGAGGGGCAGTAACTCAGGTCTCCATGGAGATCTGAGATACACCTCCCCCTACTGAAGCTGAGAAAGCAACCCGCCCCCAGAGAGATTAACAGGCAGAAGAGGACTTCAGAGCCTCAGGTTTACCCACTGTATTCCTGGATACTGTTTCAAATAAGCCCCCTGCTGAGATCAGCAAACAAGACAATCATCTGTTAAGAAAACAAACAAATCAAGACTTCAAAGTGGCCGAAAGCCAAAAGTGGATTACAAATAATAGCTGATGCCAACCCAAGAAGACCTAGAAATAACACAATTGAAAACTGGAGGCAGATAACACCAATCCTAGACTCAACCAGCACTACAAAAAAACACCCTAATACACAGATAAAATGAGAAGACAGAGAAGTGCAATCCAAATGAAACCACAAGAGAAACATCCAGGAAATGAACTGAGTGATATGGAAATAATCAAACTTCCAGATGCAGAGTTCAAAATAATGATTGTAAGGATGCTTAGGGAAATTAAATCAACAATGGATGGTCATTACAAACACCTAAATAAAAAAATAGCAAGTATAGAAAAATATTGAAATATTAAAAAGAATCAGTCAGAGATGACAAATACAATATCAGAAATGAAGAATACAATGGAAGGAATTAAAAACAGGATGAATGAAGCTGAGGATCGAATCAGCAAGTTGGAGAACAACTGGAACGAAGGCATGAAATCAGAGAAAAAAAAGAAAAGAAACTCAAAAAGTCTGAGGAAACACTTAGAGAGCTCCGTGACAACATAAAGAGAAATAACATCCACATTATAGGGGTTCCTGAAGAAGAAGAGAAAGAACAAGGGATAAAGACTTTGTTCAATCATATCATAGCTGAAAACTTCCCTAAATTAATGAAGAAGAAAATCTCACAAGTTTAAGAAGCACAGAGAACTCCATTAAAGAGAAACCCAAAGAAATCTACACCAAGACACATGATAATAAAAATACCAAAGCTAAGTGATAAAGAAAAAATATTAAAAACTGATAGAGAAAAAAAGGCCATCACCTACAAAGGAGCCCCCATAAGGATGACATCTGACTTCTGAACAGTAACACTTGAGGACAGAAGGGAATGGCAACAAATATTCAAAGTAATGCAGAACAACAACCTACAACCAAGACTACTTTATTCAGCAAGGCTATCATTTAAAATTGAAAGAGAGGTGAAAAGCTTCCCAAACAAAAAAAAATTCATTACAACCAAACCAATGCTGAATGAAATGTTAAGGGCCATGTTGTAAACAGACCAAAGTGGGAAAAGAGTATAGCAAAAGAAGAATACAGCTTTAAAGAATAAAATGGCAATAAACAACTACATGTCAATAATAACCTTAAATGTAAATGGATTAAATGATCCCATCAAAAGACATAGGGTAACTGCATGGATAAGAAAACAGTACCCGTACATATGCTGTCTACAAGAGACACACATTAAAACAAAAGATGCAAATAGACAGAAAATAAAAGAATGGAAAGAAAACATTTCATGCAAATGGAAATGAAAAAAAAGCTGAGGTACCAATACTTATATCAGACAAAATGGACTTTAAAACAAAGAATATAGTAAGAGATAAAGAAGGCCACTACATAATAATAAAGGGAGCAATCCAACAGAAAGATATAACTATTATAAATATCTACACACCTAATATAGGAGCACCTAAATATATAAAGCAGACTTTGATGGATATAAAGGGTGAGATCAACAGTAATACTATCTATAATAGTAGGGGATTTTAACACCCCACTAACATTACTAGATAGATCCTCAAAAAAATTAACAAAGAAAGAGTAGACTTAAAGGACACACTAGATCGACTCAATTTAATAGATATATTCAGAATCTTTCACCCTAAAGCAGCAGAATATACATTCCATTAAAGTGCTCGTGGTACATTCTCTAGGTTAGACCATGTGTTAGGGCACAAAAGCGTTCTCACATATTTAAGAAGATTGAAATAATATCAAGCACTTTCTCTGATCACAATGGCATGAAACTAGAAATCAAAAACAGAAAAGCTCAAAAATTCTCAAACACATGGAAACTAAATAGCAGGTTGTTAAATAATGAATGGATTAAGAATGAGATCAAAGAAGAAATAAAAAAATTCCTAGAAACAAATGATAATGAGCATATAACAACTCAAAATTTATGGGACATAGCGAAAGCAGTACTGAGAGGGAAGTTCATAACACTACAGCCACACTTCAAGAAGCTAAAATAAGCTCTGATAAACGATTTAAACCTGCATCTAAAAGAACTAGAAAAAGAACAGCAAGTAAAGCCCAGATGTAGTAGAAGGAAGGAAATAATAAAGATCAGAAAAGAAATAAATGACATAGAGGCTAAAGAAACAATACAGAGAATCAATGAAACTAGGATCTGGTTCTTTGAAAAGATAAACAGGATCGATGAGCCTTTAACTAGACTCACCAAGAAAAAGAGAGAGAGGACTCAAATAAATAAAATTAGAAATGAGAGTGGAGAAATAACAACTGACACAAAAGAAATACAAAACATTGTAAGAAAATACTATGAAGAACTGTATGCCAAAAAACTAGACAACCTAGATGAAATGGAAAAATTCCTTGAAATATACAATCTTCCAAAAATCATTATGGAAGAATCAGAAAACCTAAACAGACCAATTATGCCAAATGAGATCAAAGCATTTATCAAAAAACTCCCAACAAAGAAAAGTCCTGGGCCAGATGGCTTCACAAATGAATTCAACCAAATATTCAAAGAAGAACTAACTCCTATTCTTCTCAAGCTATTTCAAAAAATTCAAGAGGAAGGAAGACTTCCAAGCTCCTTTTATGAGGTGAGCATAATTCTGATTCCAAAGCCAGGCAAAGACAACACAAAGAGAGAAAATTATACGCCAATATCCCTGATGAATATAGATGCTAAAATCCTCAACAAAATATTAGCAAACCGGATCCAACAATATATGGAAAAAATCATACACCATGATCAAGTGGGATTTATTCTGGGGAGGCAAAAATGTTACAATATTCGCAAATCAATCAATGTGATTCATCACATAAACCAAAGGGAGGAGAAAAACCACATGATCATTTCAATAGATGCAGAAAAAGCATTTGATAAAATCCAGCACTAATTCATGATCAAAACTCTCAACAATGTGGGAATACAAGGAACATACCTCAGCATGATAAAAGCCATCTATGACAAACCCAAAGCTAACATCATACTCAATGGGCAATAATTAAAAGCAATCCCCTTAAGATCCGGAACATGGCAGGGGTGCCCTCTTTCACCAGTCTTATTCAACATAGTCCTGCAAGTCCTAGCCACAGCAATCAGACAAGAAGAAGAAATAAAAGGCATTCAAGTTGGAAAGTAAAGCTATCATTATTTGCAGATGATGTGATATTTTATATAGAAAACCTTAAAGTCTCAATAAAAAAACTACTGGACCTGATAATTGAATTCAGCAAGGTGGCAGGATATAAAATTAATACTCAGAAATCAGAGGCATGTTTATACACCATTATGAACAGTCAGAAAGAGAAATTAAGGAAACAATCCCTTTCACTATTACAACCAAATAAATAAAGTACCTAGGAGTACATTTATCCAAGGAGACTAAAGATTTGTACTCGGAAAATTATACAACATTGATAAAAGAAATCAAGGAAGATACAAACAAGTGGAAGCATATACCGTGCTCATGGTTAGGAAGAATAAACATCAATAAAATGTCTATATTACACAAAGCAATTTATAAATTCAATGCAATACCAATGATATACTTTAAAGATATAGATTACATATTCCAAAAATTTATATGAAACCAAAAGACAACACGAATAGCCTCAGCAATCTAAAAAAGAAGAATAAAGAGGGAGGTATCACACTTCCTAATATCAAGCTAAACTAATACAAGGTCATTGTACTCAAAACAGCCTGGTACTGGCATAAGAACAGGCACATAGATCAATGGAACAGAACAGAGAACCCAGAAATAAACCCACAGCTCTATGGACAACTGATATTTGACAAAAAAGGTAAGGGCATACAATGGAGTAAAGACAGCCTCTTTAATAAATGGTGTTGGGAAAATTGGAGAACAACCTGCAAAAAAAAAACAAAAAACAAAAACAAACAAACAAACTAGAACACCATCTTACAGCATTCACAAAAATAAACTCAAAATAGATAAAAGACTTAAATGTAAGCCATAAAACCATAAGCATCTTAGAAGAAAACATAGGCAGTAAGCTCTTCGATATCTCTCGCAGCGATATATTTGCTGATTTATCTCCACAGGCAAGGGAAATAAAAGATAGGATAAACAAATGGAACTATATCAAACTAAAAAGCTTTTTCACAGCCAAAGACAATAAGAACAGAATACAAGGACAAACTACACAATGGGAGAACATATTTGAAAGTATGTCTGATAAGGGGTTAATAACCAAAATTTATAAAGAACTTGTAAATCTCAACACTAGAAAGACAAACAATCCAATCTAAAAATGGGCAAAAGAAATGAATAGACACTTCTCCAAAGAGGACATACAGACGGCCAATAGGCATATGAAAAAATGCTCAACATCACTAATCATTAGAGAAATGCAAATTAAAACTACAATGAGATATCACCTCACACTGGTCAGAATGGTGCTCATCAACAAAACAACACAGAATAAGTGCTGGCGAGAATATGGAAAGAAGGGAACCCTCCTGCACTGCTGGTGGGAATGCAGACTGGTGCAGCCTCTGTGGAAAACAGTATGGAGATTCCTCAGAAAATTGAAAATCTAACTGCCTTTTGACCCAGCTATCCCACTTTTAGGAATATACCCCAAGAACACCATAGCACTGTTTGAAAAGAAGAAATGCACCCCCATGTTTATGAAAGCATTGTTTACAGTAGCTTAGATCTGGAGATGGCCCAAGTGTCTGTCAGAGGACGAGTGGATTAAAAAGCTTTGGTACATATATACTATGTAATACTACTCAGCCATAAGAAATGATGTCATCAGATCATTTACAATAACATGGATGGACCTTGATAATATTATACAGAGTGAAATAAGTAAATCAGAAAAAAAGTAAGAACTATTTGAACCCATACATAGATGGGACATAAAAATGAGACTCAGAGACATGGACAAAAATGTAATGGTAACAGTTTGTAAGGTGGGGCAGTAGGGAGGGGGTGAGGAAGGAAAGAGAGGGTGTGGAGGGAGGGGAGGGGCACAAAGAAAACCAGATAGAAGGTGATGGAAGACAATTTGATTTTGCATGAGGGGTATGCAGCATAATCAAATGTCAAAGTAATCTGGAGATGTTTTCTCAGAACATATGTACCCTGATTTATCAATGTCACTGCATTAAAATTAATAAAAATAAGATAAAAAAAGAAAATTCAAATTAACTCAATGTAATAGATAAAATGACTTCTTTTTACTAAAAAAAATAATAATAATAAAAAAAACCAAATAGCGAAAGTAATCCAAAAGGAAAAAAATGAAGCTGGGGGCATTAAAATACCTGACTTCCAATTATACTACAGAGCCACGATAATCAAAACAGCATGGTATTGGCAGAAAAATAGAAACACAGACCAATGGAACAGAATAAAGAGCCCAGAAATGAAAGCACATATATATGGTCAAATCATCTTAGATATAGGAGCCAAAAACACACAATGAATAAAAGAAAGCCTCTTCAATAAATGGTGCTGGGAAAACTGGAAAGCCACATGCAAGAATAAAACTCAACTGCAGTTTGTCCCCTTGCACTAAAATTAATTAAAAATGGATCAAAGACCTAAATATAAGATCTGAAACAATAAATTACATAGAAGAAAACATAGGTACTAAACTCATAGACCTTGGTCATAAAGAACATTTTATGAATTTGACTCCAAAAGCAAGAGAAGTAAAGGCAACAGTAAATAAATGGGATTATATCAGACTAAGAAGCTTCTTCACAGCAAAAGAAACTGACAACAAAACAAACAGCCAACTAAATGGGAGATGATATTTCTAAACAACAGCTCGATAAAGGCCTAATATCAAAATATACAAAGAACTCACAAAACTCAATAACAAACAAGCAAACAATCCAATAAAAAAAATAGGAAGACGACATGAACAGACATTTCTCCCAAGAAGAAATATACAAATGGTCGAAGGATATGCAAAAAGATGCTTATCTTCATTAGCTATTAGAGAAATGCAAATAAAAACTACAATGAGATACCATCTTACACCTGTTTGGTGAACTATTATCAACAAGACAGGTAATAACAAGTGTTGGAGAGGCTGTGGAGAAAAAGAAACCCTCATTCACTGCTGATGGGAATGTAAAGTAGTACAACCATTATGAAAAAAAGTATGATGGTTCCTCAAAAAATTAAGAATAGAACTACCATATGACCAGCAATCCCTCTACTGGGTATATACTCCCAAAACTCAAAAACATTGGTAAAGACACATGTACCCCATGTGCATTGTTCACAGTGGCCAAGACATGGAAACAACCAAAAAGCCTTTCAATAGAGTATTGGATAAAGACATTGTGGTACATATATACTATGGAATACTTACTCAGCCATAAGAAATGATGACATAGGATCATTTACAACAACATGGATGGACCTTGATAACATTATACTGAGTGAAATAAGTAAATCAGAAAAAAACTAGAAACTGTATGATTCCATACATAAGTGAGACACAAAATTGAGACTCGTGGACCTATAAGAGTGCAGTGGTTATCAGGGGGAGGGGAAGGAAAGAGAGGAGGGTGATGGGGTATGGGAGGGGCATAAAGAAAACCAAATAAAACGTGACAGAGGACAATTTGACTTTGAGTGATGGGTATACAACATAATCAAACGTCAAAATGATCTGGAGATATTTTCTCTAAATCTATGTACTCTAGTTGACCAATGTCACCTTGTTAAAATTAATTGTCTAAATAAAATATAAAAAAAGAATGTTGCTTGATATCAGTGGCAGTTGTGGTTTTCAACTTTTTTAAATAAAAACATTTATTTTCAAAAGAGAAAGAAAAATTTTAAATAAAATAAAAAATGTAAGAATAAAAATGTAAAATCTAAGTATAATGCAATTCAAATGGAACAAAGAGAAATAAGTAAAAGGAAAGAAGAAAAAACGAGAAAAGGAATTTTTTTTTTCAGTTTTGAGAATTTACTTCTTTCTTTATCCAGTAGCTGTCACTATACTGCAGGTTTTGGCTCTGTGTAATGATGTAGGCCTAGCCACAGTCTTGTTGGTGGATGGGGCTTGTTGTTAATGCTTTACAGTTGAAGCTTTATGGCTTTGCACTCTTATGGCTTTGCAGTCTTATGGCTCTAGCAATGGAGGTCTCAGATCTCCTGGCCACTACACTTCACATTCCAACAGACCAGGGGATAAAATGTGGGCACTTCTGCCTCTCAGGGGATAGAGTGGTCCCAGAGAGTCAGCTGTGGGGGATTCACTACAGCCAATCTTTGTCCCACTATAGGAGGGAGGTGGTACTTGGGAGGCTGAAGTGCCACACTTTGGTACTCTCTGACACTGCCAAGAGGATGGACTGTGGGTAGAACACAGGTTGCATGGAGCTGCACACTGTGAGCTGATTGCACTTGAATGCCAAGCTTTGAACTCCACAGGTTTAATGTGCTCAGATTGAGCCCTCCCCAGCACCACACCAGATGAACTCTGTGGGCTAAATGCATTCCAATCCAGTGAGCTCTGTAGGTTGTGCATGCACCCAACACCAGTAATCACAACTGAAATTCAGCTATGTGGGTAGACCACAGCAACCCTAGCTATGTCCCTGCTTTCAATTGTGCTCACCTTAATTCAACTCATTCCCCTCTTCCCCTAAGTCTCTCCACCTCTTCTGGCTCCAAAACAAAATCCAAGCTAAACATGCCTCTCTCCCTCAGATCAGCAAGGAAAGAAATATTTGGTCCTCTGGCTTCTCTTCTTTCCAGAGTCCACCATGCAAGCATTTTACTTTCTGGCCCCCTTTTCAACTTGTCCCACCTTCATTCCCTTTGGTGTGTGGATTTTTCAGGCACAGCTTCAAGCTCAGATGGGTATCCTTCACTGCATTACAGTTGTTCAATTTGTTGAAATTTCAAGGGCAGAGATCAGGAGTATCTTTCATGCTGATATTTCTTTGACGTCACTCTGCCTTTGAGGATATAATCTTAAAAACAGTTTTATTGAAGTATATTTGACATACAAAAATCCCCATAAAATGTAAACTTGATAACTTTTGACACATGTATATATCCAGGAAGCCATCACCACCATAAAGATAATGATCATATTCACCATCCCCAAAGATTCTTCATAGCCATTTGTAACTCTCCTTCCCCCCTTCCTTGTATCACCACCCCCAAGTAACCACTTTTCTACTTTCTGTCACAATAGATTATTTTGCATTTTAAAAGTTTTATATAATTACATAGGAGTGGAATGCCTATATCACATGGTAAGTGTACATTTAACACTTTAAGAAACTGCCAAACTTTTCAAAAATGGTTGTACCATTGTGCATTCCTATCAGGTGTATAATGAGAGTTCAGTGTTCCACATCCTCACTAACACTCATTATGGTTAGTCTTTAATATTGTAGACATTCTAATAGTTCTGTAGTGCTATTTCATTGTAGTTCTCATTTGCACTTTTAAACACTAATAATATTGAGCTTCTATTCATGTAATTTGGGATAGTTAAGGTTTTTTTTGGGGGGGGTGTTTGTTTAGACAGAAGAAAAAAGAAATAAGATCATCAAATTGTAGTTGTGTCATTTTAATATGTTCACTGATTGCTTTTCATATGTGCCTTGATGGGGGGCTCAAGTGAAACTAGTGACCCCCTTGCTCAAGCCAGCCACCTTGGGCTCCAGCAATCCTGGGTTTCAAGCCAGCAACCTTAAGGCTCAAACCAATGACCCTGGGATCATGTTGATGATTCTACACTGAAGCCAGTGACCCTGCACTCAAACTGGCAACCCTACACTCAAGGTGGCAAACCTGTGCGCAAGCCCACAAACTGGCACTCAAAAAGATGAGCCCATGTTCAAGCCAGAGACCTCAGGGTTTCAAACCCGAGACCTCAATGTCCCAGGTCAACACTCTATCCACCACTGGTCAGGCAATATCTAATATCTTTGTCTTTTGGAGAGGTGTTAAATCCTCTGCTTATTTTTTTATTGTATTGCTTTATTCCCTCTTACTGAGTATTATATATTGTGAATTCAAGATCTTTATCAGAGATTTGATTTGAGAATATTTTATATCAACATGTATGTTCTCTTGTCACTCTATTAACAATGTATTTCAAGAACAGAAGATTCTAATTTGAATAAATTCCAATTCATCAATATTTTTATTAATGGAATGAGCTTTTTTGCTGTATCTAAGCAGTTGTTGACTAACTAATAGTAATAAATATGTTCATCTGTGGTTTTTTCTATATTTCTAGATTTACCTTTCAATATAGGCTTATGATTCATTTCAAATTACTCTTATATAATTTGAGATATGGATTGAAATTTGTTTTTTGAATATGGATGTCTAATTGTTCCAGTCACAATTATTGAAAAGACAATTTCTCCATTCTTCTCTTTTTTTTTTTGCAACTTCATGAAAAATCAGTTGTCAGTATATTTATATATGTTTGAGTCTATTTCTGCACTCTATCCTGTTCCATTGATATACTTCTATCATCATGCAATATCACACTGTACCGATTATTTCCACTTTATAATAAACCTTAAAATCAAGTAATATAACCCCTCTGTCTATGTTCTCTTCTTTTATAGTTCTTTTAGCTATGTAGGTCCTGTCCTTTTTCATATGAATATTGGAAGTAAACTGCCATTACTTATTTGTTTATTTATTTATTTTGAGAGAGGCAGGGAGAAAGACAAGAACATCAAGCTGTTCCTGTATGTGCCCTGAAAAGAGAATCAAACCAGCAACCTCTATGCTCCAGGACAATACTCCAACCTATCCAGCCACGGCTTAATTTTTATTGATTTTAGAGAGACAGAAGAAAGGAGAGAGAGAGAAGGGGGAAGGAAAACATTCATTTGTTCTTCTACTCAGTCATGCATTCTTTGGTTGCTTCTCATGTGTGCCCTGACTGGAGATCAAGCCCATAACCTTGTCATTTCAGGAAGATGCTCTTAACAGACTAAACTAACTGACCAGGACCTCAAACTGCCAATATTTTTAAAGTTTTATGAATTTTGGTAAGGACTGCATTAAAAATATCAATAAATTTGGAAAGAATTGCCATCTTAACCTCAAATCTTTCAATCCTTGAACAAGAAATATATGTTCATATATTTAGGTCACAATTAATTTATATTTGCAATGTTTTGTAGTGTTCATTGTATAGATAGTCTACATATTTTTTACTTATGTCTCTAAACATTCATATTTTCTAAGGTACTTTAAATTGCAGTGTTTTATTTCAATATACAAATATTCATTGCATAATATAAAAAATTGATTTTTTTATATTGATCTTGTATTCTACTTTCTTGCTAAACCCAATTATTAGTTCTAGAAGCATTTCAGGGATGGGGGGATGATAGAATATTTTGCATAGACTGTTTTGTGGTATTTTAATATAATTTTACTCTTCTTTTCCAATTGGTAGGTCTTTCTTTCCCTTGTTGCACTAGACAAAATTTTAAGTACAGAGTTGGACAACTTCCACTAACAACCCTTACTTACACTGTGATATCATTAGTCTTGGCTTCAGTTTCTTATACGCAAGCATCCAGCAAAACTTCCATGTGGGAATATATCCCTTATCCTCCCCTACACTGCTAAAATCCAAACTTGGATACTACACCTACAAAGATTAACGCAATCCTTAGGTTTGAAACAAGACAAGGATACTCAAAGGGACAAGTTTATTCATTAAAGTCTTAATAGGCAAAATCAGTGATTGCAGATTGAGAAACAGAAAACTGAGGAGAGCTATGTGGACACTAGGAAAAAGAGATTGATGGAAAAGTTTCCTGATTATAGCCAAAAAGCAGATAGATGATCTTCATGTTGCATGAGTGAAATTTGTAGGTGGGTAGTGGGATAAATCACATCACCTCTCTATGTAGACTTTAATAAATTCATGTTACCTTGGAATGATTTTAAGTAAGACATACCAACATTAGTTAGTGATGAAGAGTGGAAGAAAACAGAATGAACCACTGAATAGAATGGACATAGGGAATAGCTTGGAGGAAATACCTTCTCTCTGCCTTGTGACTCATCAGAATTGAACATGGGAAGATAATAAGGGGTGGAAGGTCAGTTTGGAGGGCTATTTAGGGGTGCTAAAGAAAAACCTCCTTTATCCAACCAGACCTTTTTTTTTTTTTTTCTTTTTAATGACCCGCATCATATAGTTTTCTTTTTTTTTTTTTTTCATTTTTCTGAAGCTGGAAACAGGGAGAGACAGTCAGACAGACTCCCGCATGCGCCCGACCGGGATCCACCCGGCATGCCCACCATGGGGCGACGCTCTGCCCACCAGGGGGCGATGCTCTGCCCATCCTGGGCGTCACCATGTTGCGACCAGAGCCACTCTAGCGCCTGGGGCAGAGGCCACAGAGCCATCCCCAGCGCCCGGGCCATCTTTGCTCCAATGGAGCCTTAGCTGCGGGAGGGGAAGAGAGAGGCAGAGAGGAAAGCGTGGCGGAGGGGTGGAGAAACAAATGGGCACTTCTCCTGTGTGCCCTGGCCGGGAATCGAACCCGGGTCCTCCGCACGCTAGGCCGACGCTCTACCGCTGAGCCAACCGGCCAGGGCCTCCAACCAGACCTTTTTGGTTCTCCAGCATCCCTCCCCATCAGGATGGTGCATTGTGAGATGTCTAAACTGTGTCTTGGTCTCCCCAACATATTCTCTCCCACCACAGGCATGTGAGGATTGTGTTTTGTGATGCCTAAAACTCTCCTCCAGGGCTACCATTGCCTGGGTGATTGCCTTGCTGACCAATCAAGCTGAAGTTTTTGGCCTCTCATTGTCTTGGGGAGGGGTGTGTGTGTGTATATATATATATATATTTCAGAAAATCTGGACTACATCACTGGGAGGTACTAACGTGGTAAAGGGGACCAGGAAATCACAAAATCCTAGCACAGTTATGCAATGATGGGCCCCAAGCACCTAAGGGAGAAAGAAAAAGAAAATGCTCTGTCAACCCAGGTCCAGAGGTAGTGTCAGGGTTAGATAACCTCACCCATGCTCTTTCTCTTCTTCCCCATTGTAACACTGGTGGCCAAGGCCAGACAGGTTCCCATTGAATTCAGGCAGACAGTAGAGGCACTGCAATGAAAGAAAGTGTCGGGCCATACCTGTTTATTGAAGGCTCGCAAGGACAGGAGAGCAAATAAACAACAAAAAGGAAAGAGCTAATAAACAAAGGAAAATCTGCTATTTGCAGTAAGGGCAAGAGAGCAAAGAAAACTGCACCTCACAGTGGCAGGAAAACAGTCTGGGAGAATCCCCGCCCGGGGGAAGCACCCTAGCCCTATACAGGCTATGCAGGCGTGCCTCTGCCACAGTGTCATGCACTTATCAAGCAAAGTGCTTGCAGCTGGTAGACCCACTAGCAAGCCTAACACAGCTGCCCCACACCTTTTAACAACCGCCATAAGACTTCTATCCTTGCCAGGCACATATCCTCTTCAAACTGCACCCTCTCTCCTGAAGCTCTTGTTTCTACCCACCCTCTTCCCCAAAACGAACGTCCTTCTGTGCTCAATCTATTGCATTTCAGGTGCCCAAGTAAACCATGGAAGTAAAAAGACCCTTTCAAAGGAGTTGGTGGGGAGGCCTCTCTAAAATCTCCCATCACTTTGATTAAATCTCAGAAAGTGGGAGGGCCAACACTACATGACTATTATCACAGGTGAAAAATGGAGCTGCATCAAAATGAGCCAAAGCAGGACCAAAAGATCATAGAGAAGCCAATCACTTCAAGTGATGACCTGTGCCGCCAGGACTTCAGGGTTTCTTCTATGGAAATGATTAAAATAGAAATTACCTGCTACGAGAAGATGCATGTCTCTAAGAGGTTTTTTATGGTAAGGAAGGAAGGAAAGGCAGGTGAGTGAGAAGGAAGGGATGTGGGTCCTGTGAGATAGAGACCACACTGTCAGGTGGACATTGGGTATAAGGACTTGGTGATGACTGAGTACTAAAGTCAAATCTGCTCCTGAAGTCTTTATTTCTTTGTGATAAATGTCCAATAACATAATTTCTTGGAAGTAAATTGCACATTCAGTTTTATTAGAAACTGCAAAACTGTCTTTCAGATTGACTGTACCATTTTATATTGCCACCAGCAATATATTGTGTGATAGTTTTTCCACATCTTCACTAGTACTTGGTGTTGTTGCTATTTGTTTTAGCTGTTATGATAAGTATATAGTAATATCTCATTATAGTTTTAATTTGGATTTCTTTAATGGCCAATGATGGTGACGATCTCTTCATGTGTTTGTCATCTGTGGTTTCTCTTTGCTTCTTCACAGTGACTAGAGCTTCCAGTACTATGTTGAACGAAAGCAGACATGTTCACCTTGTTCCTAATCTTAGGGGAAAAGCATTCAGTCTTTCATCTTTAAATACAATTCTATCTGAAGCTTTTTTTGGATGTTCTTTATCAACTTACACTAATTTCCCTCTATTACTCATTTGTTGAACATTTTTATCATTCATGGGTATCGGGTTTTGTCAAATGCTTTCTCTACCTCAAATTGCTATGTATATGATTTTCTTCAGTTTATTAATATGATGGATTATAATGATTGATTTTCAAATGTTAAACCAGACATTTTTTTCTCCTTTTAATTTAAATTTTTAAATTATTACTTTATTGTGTTGACATGGTTTCAAGTGTCTTATGCAATACAACACCCTCAAACCCACACATAATTACCACCATGCCCCATGCAAAGTCTATTTTCATTTACATCTCAACTCCCATTGCTCCCTCCCCCTCCTTTCCTTCTGAGAATTGCTACCCTGTTACCGGTATCTATGTGTTATGTATATATAATTTGGCAAAACTCTTCACTTTCTTTTATCTCATCCTCTCATCCCCCTTCTCTCTCACAGCTGTCTAACTGTTCCTTGTGATCCAGCCTCTGTTTCTATTTTGTTCCTCAGCTTATTGTGTTCATTAGATTTCATATATATAAGAAAACATATGGTATTTATCTTTCTCCACCTGGTTTATTTCACTTAGCATAATAATCTCCAGGTCCATTCATGCCATGACAAAAGTTAAGGTTTTTTCTTTTTCATGTCTGCATAGTATTCCATTGTGTGAATGTACCACAGCTTTTTTATCCATTTGTCCACTGATGGACACTTGGGCTATTTCCATATCTTGGTTATTGCAAACAATGCTGCAATAAATGTGGGGATGCATAACTTTTTTTGAATTACTGTTTTGGGATACTTAGAATATATTACTAAAAGTGGAATAGCTGAGTCATAAGGCAGTTCCATTTTTAATTTTTTGAAGAAACACCATACTGTTTTACACAGTGGCTGCACAAGTCTGTATTCCCACCAGCAGTGCAGGAGGGTTCCCTTTTCTCCACACCCTCACCAGCACTTATTGTGTGTTGAATTGTTAATGAGCGCCATTCTGACAAGTGTGAGGTGGTATCTCATTGTGGTTTTAATTTGCGTTTCTCTAATGATAGGGACATTGACCATTTTTTAATATGCCTACTGGCCATCTCTATGGCCTCTTTGAAAAGTGTCTATTCAGGTCTTTAGCCCATTTTTTAATTGAATTGTTTACATTCCTGGTGTTGAGTTTTAGAAGTTCTTTATAAATTTTGGTTATTAACACTTTATCAGACCTACCAGTAATTATTTCTCCCATTGAGTGTGTTGTCTTTTTATTTTTTTATAGATTTTAATTTATTGTGCTTACATAGATTCAAGTGTCCCACCAAATATATCTCCCATCCAACCCCGTGTTCCCCTCAACAATTCCTTTGTCCCCTCTCCCCAATACCTTCTCCCTTCACTCCAGGAATTGCTGTTCTGCTCTCTATAATGCTATTATGTATATATAAATTCACTAATCTCTTTTCCTTCTCTGATCCAATCCTCTCATCCCCTTTCTCTCTGACCGTTTTCTCTCTTGTCCGTTTGATCCCACCTCTGCCTCTATTCTGTTCCTCAGTACACATTGTTCATTAGATTTCTCAAATGAGTGAGATCATATGATATTTTTCTTTTTCTGCCTGGCTTATTTCACTTCGCATAATAGTTTCCAGGTCCATCCCTATTGTTGCAAATGTTAAGATTTCTTTCTTTTTCACAGCCATTTAGTATTCCATTGTGTATATGTATCAATGCTTTTTAATCCACTCATCCACTGATGGACACTTGGGCTGTTTCCAGATCTTGGCTATTGTAAACTATGCTGCAATAAACATTAGGGTGCATTTCTTTTTTTTTGAATCAATGATTTGGTATTCCTAGGATATATTCCTAAAAGTGGGATGGCTGGGTCAAAAGACAGTTCCATTTTTAATTTTTTGAGGAATCTCCATACTCTTTCCACAGTAGCTGCCCCAGTATGCATTCCCACCAGCACTGCAGAAGGGTTCCCTTTTCTCCACATCCCCACCAGCACTTACTATGTGTTGTTTTGTTAATGAGCCTCATTCTTACAGGTGTGAGGTCATATCTCACTGTGGTTTTAATTTGCATTTCTCTAATGATTACTGATTTTGAACATTTTTTTTATCTGCCTATTGGTCATCTATATGTCCTCTTTGGAGAAGTCTCTATTCATTTCTTATGCCCATTTTTTGATTAGATGGTTTACCTTTTTGGTGTTGAGTTTAACAACTTCTTTATAAATTTTGGTTATTAACCACTATCAGATGTATTGTTGAATATGTTCTCCCATTGTGTGGTTTGTCTTTTTATATTGATCATACTATCTTTAGCTGCAAAAGCTTTTCAGCTTGATATAGTCCCATTTGTTCATCCTGTCCTTTATTTCACTTGCCTGTGGAGATAAATCAGCAAATAATTTACTGAGAGAGATGTCATAGAGCTTACTGCCTTTGTTTTCTTCCAAGATGATTATGGTTTTACAACACACATTTAAGTCTTTTATCCATTTTAAACTTATTTTTGTGAATGGTGTAAGTTGGTGGTCTAGTTTCATTTTTTTGCAAGTAGCTGTCCAATTTTCCCAACACCATTTGTTAAAGAGACTGTCTTTACTCCACTGTATGCCTTTACCTTCTTTGTCAAATATCAATTGTCCATAAAGGTGTGGGTTTCTTTCTGGGTTCTCTGTTCTGTTCCATTGATCTATATGCCTGTTCTTATGCCAATACCAAGCTGTTTTGAGTACAATGGCATTGCAGTATAACTTGGTATCAGGAAGTGTGATACCACTCACTTTATTCTTCTTTTTCAAGATTGCTAAGGCTATTTGTGTTCTTTTTTGGTTCCATATAAATTTTTGGAATATGTGTTCTATATCTTTGAAGTATGCCATTGGTATTTTAATAGGAATTGTATTGAACTTATAAATTGCTTTGGGTAATATAGACATTTTAATGATGTTTATTCTTCCTATCCATGAACATGGTATATAATTCCACTTGTTTCTGTCTTCCTTGATTTCTTTTATCAATGTTGTATAATTTTCCGAGTACAAGTCTTTAGTCTCCTTGGTTAAATGTACTCCTAGTTACTTTATTCTTTTGTTGTTGTTGCGGTAGTGAAGGGACTGTTTTCTTAATTTCTCTTTCAGAGAGTTCATTGTTAGTGTATAAAAATGCTTCTGATTTCTGAATATTAATTTTATATCCTGCCACCTTGCTGAATTCATTTATTAGATCCAATAGATTTTGACTGAGACTTTAAGGTTCTCTATATACAGTACCATAACATCAGCAAATAATGATAGTTTTACTTCTTCTTTTTCAATTTGAATGCCTTTTATTTTGTTTCCTTCTCTGACTTCTGTGGTTCGGACTTCTAGAATTATGTTTAATAAGGGTGGTGAAAGCAGGCATCCCTGCCTTATTCCTGATCTTAAGGGATTGCTTTTAATTTTTGCCCATTGATTATGATGTTGGCTATGAGTTTGTCATAGATAGCCTTTATCATGTTGAGGTATGTTCCTTTTGCTGAGAGTTTTGATCATAAATGGGTGATTTTTCTGCATCTATTGATATTGTCATGTGATTTTTCTCCTTCCTTTTATTTATGTGATGAATCACATTGATTGATTTGTGAATATAGTACCAGCCGTGCCTCCCCAGAATAAATCCCACTTAATCATGATGTATGATTTTTTTTCATATATTGCTGGATCTGGTTTGCTAATATTTTGTGGAGAATTTTAGCATCTATGTTCATCAGAGATATTGGCCTATAGTTTTCTTTCTTTCTAGTGTCTGCCTGGTTTTGGAATGAGGATTATGGTCACCACATAAAAAGAGCTTGGAAGTCTTCCCTCCTCCTGAATGTTTTGAAATAAATTGAGAAGGATAAAAGT
Organism: Saccopteryx bilineata; assembly: GCF_036850765.1. NCBI lineage: Eukaryota > Metazoa > Chordata > Mammalia > Chiroptera > Emballonuridae > Saccopteryx > Saccopteryx bilineata. The sequence continues at coordinate 89,610,314 of NC_089502.1, forward strand.
TAGTTCTTATTTGAATATTTGGTAGAATTTGCCTATGAAGCCATCTGGCCCAGAACTTTCGTTTGTCGCGAGTTCTTTGATAACTATTTCAGTCTCTTTTGTTGTCATCGGTCTGTTTAGGTTTTCTGATTCTCTCAGCTTGATTTTTGAAAGATTATGTGTTTCAAGGAATCTGTCAGTTTTACCTAGGTTGTCTAACTTTTCATCATACAGTTCTTCACAGTACATTTTCTTACAATCCTTTGTGTTCCTGTTGTGTAAGTTGTTACTTCTCCACTGTCATTTCTAATTTTATTTATTTGAGTCCTCTCTGTTTTTTTGTTGGTGACTCTGCTTAAAGGTTCATCAATCTTGGGAGATGACATCAGAGTAATGGCGGGGTAGGAAGCGATACAGATAAATCTCCCCCAAAACTCAACAAGATCTTCAACCAGAAACAGAAAAACCTATCCTTGGAGCCTCCAGATGTTTCACAATACACCCAAAGGTATGATCGAGCGAAAAATTGGCTAAATATACAACCAAACCCCAAAGGAAATAGGGAGTAAGAAATGCTCCGCCTTCCTCACTACCTAAACAGGGCGGCTTTCACTGGAAACTGAGAATATAGAAACTAATAGATGCAGGCTGTGGCACAAACGGCCGAACCAGGCTGTGGCACGGAGATCCAAGCTGAGGAAAAACTATTCCTGTGACAACCCGGGCAATACAGCTAACACTCGCGCCAAACCCAGACAAAGAAAGACAAGCGGGGCAGCCATTTTACCCAATCTCCTGGTCGGCACACGCAGATAGTGGGCAAGAGATTCCTTCCAAAGCCCTGGGAGTGTGCGCCCGTGTTGTACCACAGAGAGGCAGAGTCAGAGGCCTTTGTGTGGGCCGAAAGTGGTATCTCCAGGCTGCCCCAGCACCCTGGGGGAGCTGCGCATGGGGAGGGAGCGAGAACTAATTCCAACACTGGAACTTTTCCATGCTGGAGGGGGTTTCACTCAGAGGGTGAGGCCGCTGGTCTGATATCCTGGTCTGCGCGTGCAGATAGTGAGCAAGAGATTCCTCTGAGTGCCTCGGCAGTACCTGCCCGTGTTATCCCTCAGAGGGGAAAAGTCAGGGGCCTTTGAGTGGGCCAAAAAGTGGAATCTCGGGCCGCCCCAGTGCCCTAAGAGAGCCGCGCACGGGAAGGGAGAGAGAGCCAATTCCAAGGCTACAATGTTTCAGTGCGGGCAGGGGGGTTTCACTCAGAGGGTGAGACTTCCGGTCTGACATCCTGGTCTGCATGCACAGATAGTGAATGAGAGTTTCCTCCAAGCGCCCCGGGAGTGGGTGCCCGCCCGTGTTACTGGACAGAGTGGCAGAGCCAGAGGTCTTTGAGTGGGCGGAAGCCCCAGCTGATTATGCTAGCAGCTCTGACTGACTAAGCCTTACCCAGAGCCCTGTGCTGAGTGGGAATAGAGTGGGGAGTGGCCAGCTCTTTGAGCCTCTTACTATCCAGGCAGAGGCAGCAGCAACCCCATAGCTGGATTATCAGGCTACTAATTGAGGAAGGAAAGACTAGGAGAGAGGCTCCAGGAACACGGTCTCTCTCACTGTCGGAGCCTATAAATGCTAATGAGCCTCGACTGCCAACGTGATTAAAGCACAATACATGACATCGCCATAGAGACTTATCAACTGCAAACCTCTACCTGAGCGTGCCAAAGGGGCAGAACCCGGGATACAGAGTCACCGACCAGGAAGAGGGAGAGAAAAGAAAAAGCAAGAAGATAACCTCTCAAAATCAAGAATAATCCGCAGACTTTATAACTTATCCCATTTTATTATATTTGTTCGTTTGTTTCTCTTATCTTCATCCTTGATTTTTTTTCTTTTTTCCTCCTCCAATTTGGTCGTTTAACTCTCTACCGGTCTTACACTCTCCTCTCTTTGAACTACACTACCCATAAGTGTTACGTCTCCCATTATCTTTTCTTTCCTCTTCCTTTCTCTCTATGAGGGTTGCACTCCAAAACCCTTAACTCTCTCTCTCTCTCCTCTTTTTTTCTTTTTTCTTCTTTTAGTGGTTCCCTCTTTTTTTTCTCTCTCTCTCTCTTTCTTTTCTCCCTCTATATTAGTTTCTTCCTTCTCCTTTATGTCTCCTCTCATTCAAACCTCAATAACAAACAAATTAACTTATCTGGGACTCAAACTTATGTTTCTGGCATTTTGGGGGGGTTTTACTTCACCTTTTTAACTCACTAGCAGTGCTCCCATCCCTGGCTCTCCATTTTATCAAGCTCTTGTTCCACTAAATACAATAGTAATTTTTTAATTTGTCCCCCCATTTTCCTGTTTCCATCTTATTCCTCTCATCATAACTCTTAGTCAACCAACACCTAAACGCAAATCATTTTATTCTTGATCCAAATTTTTTCATTATTTGCTTTTTGTGGGTTCATACCCAACTTTTTTATTTATTTTTTATTTATATATTTTTTGCCCCTTTATTACTTTTCCACAATTCAGGCCCTCCATTACAGGCATTGTTTGTTCTATTAAATACAATATAATTCACAGTTCAGCACAAGATTTTCTCAAGAAAGAGGGGAGAGGAGTGGAGAGGAGGAAAAAAAAGGGAAGGGAATAATTTCCTTTTTTTAAATTTTTTTAAAATTTTTATTTTATTTTATTTTTCTTTATTTCATTATTAATTTAAAAAAACTTTTTTCGATTTTTTTTAACTTTTTATTCTTTATTAAATCTCATTAATACTATCAACAAAACCACCCTCAGATGCCATTAAGGAAGAAAAAATCGAATATCATGGATACAAAAGAAAGAGAGGTAACACAGATAGATGAGGAAAATTCTATGAAGAAAAAATTTAATATATTGGAAACCTTGGAGCTAAATGACAGAGAAGTCAAGATAAAAATCCTACAAATACTCAGAGATATAAAAGAAAACACAGAAAGGCAATTTAGGGAGCTTAGAAAACAACTCAATGAACACAAAGAATATATGTCCAAGGAAATTGAAACTATAAAAAAAATCAAATAGAGATGAAAAACTCAATTCACGAGCTGAAAAACGAGGTAACAAGCTTAGCTAATAGAACAGGCTGGATAGAACAGAGGATTAGTGAAATAGAAGAAAAGCAACTTGAGGCACAACAGAGAGAAGAAGAAAGAGACTCAAAAATTTTAAAAAATGAGATAGCCCTACAAGAATTATCTGACTCCATCAGAAAGAATAACATAAGAATAATAGGTATATCAGAGGGAGAAGAGAGAGAAAATGGAATGGAGAACATACTTAAACAAATAATTGATGAGAACTTCCCAAGCCTGTGGAAAGAACTAAAGCCTCAAATTCATGAAGCATACAGAACTCCAAGTTTTCTTAACCCCAACAAACCTACTCCAGGGCACATCATAATGAAATTGGCACAAACCAATGGCAAAGAAAAAATTCTCAAGGCAGCCAGGGAAAAGAAGAATACAACATATAAAGGAAGGCCATTAGATTATCATCAGATTTCTCAGCAGAAACTCTACAAGCTAGAAGAGAGTGGACCCCAATATTTAAAGTCCTGAAAGAGAGGAAATTTCAGCCACGAATACTATACCCATCAAAGCTATCCTTCAAATATGAAGGAGAAATAAAAACATTCCCAGATACAGAAAAGATGAGGGAATTTATCATCAGAAAACCCCACTCCAGGAATTACTAAAGGGGGTTCTCCAATCAGATAAAAGAACAAAAAAAAAAATAAAGCAACAAGCAAAAGCTCCAAGAAGAACACAATAAAACCAAATTTAAACTGTGACAACAACAAAAAAAAAGGGGGGAGCCCTGACCGGTTGGCTCAGCGGTAGAGCATGGGCCTGGCGTGCAGGGGACCCAGGTTCGATTCCTGGCCAGGGCACATAGGAGAAGCACCCATTTGCTTCTCCACCCCCCGCTCCCCTCCTTCCTCTCTGTCTCTCTCTTCCCCTCCTGCAGCCAAGGCTCCATTGGAGCAAAGATGGCCTGGGCACTGGGGATGGCTACTTGGCCTCTGCCCCAGGCACTAGAGTGGCTCTGGTCACGGCAAAGCAATGCCCCCGGAGGGGCAGAGCATCGCCCCCTGGTTCGCAGAGCTTCACCTCTGGTGGGAGTGCCAGGTGGATCCCGGTCGGGCGCATGCGGGAGTCTGTCGGACTGTCTCTCCCCGTTTCCAGCTTCAGAAAAATACAAAAAAAAAAAAGAAATGGGGGAGAGGATGAAGATTAACAGTAGCAAAGGACGATGGAGTGCAAGAGTACTCACAAAATAGTGCACTACAATGACCAGGGTAGGAACCCTTTCATTACTTAAAGGTAACCACCATTGAAAAAACCACCACAGAAGCACATGAGATAAAAAAGATAGCAACAGAGGAAAGATGTATGGAATACAACCAAATAAAAACAAAAGATAGAAAAACGAAAAAGAAGGATCAAACAAGACACAAAACTAACAGAAAGCAAGATATAAAATGGCAATAGGGAAATCACAAGTGTCAATAATTACACTAAATGTAAATGGATTAAACTCACCAATAAAAAGACACAGAGTAGCAGAATGGATTAAAAAAGAAAATCCAACTGTACGCTGCCTACAGGAAACTCATCTAAGTAACAAGGATAAAAATAAATTCAAAGTGAAAGGCTGGAAAACAATACTCCAAGCAAATAACATCCAAAAAAAAGCAGGCGTAGCAATACTAATATCTGATAATGCTGACTACAAGACAACAAAAGTACTCAGAGACAAAAATGGCCATTTCATAATGGCTAAGGGGACACTGAATCAAGAAGACATAACAATTCTTAATATATATGCACCAAACCAAGGAGCACCAAAATATATAAGACAGCTACTTATTGACCTTAAAACAAAAATACAATCATACTTGGAGACCTCAATACACTGCTGACGGCTCTAGATCGGTCATCCAAACAGAGAATCAACAAAGATATAGTGGCCTTAAACAAAACACTAGAGCACCTGGATATGATAGACATCTACAGGACATTTCATCCCAAAGTGACTGAGTATACATTTTTCGCCAGTGTACATGGATCATTCTCAAGAATTGACCATATGTTGGGCCACAAAAACAACATCAGCAAATTCAGAAAAATTGAAGTTCTACCAAGCATATTTTCTGATCATAAAGCCTTGAAACTAGAATTCAACTGCAAAAAAGAGGAAAAAAATCCCACAAAAGTGTGGAAACTAAACAACATACTTTTAAAAAATGAATGGGTCAAAGAAGAAATAAGTGCAGAGATCAAAAGATATATACAGACTAATAAAAATGACAATACAACATATTAGAATCTATGGGATGCAGCAAAAGCAGTGATAAGAGGGAAGTTCATATCACTTCAGGCATATATGAACAAACAAGAGAGAGCCCAAGTGAAACACTTAACTTCAAACCTTAAGGAACTAGAAAAAGAAGAACAAAGACAACCCAAAACCAGCCAAAGAAAGGAGATAATAAAAATCAGAGCAGAAATAAATGAATTAGGGAACAGAAAAACTATAGAAAAAATTAATAGAACAAGGAGCTGGTTCTTTAAAAAGATCAACAAAATTGGCAAACCCTTGGCAAGACTTACCAAGGAAAATGGAGGAAGAACTCATATAAACAAAATCCAAAATGAAAGAGGAGAAATCACCACGGACACCGTAGATATACAAAGAATTATTGTAGAATACTATGAAAAACTTTATGCCACTAAATTCAACAACCTAGAAGAAATGGATAAATTCCTAGAACAATACAATCTTCCTAGACTGAGTCAAGAAGAAGCAGAAAGCCTAAACAGACCTATTAGTAGAGAAGAAATAGAAAAAACCATTAAAAACCTCCCCAAAAATAAAAGTCCAGGCCCTGACGGCTATACCAGCGAATTTTATCAAACATTCAAAGAAGACTTGGTTCCTATTCTACTCAAAGTCTTCCAAAAAATTGAAGAAGCAATACTTCCAAACACATTTTATGAGGCCAACATAACCCTCATACCAAAACCAGGCAAGGATGGCACAAAAAAAGAAAACTACAGACCAATATCTCTAATGAATACAGATGCTAAAATACTAAACAAAATACTAGCAAATCAAATACAACAACATATTAAAAAAATAATACATCATGATCAAGTGGGATTCATCCCAGAATCTCAAGGATGGTTCAACATACGTAAAATGGTTAATGTAATACACCATATCAACAAAACAAAGAACAAAAACCACATGATCTTATCAATAGACGCAGAAAAGGCTTTTGATAAAATACAACACAATTTTATGTTTAAGATTCTCAACAAAATGGGTATAGAAGGAAAATATCTCAACATGATAAAGGCCATATATGATAAACCATCAGCTAACATCATATTAATTGGCACAAAACTGAAGGCTTTCCCCCTTAAATCAGGAACAAGACAGGGTTGTCCACTCTCTCCACTCTTATTTAATGTGGTACTAGAGGTTCTAGCCAGAGCAATCAGACAAGACAAAGAAATAAAAGGCATCCATATCGGAAAAGAAGAAGTAAATGTATCACTTTTTGCAGATGATATGATTCTATACATTGAAAACCACAAAGAATCCACAAAAAGACTACTAGAAACAGTAAGCCAATACAGTAAGGTCGCAGGATACAAAATTAACATACAGAAGTCAGTAGCCTTTCTATATGCCAACAATGAAACAACTGAGAAGGAACTCAAAAGAATAATCCCCTTCACAATTGCAACAAAAAAAAATAAAATACTTAGGAATAAACATAACAAAGAATGTAAAGGACTTATATAATGAAAACTGTAAACCATTGTTAAGAGAAATCGAAAAAGATATAATGAGATGGAAGAATATTCCTTGTTCTTGGTTAGGAAGAATAAATATAGTCAAGATGGCCATATTACCCAAAGCAATATACAAATTTAATGCAATTCCCATCAAAATTCCAATGACATTTTTTAAAGAAATAGAGCAAAAAATCATCACATTTATATGGAACTATAAAAAACCCCGAATAGCCAAAGCAATCCTAAAGAAAAAGAATGAAGCTGGGGGCATTACAATACCTGACTTCAAACTATATTATAGGGCCACGACAATCAAAACAGCATGGTATTGGCAGAAAAGTAGACACTCAAACCAATGGAACAGAATAGAAAGTCCAGAAATAAAGCCACATATATATAGTCAAATAATTTTTGATAAAGGGGCCAAGAACATACAATGGAGAAAAGAAAGCCTCTTCAACAAATGGTGCTGGGAAAACTGGAAAGCCACATGCAAAAGAATGAAACTGGACTACAGTCTCTCCCCCTGTACTAAAATTAACTCAAAATGGATCAAAGATCTAAACATAAGACCTGAAACAATAAAGTACATAGAAGAAGACATTGGTACTAAACTCATGGACCTGGGTTTTAAAGAGCATTTTATGAATTTGACTCCAATGGCAAGAGAAGTGAAGGCAAAAATTAATGAATGGGACTACATCAGACTAAGAAGTTTTTGCTCAGCAAGAGAAACTGATAACAAAATAAACAGAAAGCCAACTAAATGGGAGATGATATTTTCAAGCAACAGCTCAGATAAGGGCCTAATATACAAAATATACAAAGAACTCATAAAACTCAACAACAAACAAACAAACAATCCAATAAAAAAATTGGAAGAGGACATGAACAGACACTTCTCCCAGGAGGAAGTACAAATGGCCAACAGATATATGAAAAGATGCTCATCTTCTTTAGTTATTAGAGAAATGCAAATCAAAACTGCAATGAGATACCACCTCACACCTGTTAGATTAGCTATTATTAACAAGACAGGTAATTGCAAATGTTGGAGAGGCTGTGGAGAAAAAGGAACCCTCATTCACTGTTGGTGGGAATGTTAAGTAGTACAACCATTATGGAAGATAGTATGGTGGTTCCTCAAAAAACTGAAAATAGAACTACCTTATGACCCAGCAATCCCTCTACTGGGTATATACCCCAAAAACTCAGAAACATTGATACGTAAAGACACATGCAGCCCCATGTTCATTGCAGCATTGTTCTCAGTGGCCAGGACATGGAAACAACCAAAAGCCCATCAGTAGATGACTGGATAAAGAAGATGTGGCACATATACACTATGGAATATTACTCATCCATAAGAAATGATGACATCGGATCATTTACAGCAGGGGTCTCAAACTCAACTCAGCATGTGGGCCGCAGAGCAAGATCACAGCTGTTCGGCGGGCCGCACTAGATCTACAAAAGGTAACTGTTACGCAACACTTTTCTCACTGCAGTTGAAAACAAACAAAAATCAGTACAACAAGCACAATTGTACATGCAGTTTACTCAGTGTCACAAAACGACCAGAAACTGTAGTTCGCATCACAACTGCTGTTAACTAAGCTAATATCTAGCTAGGATGCTAGAGAAATGAAAAATACAAGTAGGCCCCTAGGCTTACTTAATTTTATCCCAAATATTTTGAACTTCATGGATTAGTCTGCAGGCCACACAAAATTGTTTGGCGGGCCGCATGTGGCCCACGGGCCATGAGTTTGAGACCCCTGATTTACAGCAAAATGGTGGGATCTTGATAACATTATACGAAGTTAAATAAGTAAATCAGAGAAAACCAGGAACTGCATTATTCCATAAGTAGGTGGGACATAAAATGAAACTAAGAGACATTTATAAGAGTGTGGTGGTTACGGGGGGAGGGGGGAAAGGGAGAGGGAAAGGGGGAGGGGGAGGGGCACAAAGAAAACTAGATAGAAGTTGACAGAGGACAATCTGACTTTGGGTGATGGGTATGCAACATAATTGAAAGACAAGATAACCTGGACTTGTTATCTTTGAATATATGTATCCTGATTTATTGATGTCGCCCCATTAAAAAAATAAAATTAAAAAAAAAAAGGTTCATCAATCTTGTTTACCTTTTCAAAGAACCAGCTCTTGGTTTTATTGATATTCTATATTGTTTTATTGTTTTATTAGCCTCTATGTCATTTATTTCTGCTTTTATCTTTATTATTTCCTTCCTTCTACTTCCTCTGGGCTTTTTCTACTTCTTTTAGATCAGGGTCAGGAACCTTTTTGGCTGAGAGAGCCATGAACTCCACATATTTTAAAATGTAATTCCATGAGAGCCATACAATATGTTTAATACTAAATACAAGTAAATGTATGCATTTTATGTAAGACCAACACTTTTAAAGTACAATAAGTCTCTGAATTCTTTTTAATAACGTTGTTATGCTGTTGCTAACCAATGATGAATAAAGTACTTCTTACCATTAATGCAACTTCTGGTGCTGCATGGTTTTGCTGATGGCTTTGTAGTCTCGTTGATACATGGTGAGGTTAAGCTTCATGCAGGTGTTGAGACTTCCATCCATTAAACATGATCGTAGGTTGGTCTTAACATTCTTTAGATGTGAGAAAGACTGCTCACATGCATACGTAGAGCCAAACAATGTCATTACAGCAATACTCACATGCTGCAGTGTGTGGTATGTGAAGGGAAGTGTGTTCCAAGTTTTGACAATCAGCTGGTCCACAGGTTGAAGTATTTTCATTTCTCCCCACTTGTGTTTGCTCGCCAACTCTGCGCTTGCTGTCATGCAAGTCTTTCTAAATCTTCATTCAGTGCCTTGAACTTATTCACCCACATGTCTGAGGCCTTCAGGTCAGCAGCTTGTAGCTCAAAATCTCTGACGAAGACACTGGGGATGTAACTCAAGTTGATGCTGTCCACTGCACACTCGTGTGGATGGATAATGAACTTAAAATGATGAGTGCACTCATGAAATTCTCCAAAGTGTGCTTTGAATGACTGCAGGAGATTAAATGTGAAGCCCAATAGCTGCTGGAGATCAAGGTGTTGAGCAGGGTCGCTTGCTGTACATACATCTTTAAACTCTCCCAGTTTTTCAAAGTGTAGTAAATAACCTGTTTCAATGTCGGCAATGAAGAGTTCCAGCTTGTTTTCAAATGCAAACACTGCTTGTTGAAAGGATAAGACTGTATTTCCAACGTCTTGCATTTGCACATTGAGCTGGTTCAGATGTTCAGTCATGTCCATGAGATAGTAGAACTTCAGGAGCCACTCAGTGTTAGCTAATTCAGGATGTTCGATGTTTTTCATTTCAAGAAAAGTCTAGATTTTGCTCAGACAAGCCGTGAAACAGCTGAGCACTTTCCCTCTTGACAACCAACGCACATTGCTGTGCAGAAGCAGACCAGGATAATTATTCCCAACTTCATCCAGCAGTGTTTTTAAACTGGCGATCATTTAAAGCTCGGGCAACAATAAAGTTGACCACCCGAATGACCAGTGACATCACCTCACCAAGCTGCTCGCCACACATCTGAGCACAAAGTGCCTCCTGATGTAGGATGCAGTGAAAACTTAGGATGGGTCTCTTTTCATGTTCATGAAGAAGTGCTACAAATCCTCTGTTTTTCCCCACCATGCACGGAGTACCATCAGTACACACCAAAATAAGTTTATCCATTGGTAGATTTTCTTCTTTAGAGAACTCAGTGAAAGACTTGAATAAATCCTCCCCTCTTGTTGTCTCTTCCATAGGCAAAACAACAAGACTTTCTTCACGTAGTGTGTCACCAACAGCATACCTTGCAATCACGCTGAACTGGCATAAATGGCTTATGTCTGTTGACTCATCTAAAGCAAGAGAAAAGAATGGTGCTGCATTTATGTCCTTCACTTGTGTTGCCTCAGTTTGATTTGCCATTATGATGTACAATCGTGAACAGTTCTTGCCAACAGAGGCATGTCTTTTATTCGTTTGATTATCTTGTCTTTATCTGAAAAGTCGTCAAAAAGTTCATTGGCAACATCAAGCATGAATGTTTTGGCATACTCCCCATCTGTGAATGGCTTTCCATTTCTCACAATTGCTAAAGCACCAGCAAAGCTAGCTGAATTCCAGTCACCTTGTTGGGTCCAAACACAGAGTTACTTTTGACTAGCTTGCACTCTGCACAGTAGCTCTTGACATGCTTTCTTACTGCTGTCCCCCACTGGATATTTTGATGCAAATGTAGTATGGCATGTGTCGAAGTGCCGCTTTATATTTGACCATTTCATTGATGCAATTTTATCATTGCATATTAGACACACTGCAGAACCTGCTCTCTCCACAAAGGTGAATTCCTCTGTCCATTCCTGCTGAAAAGTATGAGACTCCTCATCCTTTTTTCTTTTAGCCATCTTCTTCGTCAAAAGGGTTTCTGCAATTAGCAAGCTGACTACTTGATTAACATGATTAAAAGAAGGGAAATTAACTTCCTGACCTCAAAATGACCCATGTACATTAAGCATTATCCAATAAAAATTTGGTGTGGTCCTGGAGGACAGCTGTGATTGGCTCCAGCCACCCACAACCATGAGCTTGAGTGGTAAGAAATGAATGGATTGTAATACATAAGAATGTTTTATATTTTTAACGTTATTATTTTTTTATTAAAGATTTGTTTGCAAGCCAGATACAGCCATCAAAAGAGACACATCTGGCTTACGAGCCATGTTCCCAACCCCTGTTTTAGATACAGGGTTAAGTTGGTTATTTGAGCTTTTTCTTGCTTCTTAAGGTATGTCTGTAATTCTATGAACTTCTCTCTCAGGACTGCTTTTGCTGTGTCCCATAAATTTTGAGTTATTGTCCATTTTCATTTGTTTCAAGAATATTTTTTATTTCTTACTTGATCTCATTGTTACCCTGTTTATTATTTAATAACATGCTATTTAGTCTCCAGCTGTTTGAATGTTTTTCAGTTTTTCTATTGTAGTTGATTTCTAGTTTTATGTTGTTATAATCAGAGAAGATGCTTGATATGATTTCCATCTTCTTAAATTTATTGAGACTCATTTTGTACCCTAACATGTGGTCTATCCTAAAAAATGTACCATGGGCACTTGAAAAAATGTATATTCTGCTGCTTTAGGATGAAAGGTTCTGAATATATCTATTAAATTCAGATAATCTAGTGTGTCCTTTAAGTCTGCTCTTTCTTTGTTGATTTTATTTCTTGAGGATCTATCCAGTGATGTTAGTGGAATATTAAAATCCCCTACTATTATAGTATTACTGTTGATCTCGCCCTTCATTTCCATCAAAATCTGCTTTATAAATTTAGGTGCTTCTATATTAGATGCATAGATATTTATAATGGTTATATTTTCCTGTTAGATTGCTCCCTTTATCATTATGTAGTGACCTTCTTTATCCCTTACTATATAACCTTTGTTTTTAAAGGTTTTTTTGTCATAAAGAAGTATTGCTACCCCAGATTTTTTTTTTCATTGCCATTTGCATGAAATATTTTATTCCGTCCCTTCACTTTCAGTCTATGGGTATTTTTATTTTTGAGGTGGGTCTCTTGTAGACAGCATATATATGGGTCCTGTTTTCTTATCTATGCTGCTACCCTATGTCTTTTGATTGGAGAATTTAATCCATTTACATTTAAGGTTGTTATTGATATGTAATTGTTTATTGCCATTTTATTCTTTAAATCTACATTCCTCTTTTTCTAGATCTTTCCCCCTTTGTTCTGTTTACTACAGGCCTGTAACATTTCTTGCAGCATTAGTTTGGTTGTAATGTGTTCCTTGAGGTTTTATTTTTTTGTCTAGAAACTTTTTATTTCTGTTTCAATTTTAAATGATAGCTTTGTTGAATAAAGAAGTCTTGGTTGTAGGCTCTTGTTTTGCATTACTTTGAATATTTCTTGCCATTCCCTTCTGGCCTCAAATGTTTCTGTTGATAAGTCAGATGTCATCCTTATGGGAGCTCCTTTGTACATTATTGACTGCTTTCCTCTTGCAGTTTAGTATTCTTTCTTTATCTCGTAATGTTGGTATTTTAATTATGATGTGTCTTGGTGTAGGTTTCTTTGGGTTCCTCTTTAATGGAACTCTCTGTGCTTCTTGAATTTGTGTGACTTTTCCCTTCATCAATTTAGGAAAATTTTCAGCTATGATTTCTTCTATCAGGTTCTCTCTCTCTTGTCTTTCACTTCTCTTTCAGGAACCCCTATGATGCAGATGCTCTTTCTCTTCATGCTGTCACAGAGCTCTCTTAGAGTTTCCTCAGACTTTTTGAGCCTCTTTTCTTTTTGCGGTTCTGCTTCTGTGCTTTTCTTTATCTTGTCCTCTAAATCAGCGGTTTTCAACCAGTGCGCCATGGCACACTAGTGTGCCATGAGACATGGTCAGGTGTGAGTATAAATACATTTAGAAACTAAATTATTAACTATATGTATAATATGTACTGTGTTAGAGTGTCATTTTGTGTCATTTTGTAGGTGGTGTGCCCCAGGATTTTGTAAATGTAAAAAATGTGCCACGGCTCAAAAAAGGTTGAAAATCACTGCTCTAAATCACTGATTTGATCCTCTGTTTCATCCAGCCTGCTATTAATTCCTTCTAGTGTAGACTTCATTTCTGATATTGTATTCATCATTTCTGTCTTATTCTCTTTTATGATTTCAATGTCCTTTTTGATGTTTGCTATCTCTTTATTTTGGTGCTCATTTTGTCCATCCATTGTTGCTCTAAGATCCTTGAACATCCTAACAATCATTATTTTGAACTCTGCATCTTGGTTATTTTCATCTTTTGGGGGGAATTTCTCTTGATTCATTTGGATTGCATTTCTTTGTTTTCCTATGTTTTCTGGGTATAGACTGCTCCTTTGGATGTGCTGTTTGTGTAGCTAGCTGAATATCGAGTTGGTGTTGTCTGCCTCCAGCTTCCAGTTGTGTTGTTTCTAGATCTTCTTGAGTTGGCATCAGCTGTTTTTTGTAATTTACTGTGGACTACTTGTGTGCTGCTACTGTTCTTTTTGCTATTTGTGTCAGCGTTTCTATGCCTTAGCTGGGTCTAGTATAAAGAGCCCTTCCTTAAGATAACACTCTAACTAGGGTTGTTAGTTCCTGAGTTCATGCTCTCCATATCTGGCTGCTTAATGCATCAGCCCTGGACCTCCCTGGTCAGAACCTGGTGCACACCAGTGAGGGTCACTGCCTATGACTGGCCCTTAGCAACCTTCTTAGAACTACAGGTGATCCAGAATTTGTTGCTGCCTCTGCTGGGCCCAGGTGCCATTGTAAATATCAGCTGCACTCCTATGCCTGTTTTTATCCATTCTTTGCTAGTGGTTGTGGCCTTTGTGTTCCGAGGTGTGGTTTGCCCGACAGCCCACTGGCGCTTCCTCTTGGACATTCAGGCATTGGCACCATTGGGCATGCAGGCATGTGGGCCATCACACAAGCCTCGCCGGGTGCTGCCCCCACCACCACAAGTGCATGGCTGCTGCCACTGCAGCAGGCCCACCCGCCCTTTGGGGACTACTCAGCAGCATGGGGGAATGCAGTGTAGCCCAGACCTCAGCACTCAAAACCTGTGTCCTTGATGCGCTCCCTGCTTCTAAGCTACTCTTTTCTCTGACTGGAGTAAGAGAGCCTCTGGTGGGTCGGGTAATTGCTTCTCTTTGCTGGTGTAGCTTCTCCCAGGAAAAATGGCCACTTTAGATTTATAGAGTGACTCAGCAGCACAGGGCTAAGGGTGGCTGTCTCCCACAGTCTCTCCCTGTGCCTCTGAGATTACACTCACCTCTCACAACTCCAATTCTCTCAGCGCTCCCTGCTCCAGGAGCCCCAGGTAAGTGGCTATGAGTGAGGTTTTCTGTGTGGTCCCTTTAAGACAGAGTCTAGGTCTAAGAGTTCTGTCTCCCTCTCAGAAACAGTAACCTGGCTCTTCTTTCAGCTAAATATTGTCTGTACACCTGTTCTAGTCTCTGGAGCTCTAGGCTGGGTCTCCAATCCTGGGACTGAGGACCCACAACTCTCTGGGCAACCCACCAAGCTGTGAGAGTCCCTCTGGGCTGCTGCTCACTCCTTTCCATGTCTCCTCCCTCCCTCCAGTCTCAGTGTGGTTTCTTTGGTGATCCTTGGTTATAGATTCCTCTTAGTTTAGTCCAAAGTTGTTTTTTCAAGATGATTTTTCCCAAGTTAAGTTGTAACCTACTTTGGTTCTGGGAGGTGGGAGTTGTAATGTCTAACTACTTCATTGCCAGCTTCTGGTCTCTGTCTTTTTATTTTGTTAATAATGTCTTTTGCTGTGCAAAAGTTTTTTAGTTTGATATAATGTCATTTGTTCATTTTCTCTTTTATTTCACTTGCCTGTTGGGCCATATCACCAAAAATATTTTTTTTTAATTTTTTTTTAGATTTTATTTATTCATTATAGAGAGGAGAGAGAGAGAGAGAGAAGGGGGGAGGAGCAGGAAGCATCAACTCCCATATGCACCTTGACCAGGCAAGCCCAGGGTTTTGAACCGGCAACCTCAGTGTTTCCAGGTTAACACTTTATCCACTGCGCCACCACAGGTTAGGCGTCCAAAAATATTGTTATGAGAAATATTGAAGAGTCTACTGCCTATTTTCTTCCAAAATTTTTTATGGTTTTGCAACTTACATTTATCCATCTTCAGTCTGTTCTTGTGAATGGTAAAAGTTGGTAACCTAGTTTCATTTTTTTGCATGTACCTGTCCAAATTATTCAACACAATTTATTTATTGTTTAAAGAAAAACAGATAGACAGACAGACAGAAACAGGGACAGACAGACAGGAAGGGAGAGAGATGAGAAACAGCAACTCATGGTTTCAGCACCTTGGTTGTTCATTGATTGTTTTTTCATATGTGCCTTGACTGGGGATGCTCCAACTGAGCCAGTGACTCCGTGCTCAAGCCAGCATCCTTGGGCTCAAGCCAGCATCCTTAGGCTCAAGCCAGCGAACTTTGGGCTCAAGCCAAGAACCATGAAGTCATGTCTATAATCCCAAGCTGACATCAGCGACCTCTCGCTCAACTAGTAAGCCCAGGTTCGAGCTGGATGAGCCCGTGCTCAAACTGGTAACCTCAGGATTTCAAACCTGAGTTCTCAGCATCCCAGGCCAACTATCCACTGTGTCATTGCGTGGCCAGGCTACCCAACACTGTTTATTAAAGGAATTGTCATTAATCCATTTTATACTCTTGCTCCTTTGTTAAAAATTAATTGACTGTAAAGACATGAGTGTATTTTTGGGTTTTCTGTTCTGTTCCATTGATCTGTATGCCTATTCTTATTCCAGCACCAGGTTTTTTTTAGTGACAATGGCCTTGTAATATAAGTTGATAGCAGGGAGTGTGATACCTCTCACTTTGTTCTTCATTTTCAAGATTGCTAAGGCTTGCAAAAGCCGCGCACGGGGACGGAGCGAGACTCAATTCCAACGCTGCAACTTTTCCCTGCGGTTGGGGGTTTCACTCAGAGCGTGAGACTGCTGGCCGGATATCCTGGTTGCAGACAGTGAGTGAGAGATTCCTCCAAGCGCCCCGGAAGTGGGCGCCCACTTGTGTTACCGGATAGAGTGGCAGAGCCAGAGGTCTTCGAGTGGGCAGAAAGCCTGCCTGATTATGCTAGCAGCTCTGACTGACTGAGCCTTACCCAGAGCCCTGTGCTGAGTGGAAATAGAGTGGGGAGTTGCCAGCTCTTTGAGCCTCTTACTATCCAGGCAGAGGCAGCAGCAACTCCATAGCTGGATTATCAGGCTACTAATTGAGGAAGGAAAGACTAGGAGAAAGGGTCCAGGAACACGGACTCTCTCACTGTCGGAGCCTATAAATGCTAATGAGCCTCAACTCCCAACGAGACTAAAGCACAATACATGACATTGCCATAGAGACTTATCAACTGCAAACCTCTACCTGAGCGTGCCAAAGGGGCAGAACCCGGGGTACAGAGTCACCGACCAGGAAGAGGGAGAGAAAAGAAAAAGCAAGAAGATAACCTCTCAAAATCAAGAATAATCTGCAGACTTTATAACCTATCCCATTTTATTATATTTGTTCATTTGTTTCTCTTATCTTCATTCTTGAGACTTTTTTATCCTCCTCCAATTTGGCCGATTAACTCTCTACTGGTCTTACTCTCTCCTCTCCTTGAACTACACTACCCATAAGTGTTACATCTCCCATTATCATTTCTCTTCTCTTCCTTTCTCTCTATGAGGGTTGCACTCCAAAACCCTTAACTCTCTCTCTCTCTCTCTCCTTTCTTTTTTCTTCTTTTAGTGGTTCCCTCTTTTTTTCTCTCTCTCTCTTTCTTTTCTCCCTCTATATTAGTTTCTTCCTTTCTCCTTTACATCTCCTCTCATTCAAACCTCAATAACAAACAAATTATCTTATCTGGGACTCAAACCTATGTTTGTGGCATTTTGGGGGGTTTTTACTTCACCTTTTTAACTCACTAGCAGTGCTCCCATCCCTGGCTCTCCATATTATCTAGTTCTTGTTCCACTAAATACAATAGTAAGTTTTTAATTTGTCCCCCCATTTTTCCGTTTTCCTCTTATTCCTCTCATCATAACTCTTAGAAAACCAACACCTAAAAGCAAATCATTTTATTCTTGACCCAAATTTTTTCCTTATTTGCTTTTTGTGGGTCCATACGCTCTTTTTTTTTTTCTTTTTCTTTTTTTCTTTTTCCTTTTTTTTTTTCTTTCTCTCTTTTTTGCCCCTTTATTACTTTTCCCCAATTCAGGCCCTCCATCACAGGCATTGTTTGTTATAACTCACAGGCCACCACAAGATTTTCTCAAGAAAGAGGGGAGAGGAGAGGAGAGGAAAAAAGGAGGGGGGGGATAATTTCCTTTTTTTTTAATTTTTATTTTATTTTATTTTTCTTTATTTCATTATTAATTTTTTTTAAAAAAAAACAACTCTTTTCGATTTGTTATTTTTTTATTTTTTTTAACTTTTTATTCTTTATTAAATCTCATTAATACTATCAACAAAACCACCCTCAGATGCCATTAAGGAAAAGAAAATCGAATATCATGGATACAAAAGAAAGAGAGGTAACACAGCTAGATGAGGAAAAATCTATGGAGAAAAAATTTAATATATTGGAAACCTTGGAGCTAAATGACAGAGAATTCAAGATAGAAATACTAAAAATCCTCCGAGATATACAAGAAAACACAGAAAGACAATATAGGGAGCTCAGAAAACAACTCCATGAAAACAAAGAATATATGTCCAAGGAAATTGAAACTATAAAAACAAATCAAACAGAGATGAAAAACTCAATTCACGAGATGAAAAACGAAGTAACAAGCTTAGCTAATAGAACAGGTCAGATAGAAGAGAGGATTAGTGAAATAGAAGACAAGCAACTTGAGGCACAACAGAGAGAAGAAGAAAGAGACTCAAAAATTAAAAAAAATGAGATAGCCCTACAAGAATTATCTGACTCCATCAAAAAGAATAACATAAGAATAATAGGTATATCAGAGGGAGAAGAGAGAGAAAATGGAATGGAGAACATACTTAAACAAATAATTGATGAGAACTTCCCAAGCCAGTGGAAAGAACTAAAGCCTCAAGTTCAAGAAGCAAACAGAACTCCAAGTTTTCTTAACCCCAACAAACCTACTCCAAGGCATATCATAATGAAATTGACACAAACCAACAGCAAAGAAAAAATTCTCAAGGCAGCCAGGGAAAAGAAGAATACAACATATAAAGGAAGGCCATTAGATTATCATCAGATTTCTCAGCAGAAACTCTACAAGCTAGAAGAGAGTGGACCCCAATATTTAAAGTCCTGAAAGAGAGGAACTTTCAGCCACGAATACTATACCCATCAAAGCTATCCTTCAAATACGAAGGAGAAATAAAAACATTCCCAAATACAGAAAAGATGAGGGAATTTATCATCAGAAAACCCCCACTCCAGGAATTACTAAAGGGGGTTCTCCAATCAGATACAAAGAACAAAAAAAAACAGAGCCACAAGTAAAAGCTCCAAGAAGAACACAATAAAACCAAATTTAAACTGTGACAACGACAAAAAGAAAGAGGGGGAGAAGACGGAGATTAACAGTAGCAAAGGACGATGGAGTGCAAAAGTACTCACAAAATAGTTCGCTACAATGAACAGGGTAGGGACCCTTTTCATTACTCAAAGGTAACCACCATTGAAAAAACCACCACAGAAGCACATGAGATAAAAAAGATAGCAACAGAGGAAAGATGTATGGAATACAACCAAATAAAAACAAAAGATAGAAAAACGAAAGAGAAGGATCAAACAAGACACAAAACTAACAGAAAGCAATCTATAAAATGGCAATAGGGAACTCACAAGTATCAATAATTACACTAAATGTAAACGGATTAAACTCACCAATAAAAAGGCACAGAGTAGCAGAATGGATTAAAAAAGAAAATCCAACTGTATGCTGCCTACAGGAAACTCATCTAAGTAACAAGGATAAAAACAAATTCAAAGTGAAAGGCTGGAAAACAATACTCCAAGCAAATAATATCCACAAAAAAGCAGGTGTAGCAATACTCATATCGGATAATGCTGACTACAAGACAGGAAAAGTACTCAGAGACAAAAATGGCCATTTCATAATGGCTAAGGGGACACTGAATCAAGAATACATAACAATTCTTAATATATATGCACCAAACCAAGGAGCACCAAAATATATAAGACAGCTACTTATTGATCTTAAAACAAAAACTGACAAAAATACAATCATACTTGGAGACCTCAATACACCGCTGACGGCTCTAGATCGGTCATCCAAACAGAGAATCAACAAAGACATAGTGGCCTTAAACAAAACACTAGAGCACCTGGATGTGATAGACATCTACAGGACATTTCATCCCAAAGTGACTGAGTATACATTTTTCTCCAGTGTACATGGATCATTCTCAAGAATTGACCATATGTTGGGCCACAAAAACAACATCAGCAAATTCAGAAAAACTGAAGTTGTACCAAGCATATTTTCTGATCATAAAGCCTTGAAACTAGAATTCAACTGCAAAAAAGAGGAAAAAAATCCCACAAGGATGTGGAAACTAAACAACATACTTTTAAAAAATGAATGGGTCAAAGAAGAAATAAGTGCAGAGATCAAAAGATATATACAGACTAATGAAAATGACAATACGACATATCAGAATCTATGGGATGCAGCAAAAGCAGTGACAAGAGGGAAGTTCATATCGCTTCAGGCATATATGAACAAACAAGAGAGAGCCCAAGTGAACCACTTAACTTCCCACCTTAAGGAACTAGAAAAAGAAGAACAAAGACAACCCAAAACCAGCCGAAGAAAGGAGATAATAAAAATCAGAGCAGAAATAAATGAATTAGAGAACAGAAAAACTATAGAAAAAATTAATAGAACAAGGAGCTGGTTCTTTGAAAAGATCAACAAAATTGACAAACCCTTGGCAAGACTTACCAAGGAAAAAAGAGAAAGAACTCATATAAACAAAATCCAAAATGAAAGAGGAGAAATCACCACGGACACCGTAGATATACAAAGAATTATTGTAGAATACTATGAAAAACTTTATGCCACTAAATTCAACAACCTAGAAGAAATGGATAAATTCCTAGAACAATACAACCTTCCTAGACTGAGTCAAGAAGAAGCAGAAAGCCTAAACAGACCTATCAGTAGAGAAGAAATAGAAAAAAACATTAAAAACCTCCCCAAAAATAAAAGTCCAGGCCCTGACGGCTATACCAGCAAATTTTATCAAACATTCAAAGAAGACTTGGTTCCTATTCTACTCAAAGTCTTCCAAAAAATTGAAGAAGAAGCAATACTTCCAAACACATTTTATGAGGCCAACATAACCCTCATACCAAAACCAGGCAAGGATGGCACAAAAAAAGAAAACTACAGACCAATATCTCTAATGAATACAGATGCTAAAATACTAAACAAAACACTAGCAAATCGAATACAACAACATATTAAAAAAATAATACATCATGATCAAGTGGGATTCATCCCAGAATCTCAAGGATGGTTCAACATACGTAAAACGGTTAATGTAATACACCATATCAACAAAACAAAGAACAAAAACCACATGATCTTATCAATAGACACAGAAAAGGCTTTTGATAAAATACAACACAATTTTTTGTTTAAGACCCTCAACAAAATGGGTATAGAAGGAAAATATCTCAACATGATAAAGGCCATATATGATAAACCATCAGCTAACATCATATTAAATGGCACTAAACTGAAGGCTTTCCCCCTTAAATCAGGAACAAGACAGGGTTGTCCACTCTCTCCACTCTTATTCAACGTGGTGCTAGAAGTTCTGGCCAGAGCAATCAGACAAGACAAAGAAATAAAAGGCATCCATATCGGAAAAGAAGAAGTAAAGGTATCACTTTTTGCAGATGATATGATCCTATACATCGAAAACCACAAAGAATCCACAAAAAGACTACTAGAAACAATAAGCCAATACAGTAAGGTCGCAGGATACAAAATTAACATACAGAAGTCAATAGCCTTTCTATATGCCAACAATGAAACAACTGAGAAGAACTCAAAAGAATAATCCCCTTCATGATTGCAACAAAAAAAATAAAATACTTAGGAATAAACATAACAAAGAATGTAAAGGACTTATATAATGAAAACTATAAACCATTGTTAAGGGAAATCGAAAAAGATATAATGAGATGGAAGAATATACCTTGTTCTTGGCTAGGAAGAATAAATATAATCAAGATGGCTATATTACCCAAAGCAATATACAAATTTAATGCAATTCCCATCAAACTTCCAATGACATTTTTTAAAGAAATAGAGCAAAAAATCATCAGATTTATATGGAACTATAAAAAACCCCGAATAGCCAAAGCAATCCTAAAGAAAAAGAATGAAGCTGGGGGCATAACAATACCTGACTTCAAACTCTATTATAGGGCCACGACAATCAAAACAGCATGGTATTGGCAGAAAAATAGACACTCAGACCAATGGAACAGAATAGAAAGTCCAGAAATAAAACCACATATATATAGTCAAATAATTTTTGATAAAGGGGCCAACAACACACAATGGAGAAAAGAAAGCCTCTTCAATAAATGGTGCTGGGAAAACTGGAAAGCCACATGCAAAAGAATGAAACTGGACTACAGTCTCTCCCCCTGTACAAAAATTAACTCAAAATGGATCAAAGATCTAAACATAAGACCTGAAACAATTAAGTACATAGAAGAAGACATAGGTACTCAACTCATGGACCTGGGTTTTAAAGAGCATTTTATGAATTTGACTCCAATGGCAAGAGAAGTGAAGGCAAAAATTAATGAATGGGACTACATCAGACTAAGAAGTTTTTGCTCAGCAAGGGAAACTGATAACAAAATAAACAGAAAGCCAACTAAATGGGAAATGATATTTTCAAACAACAGCTCAGATAAGGGCCTAATATCCAAAATATACAAAGAACTCTTAAAACTCAACAACTAACAAACAAACAATCCAATAAAAAAATGGGAAGAGGATATGAATAGACACTTCTCCCAGGAAGAAATACAAATGGCCAACAGATATATGAAAAGATGCTCATCTTCTTTAGCTATTAGAGAAATGCAAATCAAAACGGCAATGAGATACCACCTCACACCTGTTCGATTAGCTGTTATTAGCAAGTCAGGTAATAGCAAATGTTGGAGAGGCTGTGGAGAAAAAGGAACCCTCATACACTGTTGGTGGGAATGTAAAGTAGTACAACCATTATGGAAGAAAGTATGGTGGTTCCTCAAAAAACTGAAAATAGAACTACCTTATGACCCAGCAATCCCTCTACTAGGTATATATCCCCAAAACTCAGAAACATTGATACGTAAAGACACATGCAGCCCCATGTTTATTGCAGCATTGTTCACAGTGGCCAGGACATGGAAACAACCAAAAAGCCCATCAATAGATGACTGGATAAAGAAGATGTGGCACATATACACTATGGAATACTACTCAGCCATAAGAAATGATGACATCGGAACATTTACAGCAAAATGGTGGGATCTTGATAACATGATACGAAGCGAAATAAGTAAATCAGAAAAAACCAGGAACTGTATTATTCCATACGTAGGTGGGACATAATAGTGAAACTAAGAGACATTGATAAGAGTGTGGTGGTTATGGGGGGGAGGGGGGAATGGGAGAGGGATAGGGGGTGGGGAGGGGCACAAAGAAAACAAGATAGAAGGTGACAGAGGACAATCTGACTTTGGGTGGTGGGTATGCAACATAATTGAACGACAAGATAACCTGGACTTGTTATCTTTGAATATATGTATCCTGATTTATTGATGTCACCCCATTAAAAAAATAAAATTATAAAATATAATAAAAAAAAAGAGCCAACAAAAATTTCTAGTTATAAAAACTAAACTATCTAAATTTTTTTTATTGTATGGTATTGAGAAGTAATTAGACATTGCAAAAAAAAAGAAGAAGAAGAATCAATGAATTCAATGAACTTGAAAGCCAAGCAATGCAATCTATCCAAATAAAAAAAATAAATGAGGGAAGGACTTTAAAAAGTGAATTGTACCTTTGAAACTATGGACTAATTCAAAGCAGAGTAAAATAATAAAATTACAGTCCAACATAAAAAGAAGTGAAGAAAGTAGTTTAACAAATAATGGTTGAAGAATATATAAATTTGATTAAAAATAAAAGCTATAAAACTACCAAATCTAAAAGCTCAGTGACTTACAAACAGAGAATACACACACATGCTAACCATACCAAGGCATATTATATTATAGCTACATTTCTAAAAATTAGCAACATGGAAAACAGACATATTATAAGTGACTAAGACTTCTCATAATAAATAAAATCAGAATATAATGAAAAATCCTTTAAAGTAATGAAAAACAACACCCCAGTAAACTAAGATTATCTACACACAAACACACCCAGCAAAAATATTCTTCAAAAATAAAAGTGGAACTTTTCAGAAAAAAAAGGAAAGAAGATAATTTTTCATCAGATTACTAAAACAAAAAGACATATAAAGGAAATACTTGGGTCAGAAATAAAATACCATATGAAATTCTGGATCTCCACAAATGAATAAAAGTCACCAGAAATTATAAATATATGGCCACCTGAAAGCAAATAGCTTCTTCTTCTGAGAAGACCCATTTTCAGAGCAAGATATGAATCTTGGAGTGACTGTGTATTCAGGAAGAAAACTTAAAATATGTTTTGTCAAAAAAAAAAAAAAAAAGATTGCTAAGGCTATTCGGGTTCTTTTTGGCTCCATATAAATTTTTTAATATTTGTTCTAGATCTGTGAAATATGCCATTAGTATTTTAATAAGAAATTGGATTAAATCTATAGTTTTCTTTGGATAGTATGGACATTTTAATGATGTTAATTTTTCCTATCCATGAACACAGTATATGCTTACACTTGTTTGTATCTTCCTTAATTTCTTTTTTCAGTGTCTTATAATTTTCTGAGTACAAGTTTTTACCTCCTTGGTTAAATTTATTCCTAGGTACTTTATTTTTTTGGTTGCCATAGTGAAGGGGATTGTATTCTTAATTTCTCTTTCTGACAGTTTATTATTGGTTTATAAAAATGCCAATGATTTCTACATAATAATTTTATATCCTGTCACCTTGCTGAATTCACTTATCCGGTCTAGTAATTTTTTTGGCTGAGACTTTAAGGTTTTCTATATACAGTATCCTGTCATCAACAAATAATAACAGTTTGACCTCTTCTTTTCCAATTTGCATGCCTTTTATTCCTTCTTCTTGTCTGATTGTTGTGGCTAGATCTTCCAGAAATATGTTGATGAAGAGCAGTGAAAGGGAACAACCCTGTCTTGTTTCTGATCATAAGGGGATTACTTTTAATATTGACCCATTGAGTATGACGTTGGATGTCAATTTGTCATATATGGTCTTTTTATGTTGAAGTATGTTCCCTGTATTCCCACTTTGCTGAGAGTTTTTATTATAAATGGGTGCTGGATCTTATTGAATGCTCATTTTGCATCTATTAATATAATCATGTGTGGTGACGTCACGGAAATGGCGCCGTGAGAAGCGCGACCGACAGCTCTCCCCTAAATCACAACAAATTTAGCAACTAGAAACAGAAAAATTTATCCTCGGAGCATTCCGGAGTTCCACACAAACTGAAAGCAAAAGGACTGTTATCACTTGAATCTGAGAGACGAGGGTGTGGAGGAAGCTACCTCAGCGACGCTCATTCAAGCCGCCAGGGAGTGCGCCTGCGGTGAGTCAGCCCATATACTTGGGAACCACAAGCCGCCGCGAGCGGCCTACCGCGAGCCGCCGCGAACCCCCGCGAACCGCCACCGCGAGCTGCCGCGAGCCCCCGCGAACCGCCACCGCGAGCGGCCGCCACGAGCCCCCGCGCGCGCGCCCGGTCCGGTTGAGCACCGCTGACGTTCCCAGCGGCCCGCACACTGCGAGTGGGGGTCGCCGGCCACCAGTGCCCGGAGCGCCCCATTCGCGCGTGTGCCTTGGGCATTCCACGCGCCCAGGGCACCCTACTGGCCCGCACACCCAGGGGGCTCCATTATCCTGCGCCTGGTGCGGTCCAGCCGCCAGTGGCGGCCGAGCGGGAGAGGCTTGGGAGATTCTCTCCATGGGCGGGGCACCTCACCCAGCCATTCAAGCTAACAATCAAGCGTTGGGGA